>NC_142354.1:19479644-19792913 GCF_059441175.1 Urocampus carinirostris
CTATTATAAATATCAATACGTGCGTGCGTGCGTTTGTATTTATATGTGATTTATAGGCTAAACTGATTTTCGTGAAAATTTACACAGTTGTTCTTGAAGCCTCCATGAGTGTCTTTTTAGTTCGTTTTTGTGTCCATGCACCCCCACTAAACAGTAACAAAATCGCTAAACATCTGTTTTTGTGTGGTTTGATTTTGTGGGGTATACATTTGTGCATTCTCTAATGCCCTCTGGCAGGCAAACTGGGTATTGCTGCTCCGGACCACTGACCAATCCAAGCAGCCAAATTCAATATTCTAATCGAATTAACACCTTGATTCTTACAATTGTTTCTTATGCATACGTTTCAACGCCAATGCCGGGCCATTTTGCTTGTCTTTGAAAAAATTAAGTGCTAATATGACATCTCTCTGACAAAATAGAAAAGTGACGTGCGGTGAGGTTTGTGTATGCACAGTCAGATTTTCACTTAAAGGAATCTATTGTACATCCTAATCATCAAGAAAGCTAAATGTAAACTGAGTAAAGGGTTTTGTTGTCGTACCCTAACTTATAAATAAGTTCTGAGTTCTGTTCAATAGGTTATTATAAAAGTCTGTGCTATGAGAAAAATGTTATTGGGTGGCTTGAAATGCTGTTAGCTTGCTACTGCTATCACTAATTCTATTTTTTGGGGGCTTTGGTGTGCGCCAAATCAGAATTCTTGGTTTCAAAATCACCGTTTGCCGTTAGGCAAGAGAATCAGATGCCTCACTGTGAATCTACAAACCCTTAGCTCACTGCAATATAGGTTACATACTAATTCAATCAATTATATTAATTTCATAATATGTAAATTCAGCAACTCTGAAAAATACAACATTTCTTCGTTGAATAAGAAAAAATGAATAAATGTAGACATCGTATATATTTTTGACTTTATATTTCCATGATGAGAGAGCACAGCCTCACCTGCCTCCCCTGACTGCAAGTCGCTGATTTGGAGTTTTTGGAGTATTATGTTAAGAAAACTGCTTGACAGACCTTCATTTTCTTCCCCTGACTGCACTGTTGTTTTACAATAATGAGATACTTCTATAGGCAAGTATACTGTACGACCAAGATTCTACTGCTATATAGCTATAATGTTGATTATGGGTTGAGAAGACCGAGAAAGGTCAGCTAATATTAGGTTTGTAGCTTTGAAACACAATAGCACAGGCAGTTAGAGCGCATAGGTGAGCTGTAAGAAGAAAACAAGATCAGGAAGACTGGTAATGAAAAGACAAATTATGGCCCAGCTAGCAGAGCGGGCCTTCCGGTCCATTAGCTTCTCTTTAATTGGGCGAGAAGACCCGAGGAGACGAGGTCCAGAAAGTAGAGAGACGGTTTCGGGTGTCGAGTTATTCCTGTAAAACATTAGTGAGCGATCCCCTTTCTGCCAGTATGAGGCCTCGGACCACAGACGGCGGCCCTCCTTTTCATCATTAACCTTTACCTCTCTCTGAAATGACTGCATAATCGAGGAAGGTAATCTTTCGCTCTGCTTAGAAGACCTTCTGCACGGCATTTAGTTCATCAGTTTCGACTCTCTGTGATAAAAAGAAAAAGTAATTTCTTCCACGCAGAAAGATAAGACCTGACAATAACCCTTTCATTTTCTGCTTGGAGACATTTAACACCTCAAATATTTATTGTTATTATCACTGAGTCAGCTTGGAATGAGTATCACAGCCGGACTAAAAAACAGGGTATTAAGAGATAACCTCACCAGCGGTATAGGTTTATTCTCATACGGCTGATATTTGTGGAAATATATTGAACGTTAAAACCTGAGTATGTAAAGTAAAGCTTATTTTGTGTGTGTGTGTGTATATATATATATATATATATATGTCACGGTCGCCATGACGACCAGTATGCCACGCCCCCGAACTCAAGCTGAAGCAGATCAGCTGATTGCTGTTCTGCTATTTAAGGCTGGATTTTGGGTTTGGCGGGGGCTGGTTCATTAATACTCATTATTCACAATCCCGGTCTGTTATGCCTTGTCCTGTTTTAGTCTGTTATGCCTTGTCCTGTTGAGTTCGTGCCAGAGGAACTCTGTATTGTTCTGTTTTGCCTCGGAGTATTGGGCGACTTTTATTTTATTAAATAAAACTTACGGATCGTCAACGCATTTGAGTTCTCCCTTCATGCCTCCTGCCTCTGTTCTGGTCCGGTCCCCTTCCACGCCATCGCGCCTCGTGACACATTATATATATATATATATATATATATATATATATATATATATATATATATATATATATATATATATATATATATATATATATATATATATATATATATATATATATATATATATATATATATATATACAGAGAGAGAGATACATAATTGGTTTTACCTTATTATACCTCAATGACTACATAAATAAACATGGCATAGATAACAATCAAGGTCGAAATTCAGGTTTATAAAACATTCAGACAAACCCCTTTACCACAAACAGTGTAGTGACACGAATAAACATATTTCATACTTTTGAGAATTTTGTTTCATTAATCTAAACACAGTAATAATAAGGTAATCATTGTCCTTATTCCATAAGTGTACAGACGCTCCCCTACTAACTGACCCGAAGAAGAAATCCGGCTTCCTCTTTCTAGTTTGTGTGTAATAATACGATACTGTATCTCCAGCGCTAAGAACTTTGACATCTTTATTGTTTAATATCTCGTGCGTCCATTCAATATGGTTGGTGTAAAGTGTAAAGAAGAGGCGAGCCGTTTATTTTGAAATGAAAGTGGAATAAGAAAGTTTGATGCGGTTAAGAAAATGGTTGGATTACTTTATTTCGGCCCCATTTTACAACGGAGGAGGAAGTCGCCTAACTGTTGAAGCTCATCTTCCAAAAGTAAGTTAAACTTAACTTTATTTATCTCTATAGAGCATATTATTTTTAGTTAAATCAATACAGGTTACTTATACAAGCCTTAAACATACTTATATAAACCTTGAACATACAAAATATAGCGCTTAAGCAACTTACGAACAAATTCCACTAACGAACGATAGCCCGGAACCGATCTCGTTCGTGAGTAGGGCAGCGTCTGTATTGCTCAAACATGTTCAACCTTTAGACAAATAGAATATGAAACAGACCTATTCTATTTAATTGAGGCAGTTTCTTATGGGTTTGAATGACAGAAGTTCTAAAAGTACATAAAGTACATATTGGTGGCCTAAAAATATCACAATCATGTAATGTTATTCTTTTATTGTCCATCAACACTTCCTTCCATTGCTTTCCCCCAGCTGTGATGCTTCCAAATGTGTCTTTTTATACTTAAACATTTAACCAATCACATTTGAGCCACTCATTTTTGCTAGGCTCAACAATCTACCTGGAGGCCTTCACAAAGAATCTTCAAGACCACGTACCGTAACATCAATTAGAGAAAGCTGTCGGTCTAGCCAATTAGACTTTAAGTTGGTGGAAATTGGGCTTCTGGAAGGCGATTCGACAAACTATAGCTAGAGGGCTTTATCCACCAAAGAGATTATGCCAACAAGTCAAGTCAAGTCCCAAGTCACATTTATTTATATAGCCCTTAATCACAACAATGTCTCAAAGGACTGCACAGGAATTAAAATTACAACCTTACCTGATCTTAAACCAACATGCGGGCAAGGAAAAACTCAAACCCTCAGCGTGAGGAAAAAAGAAACCTTGAGAAGGGGCCTTACAAGTGGTAATCCCCCTTCCAGGATGACCATGGTGGAATAGATTTAGCATTGAAAACAACAGTCATTATACTTGAAGAGAACGAGCTGCACAAGGTAATATTTTGTTCTGTTGTTTCAAGACAGACTACTCGAGAAAAGCTCAACATCTTTCATAAAGGTTGGACAACTCTGAAGCCTTTCGCAAGTGGGGAAAGGTTTTGGCCACTACTTTTCAGCCTAGAAATAAGATTTGGGTCAGGCTGGGCTTCTCTATTTTTTGTTTTCTTCCATTATCCACCTGTCATTGTTCTTACCGGTTGCTGTTTATACTTAAAATTTGGTGCGAATGACACGTCATTAATTCAGACTGCATATGAAGACTTAAGTGTGAATCGAACACCTCCTACTGGGTCTGAGCCTGTTTTGTTTGCTTTAAAATAAAAATCGGAAATCGACCTTGACTTTGTGTACAATAAATATGGTGAATTATATTCTCCTAATGACTTTCTCACTGTGAGTTATCAAGAACAAGATCAAGATTGTCTTTAATGTCAGCATGAAAAAACGAATGACATTTTCTTTGCAACCCCAGGGTACAATGTTGATAAAAGTTTATACTAGGATGGAATGAAAATCAAATCAAGTATGAGTATTCACAAAAAAGAAAATACTATGTATATATAGTATTATAAAGACAATTTCAGACTTTCTTATTGTTTTTTTTTTTGTTTGTTTTCTTAACATGGCGCTTTAAAAGCGGAAGTCAATCCACAAGATTGCAAGTTTGTATGGGGCTCCACTAGTCTGAAACTGACGCTCAGCACAGCAAAATGTTGCAGACTGTTCCTTGTGAATAAATGCTTGAAGAGATTGGGAATATTCCATCCATCCATCCATTCATTATCTGCACCGCTTATCCTCAGTAGGGTCCCGGGGGTGCTGGAGCCCATCCTAGCAATCTTCGGGGAGTGGGCAGGGGACACCCTGAACTGGTTGCCAGCCAGTCGCAGGCCACGCAGAGACACTTGCTTATTCATACCTAGGGCCAATTTGGATCGGCCAATTAAGCATGTTTTTGGAATGTGGGAGAAAACCGGAGTGCCCTGAGGAAACCCACGCAAACACGGGGAGACCATGCAAACTCCACACAGGAGGGTTCGATCTCATGACCTCAGAACTGTGCCGCACACGCACTAACCACTGTTCCACCATGCTGCCCGGGAATACTCCATTGTAGGAAAAAAAGTTCGTGTAAAGAAAGATAAATTACTGGATGAGTTGACTTGCTAATACTATCACTATTTCGATTGTTTGGGACATGGGCGTGTGCCAAATCCGCCCTCTGCCCTAAGGCAAGAGAATTGCTTGCTGGCCTAAAACGTACCTAAATCTTGTGATGTGGATTACATTTTGTCCATAAATACGAAATTGAAAACTGCTTACCTAACTCTGTATCTGCAGACCCTCAGCACAGCAATACAAAATCATTGCATTATCAGTACTCACAATATAATGTGAAAATTCAGTGAGTTTGTAAACAAAAACCCAAACATTGTAAAACTAAATGAGAAATATCTTTAATAGCAAATAAATATAACCAGTCAATATAATTTTAATCTTGTGTTTTCATGATGATAGGTAAGACACATTATCTAATCACGGAACATATAATTGTTATGGTATTTTGTTATACCTCTACCTCCGGGATGAGTGATTTCTTAAAAAAAATGAATGTTTTGGCAAAAATGATGGCTTTCAAAAGACATCTAAATACGCCACAACTGTGAGGTAGAGAGGATTATTTTGGCAAGGAAATGAGAACTCCAACTCACATTTACACAAATATTTGAACAGTATTTAAAGAGAAGCACATAGTATTTTGCCTTTTTGAGTTCTTGTAAAAAAATATTTATCAACGTTTTATTTTATTCTACCCCTTGGTTAGGATTTTAATCTACCAACATAGAAATGTTTTACCTCATAATATAATGGCTTCTCCATCACCTCAGCCACGCCTGCATACATATATTGATGATGCCGTTCTTACAGCAAGCCTACCTCCACATGCTGCTTGGTGTTAAACGTCACAGTAATGATTCACTAACTCGGGACCTGAATAAATCAGGGCCACACTAAAAGTGATGTATGCACTGTCATTTAATTTGAAAGAGGGAAGGCTCCTATCCGCAGCTCTTAAGGTTAAAGACCGCACGACTGACAATTTGCCGGCGCCTTCAGCCATGACAGTATTTTCGCGTACACCTCAAAGTGACTCGTCAGGCCGCAAGCCTGGCAGACGCTCCTCATACTGAGGCTTCCTCTAGGAATAGAGCGTAACTACTGGAAAATGACCAAAGAGTCTGAAAAAGAAGAGACCCCAAAGCAGAAAAACGGTCTCAAAATAACCCATGTCTACACATGGTTGAGGCAATATTTGATTGACTGACTCTTTCCGAATTGAGAAGACAGTTGGAGGGCGGCAAAAGCTGAGACGTGTACACAACCGCGAGGAAAATGTGGAACATGGTGACCTGAGGGCAATCAGATTAATTGGAACACAAACACAACCTTACATGCGGTGAAGGTAGAGAAGAAAAGGCCGAACATGAGTGAGGTAGAACTGCCGAGAAGCTTTGGCTTTGAAATGAGAAAAAGAGAGGCCTGGACGACAGAATAAACTAAAAATACGACCTAATTAAAAGTCTTTGGGTGGAAAAGCGCAAAGCTCTAGAGTGTTGGTGTACATTAAATATTCTTTCTTTAAGAGAGCGTTTGCAGCAATAGCATTTCCCCATGGGTCAAAGCAAGAGTGTGTTTAATCCATACAATGCTGCCGGAGGGTCTGACCAGGAAGTTACTTGTTTTATTTACTTGTACGCTGCCTTGACCTAAATTGGACTGTTGCACAGGACAGCTTGTACCCACAAGTCAGGGAAAATCCATCAAGCTGTTTTCCCTGTATTTTCGGTGTAAGGGAAATTATGGTTTAAATGTGCCTTTTGTACTCTTGTATTTTTATATACTCTTATACTTTTGTACTCTTATACCTCTATACGTTTGTATTTTCTATGTTATACTCAATAAATATGTGGTTTTGCGAATTTGAGTTGTGTTTATAGGCACGCACTTTCAAGGTCAAAAGAATACGTTCCCAGACAACAACTAGGTGTCTCTTATTAAAAAGCTAAAACTTGAAAGGCCACTAACACTTCACCAGGAGGCTCCTCATGTGGCTTAACGAATCCAAAGATTATATCCAGGTGCTGTTTGTATTCTTGCAACAATTGTATCCTCTTGGAGCCTGCTAAATATTAATCAAGATGGCTCTCGTTTTTAGAGCTGGGAAGCCCGCTCGAGAGCTTGCCTCCCCACATTTCGAGTCTGCTCGAGAGCTTGCCTCCTACATTTACAGAGACACATTGTGTTACAAAGTTTCACTAACCCTATTGCTCATTTATTATACTCGCACGCCATCTTGCGACCAACATTATACACTGTATTTAAACATGTGATTCCTGTCCAAACCAATCAAATGTGTTGTTTCATTCTTGTATTTTCCAATAAATGAGCCTCCTGCCATGGGTGGAGCGTGTTCTTCCTTCCTGAGCTGATTCTGGAAGCACGCGCCTCCGATGGAAGGGCTATCAAAAACCTAAATCTGCGAGTGTGTTCCTTTCTTCATCCTAACACAATCTCACGTTTTAACCTTGACATTCGGTACTTGCACTTTTGAGGAAAAACGTATGGTTTTAAATGTTGTAAAAATAAACTTTAGGAGCAGTGATGTTAATGGTTTCAAGTAACACAAGTGTAATATCTTAATTGAACACATAACTCTCAAACTGTACAATTTTACAGAATCCTATTTTTTTCCAAAATATATCAGCACGGCATCATTCCGGAGATGAACACCATTTACAATTAACATGTTTTTATTGGCTAAACATCATTTTCTTTCGCCATCGTTTACAAAATATCGTTTGCTTGTGAAGATTGGCGAGTTTCGTGATTACTGTTTCTGAATTTTGGAATCAGGTAAAATGAGCAGCTAAAATGAGAAAGCCAACAAGTAGATCTACCATTTTCAAAACATGAAAGTATCTTGAGAAATGCAGTGTGGACTATAAAGATGTAATCAAGTTACCAAGTCTTGCTCTGTGACCCAAAATCCGAATAGGATTGGGAAAATCTTGACTTTAACTCATCTCCTGCAGGTGCTATCCTATACGGTGCTGTTCAAAATAATTGCAATGCAATGTGACTAATCAGAATATCTCAGGTTTTAGTATGTTTTTTATTATTACATGCCAAACCAGTTACCTGCCTCATTTAAACAGAGATTTATACAGAGATTCTTGAAATTAATTGTGCCTCGCACGGACGTCTTCTAACTGTCACAGCACTCACAGGTAAGTGCTGACCATGTTCGACCATCCTGGAGCTAATCATTGGCTAAGCCTTTGCCATTTATTTTATTATTTTCGCTCCATTTTAATCAATGTCATCCATTTTCTTCTATGTGTCTCTTGTTTTTCTCAGGAGGAAGAGCGCTCTTCTTTGGATCAAGAACTCGCAAGTTCGATTCCCGGCTCCGCCGTCTTATATGTCGAAGTGTCCTTGGGCAAGACACTGAATCCTTAATGCCCCAGATATCCAGTAGTTCCCTTGAATGGCTGACGTTGCTATCGGTTAGTTAGTGTGTAAAAGGGGAAAGTGTGAAGCACACTGTACAGCACTTTGGGAGATCTTCATTGACTTGAAAAGCGTTATATAAATGCAGACCACTTACATTTACATTTACCTCTTTGTCCACCAATTATAAGAAAAATAGTCTGTAATATTACTGCAAATGTTTATCATAGCGAATGCGGACTGAGCTATTCCGCAGTACAACTATTTGCATAGATACCTGTGGGACCACTGCAGAATAAATGGCACACAGCAAGCTTCTAATAGCTGCTGGACTGTGCAGGTTGGATAAATGAGTGTTGCGGTTTAGCTGAAGTATTTAAGTCAAGAAAGATAAGAGGGAGCAAGTCCATGTATGATTTTGTACAATACTAAGAGAACTTTGAAGTCACATCTTTGGCTAACTGGGAGCCAATGCAGGTTAGCCATAATCGGTGTTATGTGATCGTACTTTTTTGTCCTAGTTAAAAGCCTCGCTGCGGCATTTTGTACTAGCTGAAGAGACTTGATTCTGGACTTCGGGAGACCGGAGAGTAGTGCATTGCAGTAATCGAGACGGGAGGTAACAAATGCATGAATTATTGTTTCCGCATCAGACTGAGACAGTATTGAACGGATTTTAGCAATGTTGCGAAGATGGAAGAAGGCAGTTCTAGTAATTTGCTTTACATGCATCTCAAAGGATAGATCAGGGTCAAATATGACACCTAAATTTTTAACTGAGTCACTCTGTGTGATGTGACATTTGTCAATGTTCACAGCAGTTTTTGCGAATAAGTCCCGGCATTTAGAAGGACCAATGACTAACATTTCGGTCTTTTCAGAGTTAAGACGCAAGAAATTGAGTGACATCCACTCTTTTATCTCAGTGAGACAGGCCTCCAAATTTCCACAGTTTAGTGTGGAAGATTCCTCCAACGGAAGATATAGTTGAGTGTCGTCTGCGTAGCAATGGAAGCTGATATTGTACTTGCGAATAATATCACCTAATGGAAGCATGTAAATGTTGAAAAGTAGGGGGCCGAGCACTGAACCCTGCGGAACACCGCAGGTAACATTAAAGGGCTCAGATGTCGTTTCACCATATTTAACACAGTGCGTCCTATCTGAGAGGTAAGATTTGAACCACGAGAGGACGGCTCCTGAGAGACCAATCCATTTTTCCAACCGTTCTAGTAGGATATTGTGGCGCACTGTGTCAAAAGCAGCACTAAGATCCAGCAGCAGCAAAAGTGATGAAGCGCCAGAATCCATTGACATTAGGAGATCATTTAGGTTTTTTTTGGTCTATTTTTGGGGGTTTCTGGTGTCTTAAAGCACAAACTCCCTTTTTTCCATTTTAAATTTTAACCTTCAGCATGTATCATCATTGATCTTTTCTACTCCCCACATGTTTCCACTGTTGAGACTCATCTAGTCAAAAGAACAGAAAAGTTTCACCAAGATCAGTGTCTATCTACGGAAACTAAACTAGAAATTAAATTGACAGAATAAAGATTGAGTGTTAACCTCGGACACGGACCTATCACAGTGGTTCTTAACCGTGTTGGGGCACCGAAACCCCACCAGTTTCATATGTGCATTGACCGAACCCTACTTTACTGTGAAATAAAGTTTGGTTTTTGAAATTCTGTTTTGAAATATTTTTTCTCTCAGATCTTCGACTACCTGAACTCAGGTTCTCTATTATGTTGCTCATGGTGTCAGTTGAAAGAGTAATTTGGAATAATTTACCATCGCCCGCTGCTCCGAGTATCAGATTTGTCATCTTTAAAGCTGCTGTCTTCCTAAGTGTTTCACCATTGGTGTTTGGCTTGCCCTGCTTTGTGATCATGTACGCAACTATGATGTTGTGAGCATTGTTACAGTTATTGGCTACAATTCCAAGAGCCGGCAGGGTGGCCTTATCATCAAACATGGCTCTCTTCACCTTGAATTCAGCAAGCATTGTGTTTTTATATTTCCTATCTCAACGCAGCATCTTAAACTGTTTCTTTAGTTTTGTTGTGCAAAGCGAGAGTCGCTAAACTAAAATGATGCAGAGAGGATGCTGAATCCCATCCTGTTCCATGATACATGAGAATCTATATCGTACTTATTTGTCCGACAGCTTTCAATTTTTCTCAACAGAATTGGATTGAAATCCAAAGAAAATTATTACTCGACATAGTACGATGACATTCACACTCCTAAGTGCGTTAAATCCCGGGCAGCACTCATTGGACAAGGAACCTCACGTGATGATCTGCAGGGGAAAGCGGGGCATGTCAGTGCATATAGACACGATGACTCGGTGTGTCTTGACCTCTGCGGCAGAGGCTCCACCAAACTCCAGATACTGACTCACCAAACCCCTAAGGCTTGATCGATTCCAGGTTAAGAATCACTGCTCTTTCATCTCAATATTTGTGGTGGGAGTATTACATTCCCAGATTTTGGTAGTTGCTGTTGAGGGGATGGGCTCAGCAATGCAAAAGAACCTCGTCAAAAGGGTGAGGAGCTTTCGACTCGGGCCAAATGAGGCATATCTTGGGGCCTAGGCAGCAGAAGGGCATACCATATAACTCCTAACCCCTGCAGAAGTGCCCAGCGGAAAACAGGCCTCTATATCGATCTCTCTTGAAAGCGCTCATTACAGGTCAATATGAATGGCCTCATCTCTGTGTCTACCTGTTTTGCTGGCTGAGCAAAAGGAGCAGGGGGGCAGTCTGGAGTTCAATGCGGGGGTCGAAAAAGAAAGTACAGTGGTACCTCTTCTTACGAATTAATTTGTTCTGGGAGTAGCTTCGTAATCTTAAAACTTCGTAGAGACACATTTTGTATGTAATAGCGTTAATCCATTCCAAGCACAGAAGAAGTGCGGTATATCTTTTTAAAAAATCACAAAAGAGTATCAGATCATGAGACAAATACATGTTAAAATTAGATTATCGCACAATAAACATAAAACGAGAGGCATGTAGTGTAAAAATAAAGAAAAAAGGAAAAAATAAAAGTATTAATTTGCCTTTTTGTCTTGCGTTTAGCGTCAAACTGATCAAAAGACATCTGCTTTTGACAATCCGTCGGAAATGTGCAATGTAGACGGAGCGATAACCCGACTTGTCCACACTATTTCTGTGTGATTCCTTTCCACAAATTCCACGACTTCGTGGAATTTTGCTAAAATGTCTTTCATTTGGGCTGATTGAATGAGGCAGCATGTTGCTAAATACCCTCCTTTTCCTCGTCTCTGAACTCTGAACTGTGACGGTGACACAAAGAGTATGCTGGGATAACGCATTCAGACAAATTTTAGGCAGTAGCCAGTTCGATCATGTAGGGCAGCTATTGAAAAGCGTCACTAGGGGGTGCGCTTTCCCTGTCTATTATTCGGTAAACTCTGGGAACAACAGATAGCAGCACGTACTGTCCTGTATTTTCGACTTTGTAACTAGAGGCAATATTTTCCCGTTCAGATACTTTTATAACCTGGAACTTTCGTATGTAGAGACATTCATAAGTAGAGGTACTATGAGTACAATAAATAAATGAAGCTACTCATTTTAGTGAAATTGATGTCTACAAAGCAGAATGAAGGGTTGGAGAAGTCAAATAAGTCGCTCAAAGCCAAGGTACTTTCCAGGTGAATGAAGACTGCTGATATTTCCTTTTTGTTTAATTTATATTTTTGTGTGTTTTTCAAGTGCTCTGTGTTTAAATTGGTTAGAAGTGAATTGTAAATATATATCCTTATTTTATAGTTTATGTCTACTACTATAGAGTTTATATTTTGCTCTTCTACACTGTAAAAAAAAGTATGGTAAGATTATTTTCTATCTCGTATGGAAAAATATAAAGGTTTGTATGGCCAGTATGACATTCTGCTCTATATATAGTTTCAACTAATACAGCAACTAGTCACCGAATCGACCAGCAATAACATTTGTTAGCAATAGACCTTTTTGAGAATTCAATGAAGGCTTTGCTTTGAAGAGGAATTCTAATATCTCAGTCGAATTTCAGAAATCTGATTACTGTTCTTAAGTCAAGTCGAGTCACATTTATTTGTTTAGCCCTTAATCACAAAATGCCTCAAAGGACTGCACAGGTTACAATTACACCATCCCCTGATCTTAATCCAACATGCGGGCAAGGAAAAATTAAAAACCTCAGCATGAATTAAAAAAAAAAAAACGTGAGAAGGGGCCTCACAAGTGGTCACCCCTCTTTCACGATGACCAGGGTTCAATAGATTTAGCATTGAGTATCAATACAAGAAAACAATCGGTACTATGTTGAAATTAAAGATATTGAGAACACAAATGCTTTGACATGAACATTATTTTCGTGGTTTATTGTTACTACAAGGCCGCTCTTGCCACACCGCAAATGGCAACGCTAGCTGGCTTACAAACACCTATCCTGCCCTGTTCTATCTTGTCCAGGCATGTCTCGTCTTGTCGTATCCACTACTCATCAAGTCACTTCCCTACAGGGTTTAACACTGCTTTCTCAAGTCATCTATATCACCTTGTAAACTATTTTTTCAATCCAGACTCTTCTGCCTTTTTTTACAGATTACGCTTCATTTTTCAAAGCGCTGACAGGAAAGATGGGGTGTCAAGTCTGCACAGTTCTTCTGTATACAGAGCTGAGGTGACAAAGGCAAAAATAATGCATTCTTTTTTTTTTTTTTTTTTTTTTACAAAATGCTCAATTTTATGTCGTCTCAATTTTCTTGTGGGATTCCTTATTCAGGAAAAAAAACAAGACAAGATATTATGTCTTCGTAAACCACGGATTAGTGGCGTGCGATACTTGGAATTTTGGTATCAATCTTATCCAAGTAAATACAGGAAAGTATTGAGCGATACCAATTTCGATAACGCTACGTTTACCTGGAATGTTATGACAAATTAATAGTTATCCCATAGTTTATAATAACTGTAAACATAGCACCCAAATTTTAGGAAACCAATATGTTTTTCTTTTAGAAAATAACTAGAATGCGTACTTAAGCCTTATTTGATAAATAAAAATAAAAAGTAAATATATATATACGTATATATATATATATATATATATATATATATATATATATATATATATGTATATATATATATATATATATATATATATATATATATATATATATATATATTTATATAAAAAACATATTTCTATTAAAACTGTTTGCAATAAAAGTCAAAAGAGTAAAATAGAAATGACAGCAATGTAACAAAAATACAAACATAATTATGTCAACACGACAACTAGCTATTGTTGCACAATATTTTGAAAATAAAGTCAGAACTTCAAATAAAGTGTAAAAACAGTTGGATTGAATTTGAAAGTTGTCATGTAAAAATCTTTAACAATCAGTAATGTCGCAAAAATACATATACTGCATATCAATTCCATTTGGCAGCTAAAATACCTTTCATGACATAACAATTTGGAAAATAAAGTCAGTACTGAAAATAAAGTGTAAAAACAATTGGATTGAATTTTGAAAGTTGTAAACAAGATTCGTACACCTTTCAAGCATTGTTTTAAGGAATTTCAACACCTGTTTTTTTAACTACTCAGGAACCATTCTACAATTTCTCAGTACTAGAAGACATCCGGTGTGAATCATGTCATTTGCAGATTCACAAATATATCTGCGTTTTACGAATGTGATTTTTAATCTTGTATGTGCATTTATCAAAACATGGTTTATTTTAGATCTTAAATAAATTAATATTATTGTCAGAACAGAACAATAGTAGACCCAATCGCGTAACGTTTACTTACAAGTTTAATGAGATATAGAGGAAAAACACAGGGTGCTCGCTGGATGAGGGAAGCCAGCTGCTCACAGGATCGGAGCGTGTTCGGAATGCGGAAGTGGATCTTCCGGAGCGGGAGATCGTAGCGTGGTCAAACGGGAAAAACGGGTCTTTAGCCGGGACGGCAGATCAGATCGTGGTCGAGGTCAAAAAACGGGTCAAACGGAGAAATCAGGAACTGACGAGTGGGATATGGGTGACAAAACGGGACGGACGGAGTCAGAGTCAAAAGGCTTGCCTTGTGTAATCAGAGGTTCGCTGACGGACGGACAAAGGGTGAGTGATAGCACTGAGCTTAAATAAGAGGGGGAACCAATCAGGTAACCAGCAGCAGCTGGCGCCAAACGAGCAGGCACAGCTGAGTGCAATGAGCAATCATGACAATTATTTTTGTAGATCTGACTAATAAGTGTGTAATTTCTTTTAGACAAATCTCCCTCTATATAGGTGTTGGGTTATATGACAGTAGTAAGTAGCCTACATTTTCAGTTGCAGGAAGTTCTTCGCAATACAATTTACCTGTGGGAAACACTTCTTTAATCCTTTGCATGGCTCAAAATATATGTCCATATTTTATACGTAATCCTAGCATTAAAACACATTTCATAGAGCTCTGTTTAGGTGTAACATGCACCTGCTTTCTCGGGCTCCACCCGTAGGGGGAAATGACGCTTAATAGGACAAAGCCATACAAACTGATGGCGGTTGCCGTTAATCACGGGGGGAGAAATTGAATTGCACAGCGAAACCACCCGAGAGAGGTGTCGGTGTTGTTTTTAAGCAGACTTGATGTAAAACATGGCAATAATTTCAAGCATTTACAAGCACTTCACAAACAATTTCAAGCATGTTTCAATCCTTAGAAACACAACATTCAAAGTCATGCATTTTTAATGATTTCAATCACCTGTACAAGCCCAGCATAACGAATGTATAATCGTATGACGCACGAACATTATTATTATAGTGATAGTTAAACTGGGAAGACAGTATTGATCCCAGGAGAATAGTGTCACTCTGATCCAGGTACTCCCACAGTATTGATTAAATTGACAGAGCGATACGCCTAACCTTGCCATGGACTCCATTCTATCTAATTTAGATTTTGCCAAGGCCATGCTTGCAGGTGAGAGAACCAATGTGCGTCATCGCATAAAATCTTTATGATCTTGAACTCGGGTGGCTCAAAAGTCCTTACACAACCCTTGAGCTGTCCTGAAAGGTCCACCCTTAATCCGACAATAAAAATAGCTCTACCATTATCATCCTGGAAATGATCCTGTTCCATTTCTTCACAATATTTCAAACTACTGCCATGCTTTTCCAACTAGTTTTCCAAGGACAATTTGCAACTTACTGTTGGCATGGATTTGTTGGGCTTTGAATTTAAATGTAAAATCACCTAAAGTAACTATTTATTTAAAAACAACGGTGCAGTATGAAGCCTGTGCTTTAAGTCACTGGTTCTCAACTGGTCTGACTTCACAATCCCATTCTAGTTATAAGCCGCAACCCAAATGAAGACGAGAAAATCCATTCCTCGAATGTATCTTATGAAACAATGGTGCAGTTTAAAGCGGAGATAGTAGAATATATTCCACTTTTTTTTTAAAAATAGAATGACCACAAAAATAAAACGACTCATATATACTTATATACAAGCCTATATGGCATATAAGCGCCCCCTAAAAACGGCTTTATAATAGCCATGCACTGAACAAAATTTAAAATATTAATTAAAAGGTGTATTGAAAGATGAATACTTATATAATATGCAATTAATACAGATGAATATACTGGTAAAATGATAAAAATATAACATAATTAAACAATTTACTTTAACCTCCAGCAGCTATTCAACGGCAGACATTCGTAAACCATGTTCGTGTTTCGCAATAATTTTCTGCTTTGACTTGATCCTTGTCTCTCTCCCTTCCCTATATCACTAATTCTCTAGGGACCTATTATTATGGGCAGAAAAAGAAATGAAACCTACAAAATTACCATGAAATGAGATGTGGTCCTTCTCAAACACGGCGATTCACTGAACAGGTAGAAGAAATGGACATTATTGCTATCTACCGTTAAGGAGCGTAATTGACCCTCCATGTTTTATTTTTCTTGACATTATTTTGCCAAAGCAAAAGCCCACAATCCGCTGGTAATAGGGTTTCGAACCATATTTGGTTCCTGATCCACTGAAACACTGCTTTAAGTGAGGAATACACATCATTATGCAAGTCTATCCTAGGCCAGACCAAAACATTTTAAATCCGCCAAAAAGTGCTATTTCTGTGTGAATTCATTGACTTTGCTTCTAGTTGTGTTGATATGTCAAACATTTTATTACCTGTTTTCCTTTACAGTCAAAAAAGTAAAAAAAAAATACGAGATATAATTGTGATATAAACATGAAAAGGGGTGACTCAGTAAGCCTAAATCTGTCTTGGTCAAGTTGCCTTAAAAGGAAAATGTGTATTAGTTAGCGCCTCATACATCATAAAATGATGCATTCATTGAAAAATATTCATTTAAATAATAGTATAGTATAGTATAGTATAGTATAGTATAGTATAGTATAGTATAGTATAGTATAACGTAGTGTAGTGCGTGCCCAACTACAAGTCTATCAATTAAATACATGATCTATGGGGTGAATGTAAATTACTCATAGATCAAGAAATTTTGATTTATTTTACATAACAGGAGGTTCACCTGGAGAGAGCAGAATTGATCGTCTGCCATCTTGCTGCTAAGGGTATAATAAAAAAAAACTTGATATTGTAAAGAATACAATGTAAAAAAAAATAACAGCATAAGAAAAGAGAAAATATTTCTTCAACTGATTCAGAACAAGGCAAATAAAATACCTGCCATTACACAGTTTTTTTAAAATAAAGAAGTGGAAATAAGGTGAACACAATTGGATGCATAATGGTACAACCCACTTAAAACTTATTTATAGTAAGATTTAAAAAAAGAAGACAGTATATATCCCAATACTGTACTGTAGTATCGATCTGATCCAAGTACTCTTTCAGTATTGATAATATCAATATTTGAATCGATCCACTCACTGTTCATAAGTTTTGTTTTTGGACTGATATCCGCCTGATATTTGATGTAAATAGCAGATCTGGATATCTTTATGTATTGATATTGTTTTGTCATTTCATTTCAGTATGTTTATACAGCAGGTAAATACATTTATGGATAGATAGATAGATAGATAGATAGATAGATAGATAGATAGATAGATAGATAGATAGATAGATAGATAGATAGATAGATAGATAGATAGATAGATAGATAGATAGATAGATAGATAGATAGATAGATAGATAGATAGATAGATAGATAGATAGATAGATAGATAGATAGATAGATAGATAGATAGATAGATAGATAGATAGATAGATAGATAGATAGATAGATAGATACTTTATTCATCCCCGTAGGGAAATTCATACTTCTAGCGGTATCCTTGGGTTAAAAAATAAAATAAAAGATATAGAATACAAAAATACCCAATCTAAGGTGTTAATAAAGAGCATTTAAGTAGTGTTACGGAAAATACACACTGTAATAGAAATAGGTTTTATGCAAATGATTAAATGGTAAGATAATTTCTAGGACAACAGTGTGTAATCCCTGCGTGTACATTGATAAAATATCATGTACCATATCCGCTAATGTCGTCGGCCTCATAAATGTGTGCGCCACTCTAATTGATAATGGCCCATTCCTGACCCAGCTCACTAAAAATAGCTGAGCCATTCAGGCCTTGAGAGTATTTCATGTCCACTTTGCTGCTGTTACCTTAAAATTGCCTCTGTGGCCTTTCCCTATCTGTTCTCATCACGTTTAGCAAATGTAATAAGCGAGACTTCGTTTCTGCACTCGCACTTTCATGCTTCCTTTAATCACAATGAACTCTTGCCTGATCAGTCCAGTCCCCAACTGTGATTTCACACTTAATCCACCCTTCTAAGCCCCCGCAACCCCCTACCCTCGGCCGCCCCTTAACGGCAGTGACGGAGTACACCATTATGGCATGAAATCCTTCATTCCTTTTGCACAAATGAACGTCTCCTTATCGTTTCTGCTTTTGGTCTCCGTATACTGTACATGTTTCCCCTCAGACTCCCCTTTGCTGAATTTTTCCTGACATTTTCATATCTGCTCCTTGCAAAGAAAGTTAATCACCGCTGACATTTCGGCGTCAAATACAATAAATATGCGCTCGCTTTGTCTACCTCGACAGTGTTCGCGCACGATCCCTTTAGTGAAGCACATTTTGGAGGCACAATCGCGTTACATTTGTGACGTGTCAGTCACCATGCAGAGTGTTTCGCATCCCCTCCCGCATGCAGTGCAGAGCGCGTTACTGAAAAAAGTAACCATTACTAGTTACTCCACATGAAAGGTAATTTCGTTACTCGCCCGTATTACTAAAAGTAACTATCTAGTTTTAAATTATTGAATAAACAGACGCTCCGCTACTTACAATCATTCGACTTACAAAATACGGGATTTCGAAAAATATCCGGACGTTGCTGTAAGTTATATTTTTGCATTGTGCATGTTTTTCCAAGTACAGGACATTACCGTAGTGCTTCTTTTCTGCCGCTACAGGCGCGCGGCGCTATGAGAGGTCACTCAGCATCCACCCCGAAGATGAAATCTGCTTCCTCTTTCTAGTGCGTGTGTAAACATTCCATACTGTATCTCCAGAACTTAGACATCGTTATTGTTTAATATCTTGCGCATCCATTCAATATGGTTGGTGTAAAGTGTAAAGAAGAGGCGAGCCGTTTCTTTTGAAATGAAAGAGGAATAAGAAATCTTAATGCGGTTGAGAAAATGGTTGGATCGCTTTTTTTCTGCCACTTTTTACTGCGGAGGAAGAAGTAGCCTAACTCTTGAAGCACATCTTCCAAAGGTAAGTTGAACTAACTTTATTTATCTTTCTAGAGCATATTAATTCATGAAATGTTTATGTTTTAGTACTTACTTATGCAAGCCTTAAGCATACTTATACACACCTTAAAACATACAAAATATAGCACTGAAGCAACTTCCGAAAAAACGTACGATCGTCTGGAACTTATCTCGTTCGTAAGTAGGGCAGCGACTGTACTAGCACTGAAGTCAACCACCTAAAACTGCATTAAAAAGCCCTAAAATAAAAGTTATGGAAGAAAACGCGTACCTCAACTTGTGTAAAAGGTGCAAGAGCTTGCAAACTTTATTGAGACACTCCATATCCATGTTGTCTATGAGCACTCAAAGATTTCCTCTCCATTGCTCAGTCGTCTCCAAAATGGTTTCTTCTTTTCAGTCATTGTGTATTGCAAACATGATTTGACAAGTAAAAATACCTAAATTCAGAACACGTTTACAGTAAATTATCTGCTTACATTTGACCTATTGATTGAGTTAGTTTGTTCCTGAATGAGCCACACACCTTGGCCAGGCCCTGCCTACTGTTTGCTACTGGTGACACACAACTTGTGCATTTAAGCTGTCCCTTGATTTCAGTATTTTATTGTATAGCTGTAAATATAGCTCAGATGTGAGTATACGTATATAGTAGGGAGAATATTATTTGGGAGAAAATCTTGTACTCTGTAATTGAGGCACTAAGTGTATTGAGTACTTGTACTTTCTAGGGCCATATGAACATGCCATTTCCACACTGAAGACGTGTTTAGTGGTGTGATGCTGGCAGTCTAAGGGTTCATTAATATGTCCTGAGTAAGGGGGAACAGGTCCTGATTAGATGGCATTGGAAATGTTTGAACTATTTTTCATAAGTAGTGCAGTAACGCACAATGTTGAAACGACGTTTGTGTTGAAATTTTTAATAAATAAGGCTATACAGTACTCCAAAATACGCGTTACTCCCAACATTGTCCATATGGTCTCAGTTTTTTATACCGTCACTCCTGTTTCCATGTACTTCCCTCTTCTCTGACTCGATCAACATATTCCGTTCTCTGGCCATCAAGAGACATTGCTGCCATCTGCTCCTTTACTCTCTCACGCAGTGAGGCGAATTTTAACACGCAGACCACTTTCAATTCGGGCCCTTCCTGAAGTCATTCGTCACTCCATCAATTCCAACGTAGCCTTGCTCCACACTGGGTCCACCTTTGGCCTGCACACCGTGAAGGCAGAATTGCCAGAAAAGGTTGCACAGTGAGTTCAAACACTGTCAGATTTTGGCTTTGGGTGCTTGTGACCTTTTCGAGACGTAGCACACAAAATAACAGCTGTACACAGATGGAGCCAAGAGGCTTTTACGCAGCAGTAGCCTCTGTTTTTTTATCACATGAAGGAGGCTCGTAAAATGCACACCATGGTGAAGGTTTTGAGAGGCACATGACTGACTTGTTAGCAAGTATGTGTCACTAAAATTCCCAGGTTGATAAGAGCTACCAGCTGGAGTTTGCATGTTCTCCCCATGCCTCTGGGTTGAGCTCCAGCACCTCCGTGACTCCAGTAAGGATGAATGGTGATGGACTAATGGAACCTGCATATTCTGTTTTATTCAGTCTTAAGATGGGCAAAATATTAGGTCAGAGAGTTATGTAAAACCCTGCACACACATGGCACCTACCGCATGGGATGCTACTGGGGTCATCATTTTGCTCTTGGAGTATCAAACATTCAATAATTTTGGCGCTCAGTGGTCTAATTCCTCAAATGTGTAAGGCCCAGAGGAAAATGGCGAGCTGCCCTTTTTCCGCAACACATTCACTTAAAATACAATGCCTGAAAACATTTGATTTGCCCTTCTAGAGGAAAACATTGGTGTCAACGTTATTTTTGCTATACATAACAGGAGCAAAACGGGACGTTTGACGGTACTTTATTCAATATTTAATAAGTCATCTAAATATATTAACATTTTCCTCCCTCAAATCAAGTAGAAACTTCAATTTATACATTAGTATAGAACAGCAGTTTTCTATCACTGTCAAAAGTCAAAAGTTTAGTTGCCCTGGCTCTGTCATCTACAAATATGGACATGTATAAAAATATACATTTTGAACGATTAAGCCCTTATTCGCTTTTTCTTTAGTTGCGGAAAATGGAGCAGCCGAAAATGGTTACAAATGCCCAGGGGACGGTGGGATTGGAGTTCTCCAGCCAAAGGCGTCAACGCCAAATCCCCCATGCTAAGGTGGAAAGGACTTTAGGTCTACAATCATGACACATCTTCTTGAATGTAATACACAAAAGTAACAAACAGAAAAATGAGGTTGAAATTAGCTGACATTGAAAATTTTAGAAAATGAATAAAAACATGCCATCAGAAGCATAGACATCATGTGTCACATGCTCCATACAGCTGCTAATGGAATGTGCTCCCTGCTGTTTATTGATGATTTGACTGCTGACACAAGTCTGTGATATGTATTGAGTTGCTGTACTGTGTTCACAATCTGACAAATACCCCCTAAAATAATGTATAATAACTGTAAACTTGTTTCAAACTGAAAATTGATGATTTTGGTGAAGATCGATGAACGCAAGACTTAATCCCTATTTGTTGATTTTTCAAAGCGATTAGATCAAGAAGATAGAAGGCACAGAGAAAATGTAAAGTATTCTTCAGTGATGGGCCATCAGAGAAGACACCAATAAGTGATTAATGTGATGTTATATATTATCCATGAATATTTTTTGGATAATTCAAAATTTTCTGTCAGCTTCCTTCCATTGATTGCCCCCTGATTGTGCTGCTTCCACCGTTCATATTCAAGCATTTAATAAATCACAATTCAGCCATTATCTGTTGCCCGGAGGCCATCACTAAGACTTTTGAAGGCCCTGAGGACTCACACCAGGGTTTGATGAAGCTGTTTGTTTAACCAGTCAGATTCTGAGTCTTCAAATCAGCATCTGCTGGCAGGCCTTGGGAAACGTCACCGCTTTTATAAACTATGATAGGCTAGGTGGTGGTAAAAAATGTAAATGAAATAATTTCCGTGTCCACTGCTTCTGTCGAATGGATATTTTAAGCACTAAATCGAACAAAAACTGATGCTAGAAACATACAAGGACATACTCGACCTTCAGCATTAGTTCCGATGACGATAGAAAAAAACTTCTTGATGATCTGTATGAATGAATAGTTGAAATCTTCCTTAGGAAAGAAAGGAAGATGGATTAGTGCCCAAATAAAAAGGATTTTTGGTGAGTAAAATGTGGCTATATTCCTAAATAATATTGCAATTTATGATGCAATTTTATGTGTCACAGTTATAGCTGCAGTAAATATAGTATTGTAAATATAGTGAGTATAGTTATTGAAGGTTGGATTGATTCGCCTATTGAAGGCCGAGGTGTGATGCACGACCCGGCATTGGTATATTTACATATATGTTTAAGTATTATTCATCGAATACGTACGTATTTGACTGTTTGTCTGTTGGACAAATCACAAAGCTCCTCTTCATACAAGCCTCTTGTGAACATGTAACAACATTACCACATTTGTAATCAATTTATTTTACACTGCCCTTTATGTTCCTGATATCGACTCAATTCAAGATGTTTTGGTTCCCTACGAGACTTCTCGACTCCTGAGGTTGTGTGGTGCCGAATTATTGAGTGCTTTCATGACCAGAACCAAGAAAGTCAAGCAGCGTTCTTTGTCTGCGCTTCTTAACTGTGAGGGAAAAAAAAAAAAATCCATGAACACCCGAGATCTGCTCAAACTGTTTGGCCTGAAAACTTTATCGTCTACTGTTGCTTTTTCACAAACCACAAATATATCGATTTTCAGTGACTTTGTCCCTATCTGTTTATTTGATGTTTCTTAAATCCTGCTTCTACATTAGGATTCTATTTTGACTGGCATATTTTTGTATTATCCTCTGATCATTATTTATTTGACTTTGCAATGCACTATAGATTTACAGTGCTGTTCAAAATAATAGCAGTGCAATGGTACCAACAAGAATATCACTAGTTTTAGCATATTTGTTATTGTTACATGTCAGACAAGTGAGCAGTAGGTGCAGTAGATTCTCAGAAAACAAGATCCAGCATTCATAATTGGCATGCTCCGAAGTCTGTGCAATTAGGCAAATAGCTCAAAGGGGTGTGTTAAAAAAAATAGCAGTGTGGCAACCGATCTCTGAGGTAATCAATTTTGGGGAGGAAGAAAACAAAAACAATTGTCAATCAGATAATGCCTATTTAAGGATGATAAAGCCAGCACAGGTTGAACATGAATTTGAGGAAAATGGATCGATCATGACACTGCTCCGAAAAGCATTGTTCTTTGATTTAAAAGTTAATTGTAGAGGGAAAGAACCTATAAAGAGGTGCAAAAAATGGTTGGCTGTTTAGCTAAAATGATCTCCCATGCCTTAGAAAAACCAGATACACGTGAAAGAAAACGGAAGACAACTATTAAAATGGACATGAGAATAACCAGAATGGCAAAGCCAATGATCAGCTCCAGGACAACCAAACACAGTCTGCAATTGCCAGTAAGTGCTGTGACAGTTAGAAGACATCTGTGTGAAGCAAATTTATTTCCAAGAACCGCGCACAAAATTCCTCTGTTGAAAAAAATGTATTTGCTGAGGAGGTTACAATCAACTGGGCTAAAGAAAAATGGAGGAACATTTTGTGGACTGATGAAAATAAAATGGTCCTTTTGGAGTCCAGGGGCCACAGACTGTGTGTATTATGACCCCAACCTCGGAATTCAAACCTCAGTACACATTGAAGACAGTAAGGCATGGTTGTGCAAGTATCATGGTCTGGGCATGTTTCTCCCACTCTAGTGTTGGGCCCATTTATTGCATACCAGGGATCATGGATCAGTTAGTGTATGTCAAGATACTTGAAGAGGTTATGTTGCCTTATGCTGAAGAGTACTTGCCCTTAAAATGAGTGTTTCAACTAGACAATGACCCCAAACACACAAGCAGAGGAGCAAAGTCTTGGTTCCAAAGCAATAAAATTAATGTTATGGAGTGACCAGCCCAATCCCCAGATCTCAATCCAATCGAGAATGTGTGAGGTGATATTGAAAAATGCTGTTTGTGAAGCAAAACCAAGAAATGCAAATTAATGGTGGAATGTTGTTAAGCAATCATGGAGTGAAATAACAATTGAAGGTGTCACAAGTTGTTATGTCACACAGATGTGAAGCAGTTATAAAAAAAAAAAACTGCATTCATGTAACTAAATATTAAGATTGGTAAATCCTACCTTTTTTAGGAAATACAAAACAGTTTTGAGTTTGTACAGTCAACAGCAGACACCTCTTTGGACTATTTGTGCAATTGCAAAGCCTTCAGAGTGTGTTTGTTTTCTGAGAATCTACTGCACCTACTGGTAACTTGTTTAGCATGTAAAATAAAAAAATATACCAAAACCTGAGATATTCTGGTTAGTCACGTCGCACTGCTATTATTTTGAACAGCTCTCTATATAGTTACCTTGTCTCAATGGCGAGGACAGTTTTGTCAACGTTTTTGAGCGATGATTAGAATTTTACTTTTTAATTGGGACATTTTTCATGATCTATATTATTTTGAGGTCCATAAAGGGGACCTTTTACTAAATGAAATTTATGAAAACCCATCAAGAAAAAAATACCATGTTTTGCATCATTAAAGCTTAGTTATCTTTACTTTTGAGTCGAGCATGATTTCAATTGCATCATGTCATTAGCGGTTTAGTAACATTCTCCACGGCGAGGGATTTTTGATGGATGTCTGGCATGTAACAAGTCTAGAGGCAACGGTAGCAGTTTTCTCATTACACTGCACCAGCATGAAAAGAAAACACAATCTTAAAATCACGTTATGAAGAACGTACCTGTAGGTAAACACCAATGTTATTTTTCTTGACACTCTTTTACATCATTAGCGTTTCTTGCATTTGCATCCAATGTTCTTAGAGTCTCCTACATCTATTTTATAATAACTATTCCTAACACTTGCTATTACTAAACTAAACTACCTACTGATTGAAAAAAAATAGTTGTGGTGAATTTTTAAATTAGTACTGTATTTCAATTGGTCAGATTACATCATTTATTCAATGTTTGACTTCCTCTGATTGAAGACTTACTGAACAAATGTGTTTGCTGCAAACTAGTATATTTGTCAATAGGTTAGATGATTAAGAAAGTGGAGTTGAGTTATTTTGGATTTTCAAATTGCACAACTTTCAGGTTAAAATAAAAAAAATGTGATTAATTGTTATCCTGTTGAGCTGAATCAAAAGTAAGATTTTGGGCCCGGGATCAAACATGACCAAACCCAGGCCCGAAATTGGTTTAAAATGTCAATCATTAATGGTCATTAAGCTTCTCTCTCGCCCTTTTCTTTTCTTTTTTTCCCCCTTTGTGTAGGGTCTGCAGAGAATGCACCAACTTTTACTCAAGTAATGATTTAAATAGAGAAAATGCTTACCAAACTATCAGTTTAACTCCAAATCACGGAATCCCCAAAAACTTACATCCGCAGTGTTGGCGTAAAATATTCTCCGCTCCCTCCTTCCACCTTCCTTATGCCATATGTCATATCTGCTTTTCGCCAATAGCTCACAAGCTTTATAATCTTTCTCTCTGCTTTACGGCCAAATATTTAACTATTGCAGCTTGTAATCTGCAGAATATGATTTAATTCCCGGTGCCGTTTTGTTCAGTTTCACTTTCGTTCGTTGCACTGTCACCAAAATGCGCACTTCGGTGCCAAAATGTTCAAATATACGCTGCACTTGCAGTGCAGCCTTGATTTGGGGCACTCTCCCCAAGTAAACCCCAAGCTGTGTAGTTAAGCCGAAACGCACTGTTCGGTGCTGTGGTAAACACGGCCGTAGTAAAACTTCGGGTTTACTTTGGCAGCAAATTAAAACTTCGTGTTTATTTTGGGCTTGGTTATCAAATCAAGTCAATCTGTCGGGTTTGGGCGGGTTTGGGTCTATATTAGGGGGCGGCAGTAGCTCAGGAGGTAGAGTGCTCGTCTTGGGATCAAGGGATCCCAGTTCGAATCCCGGCTCGTCCGTGTTACATGTCAAAGTGTCCTTGGGTAAGACACTGAACCCCTAACACCCCCAATAAGCAGGTTAGCGCCTTACATGGCTGCAAGGCCGCTATTGGGAAATGTGGAGCACATTGTAAAGCGCTTTGGGAAGTCATTGACTTGAAAAGCGCTATATAAAATGCAGATCATTTCATTTCATACACCTGCGATGCTGGTCGAGTCGGGCTGCATTTTTTTAAGGCCCGATCTTAATCTAAGATGAATAAATTCAAATTAAAAAAGATGGAATCATTAAATCTACAGTATAAACATTTAAGGGTTAACAGTAATAAAACAAGGGAAACAAGCATGCGTTTTTCCCAAGTCCCTGAACAAGCTTATCCTTGTTTGAAAAGGATTGAATTCAATATGGTCAGGATATTTACGAGAAATGCCTATTAAAATGGTTGAAACCCTCTACTACTATCACGTAAAACCATCCTGCTACTGGCTTGCTAGGGTGCCAGTCTTCCTCCGATGATGTCACAGCTCAGGATGACAAATACAAGACAGGCTGTCTTCGGGGGCGGCCGTAGCTCAGGAGGTAGAGCGATCGTTTTAGGATTAAGTGATCCCAGTTCGAATCCCGGCTTGTCCGTGTTACATGTCGAAGTGTCTTTGGGTAAGACACTGAACCCCCAATACCCCCAATAAGCAGGTTAGCGCCTTACATGGCTGCACGGCCGGTATTGGGAAATGTGAAGCACAATGTAAAGCGCTTTGGGAAGTCATTGACTTGAAAAGCGCTATATAAATGCAGATCATTTCATTTCATTTTATTTCATTTCATTTCTTCACATTGCATTGACTTGGAAAAAAATTGGAATGAACCGATGAAATATATTTAGATTTTTTTTAGATATTTGGAAAAAAAAGTACAACTCTGCTTTGATAACAACTAAACGTGTAAGTATTTTAATTGATTAATGTGATTGCACCCTGCGACTGGCTGGAAACCAGTTCTGTGTGTCCCCTACCCACTGCCCGAAGATATCTGAGATGGGCTCCAGCACCCCCGCGACCCTGCTGAGGATAAGCGGTGCAGATAACGGATGGATGAATAATGTAATTGGCTAGCGACCAAAGCAGAGTGAATCCAACCTGGTGCCCAAAGTCATCTGGGAAAAGCTCTAGCGCAACCATGATTCTAATAAGAGCAGAAAATAAATATGAACTTTTTAATTACTTGTATGCAAATTGTTGAATCTCAAGGGTGCCTTCCCACACATTAAGTGAAAAAGTTATCAACCACCCGGAAGCAATGAATCTTTCAAGATGTTGCCTTGTTTTTAAAATACGTGCCATTGGGTGAGCTGTTTTCTTACATAACAATCGGATCTAATTTGCATAATACTGTACACCCGTGCATCATAAGTTCCTCTACCCAGTAACATAGCAGCTGGTTTTGCTTGAAGGTCCTTCGTTCGATTGGATTCTAGAGCCTGGCAAGGGATGAATAGGTGAACATCTATTCTTGTGAGACCCGCTAAGTTTCCGCAAGCCTCCAATAATACCACAAAACCAAAAAATCGATTCAGCTACATATTTAGTCCGTGATGAATCAACGTAAGCACAAAGGTTTATGGATAACTTGCTGAAACTGTGTCTTTTTTTTAATTTTGGGGGGTAAAAAAATTTTCCTACACATCACGCCTGGAGAACACTTTGGACAGT
This sequence comes from Urocampus carinirostris, assembly GCF_059441175.1. Taxonomy (NCBI): domain Eukaryota; kingdom Metazoa; phylum Chordata; class Actinopteri; order Syngnathiformes; family Syngnathidae; genus Urocampus; species Urocampus carinirostris. The sequence goes on from NC_142354.1 coordinate 19,507,594, forward strand.
ACCCATAAATGGAGAAAGCGGTTTTCGAGTGGTTTGAATAAGAGAATAAATTGATTGTGTCTCGGCTAAGTGTTTGCATGCTCTCAACACTGCACAATTGTACATGTTTTCTTGTATTTCTTTTATAATGTGGCTATTGAAGCAGTTGTAGGGGTTCGGCTTTCATGGGAGTTTACAGTATATGGTAGTTTGGAGTAATACGCTTCTTTTTGGTGTCAGGAAGGAATGAAGGAACGAGTAATTAAAACATATTCAAATGTTTCAGTAATATGCCCAACACTGGATGTCACATGCACACCCACTAAGCCACATGGTTGCACAGTGGATTTATGCTTTTTTACATAACTCATGCATATTTAATATAACTGTTCTTGCCATAAAATAATCAATGTTATAGTTACTGTCATTTTTGTTAATTTGGAAAAAGTGCAAACATGTTTAATGCCAACCTTGGTCCAGACAGAGAAGATAGTAAGACATAAAACCACTCTATGGTAGAGAAAAGGTAGGGGACAACAGCTTTAAAAGACTGACTGGTAATTAAAGGCATCTTTATTGGTAGTTTTAAGATCATGCTTCAAGCTTTGTCTTTGTATCTTCCTCTCGTAAGCAGCATCCATCCTTTTTAAAGATCTAGGGGTGCAAAAAGCAGCTCCAGATAGGTGTTACTGGTGAATCCCCACTCCCCCTCCATCCCATTTTTGTTCATTTTTCTTGGACACGTTGTGGCTGTTTTTCTTTTGTTGTTGCCTTGAACATTGCATTGACACTAAATACTTTTCCTTCCTGATCATTGCACATTGAAGCCTCGACAGATGCACCGTCAGAACGAAGAATCCAACTTGAATTCTCTCTCTTTCTGTCTTTGCTGCATAAATGATGAATAAACGTAGTCTGCGAGCTATACCTGAAAGGCAGATCTAATGATAGCAGGGAATGACCTTTTCATAAACAAGTTAATGGGAAGGTATATTACGTGAGATTTGCTTAGCTGAATTCCAGCTTCAAATGATATCTCTTGTAATGAGAAAACCACTTAAGAGACCATCATAGCGCGCTCCATATGTTCCTCCACCTCGTACACTACGCAGTGTGTGGGTGGTTGATGAAGAAGCCCATCAGCAGCGGATGCTGTCAATGCCTCATGCTAGAGCTACACAGGCAGCACCGCAAACTTTCTTTTTCCTTTAAAGGTATTTCCATGGTATTTTTTTCCAATTACGCACAGGACGTGGAGTGTTCATCCCCACCATTATGCAAATATTTTGGAAAATGTTCCACGCCCTGGGGGACTCGAGACATTTATTCTAAAAGATGACTGATCTGGCTGCGATGTCATTGAAAGGACGTGATACTTTTAGATTAGCGTATCCTATTAACACAACATATGGGGCAACTCCGAAACAGAAAGCGATTGTATTGAATAGAAATTGCATGTTGCTCGTTTTTTTGTTTGGAGAAACTGGAACGTTGCTAGGGGCCTTGTGATTGTTTTGTAAGTGTTGTGTGCTTCCAAAAAGCTGCGTGGGTCAAGTTTATCTGCAACCGTTACAGCCTGCATTCCTTGTTGACATTCGCCTCCATTTGGTAAGCAAATGTGGGGTTATTCACCGCATGTGTCGTAGTTAGTAAGATTTTGGCCGGCGAGCTACCTGTTAGCGTCGGAGCTGTCGAAGGCTTTCCTGTTTCCTGCTCCTGGATGCTGCTCGACGGCTACTCGATGGTTGCCCATCGTGTGTTGTTTAGCAGGCTAGCCGGGTCATAGCGCCACTTTTGCTGTGTCCCTCGTTTAATTCCCGGCTTCACACTTATCGCTGTTGCAGTTTCCACTTTTTGTTCATAGTCCCTGGTTATCCAGGCTTCTAATTTCATGTTTATTGTGGTCGGCCAGCATGCGTTGTGTTGTACCATTACTGCATCCACCTACGACACAACGCCTAGACATTTACCATAAAAACTACCAAAACGTGGCTTAACCCTGTAAAGCCCAGATATAGAAAATCATTTACAAAACATTTTTTGATTCTTGTAGGAGACCTCTGATTCAGCTTATCCTCGCTCTGGTTGCATGGGGCGGGCATTTTCGTACAGTGGGCAGGGGACACCCTGAACTGTTTACCAGCCCGCCTCAGGGCACACACAGACATACAACTCAGTCACAATAAGGACATTTTTGGATCCGGCCATTTAACTTTACATGCTTGTTTTTGGAATGTGGAAGAAAACCCACCCAGGCACGGGGAGAACATGCAAACTCTGCTCAGGGTGGCTGGGCTAGCTGGAATTGAACCCTGGACCTCTGCACCTTGGGGATGCGTGCTAACACCCAGTTGGCTAAGGCCCTTTTCCATTCATTATATTTTGTATTTGAAAATGCTTCCAACTACAGTAGAGTGCAACTAATTTCGTTGTAGTCAAATGATTATAAACGTGATTCTAATTTTGACTAATTGACTTGTAAAACAATACTGCAACTGGCTTGCTTGGGTGCTGGTCTTCCTCCAATGAGGTCACAACTCAGGATGATAAATACAAGACAGGCTGTCTTCAAAATGCATCGTTTTGGAAAAAAATTGAATAAACCGATGAAATATATTTAGATTTTTCGATGTTAAAAATAACATGTACTAACATTTGGCAAGTTTAAGCATTTGGGAATACCTTTTAATCATGTGCAGGAGTAGATGAACGGTTAACCCGTGGCATTTTTTTCAACCTCACTTCTTTTTCCTTAATTTGCCTCGCTCTCAAGACAAAAAATAGCACCCACACCTGTCCACGGGGACATTTTAGACCATCTGGCTTGCACAGAAGTTGAAGGGAGCGAATGTTAGTGCACTCAACCTATTAAATATTGCTCTCGGACAACTGTAGGCCATTTTGCTCTCTCTCTCTCTCTTTTATTTAATTGGAATTCCACCCCAACGTATATCACCCGGACATTTATTTTTATTTATCATGTGGAGTTATGGTATGATATTGCAACGAGGGGTGCGAATGATTACTTGTGGTTAACATAGCCTGCAAGCAAATCGGATATAAAGTGCCCCTAAAATACGCGAGGCCGTTTGAGAGGTAAATCATACTTGCTCTCGCACATGATATCAAACTCTCATACGGACAGTCATACCCATGCACAAACACAACTATACTCATTCCTACACACTACTATAATCTTTCACACACACACACACCACTATACTCTCTTTTTTATTACTATACTATGCTATACTATAAGTAAAACAAAACTGAGAAGTGCGGTGATCATTACACCTACTACAATACTCCCATACACACTAATATACTCTCTCAAACAGACCCCTAGACTCTCATACGCGCACTACCATACTTTCACACGAGAGTATAGTATTGAGTGTATGAGAGAACAGGGGTATGTGTGAGCGACGAGAGTCGTGTTTAGTAGTGTGTATGAGAGAGTATAGTAGTGTTTGTACATGGGTATGAATGTGTCAGAATGGGAGTCTGTAGGGTAAATTAAACTATAAATGTGTGTATTTTTAGGTTATCTATTCAGATTTGCTGAGGGTGATGTGACCTTATATTCAACCCATGATAACAATGTATGGTCTCACTGACTGTCTTCTGATACAACCCAAGGTCCCAAAACAGCATCCGGTCATCCGTGCTTAAGTTTAAATGAGCTGGGTTGTTTTCAAACAGATACAGCGGAACCTCGGTTCTCGACCATAATCCGTTCCAGAACCCTGTTCGAGAACCGATTTGTTCAACCACAGAAATCATTTTTCCTATTAAAAATAATGTAAATCGTTTTAATCCGTTCCAACACGCTGAATGTTTACCATGAATGTTTAACGTAAACATGAAGCTAACCTAGGCTAATCGTACGTTCGCATTATTGTAATCTTCCGTACGAAAGATTACGCTAACATGAACGTGTAAAAATAAAAAAATCAGGTCGTTTACGTCATTTAGCACCACAAGTGGCTAGCGCTTCATTGGAAAGAGGGCTCCGTTCCAACAGCCTGAATTTTGGGCTCAGTTCCAATACCCTGAATGTTTACCTCGAATCATAAAGCTAACCCAGGCTAATCGTACGTTCGCGTTATCGTAATCTTCCGTACGAAAGATTACGCTAACGCGAACGTGTACAAAAAAAAAGACAAAGAAAATAATTATGAATAGGATTTCTTACCTTTGTGGTGGTCAGCAGAAGGCGCATGCTGTATTTCCTAGCAAGATCGGAAACACGCACACCTCTTTCATATTTAGCTATTATGTCTTTCTTAAAGGCAATAGTTGTACGAACAACTTTTCTCTTTACACCTGTCCTGCTTGCACCAACTTTCTTCGGAGGCATAGTTAGGGGCTAAAACACTCCGTTCACCGATATTAAAAGCGAAAGCAAAAAGAGGCAAGTGCGCACATAACAGTTGGTCACGAGGGGTGGGGGCGATATACTGTACACGATCTACACCCGTACGCCGCTCAGCATCGCACTCTAGCGTACGCACTCAGGCATTACCGGCGTTCGAACTTCGAATTTTTGACCGAACAGCGAAGCATGAATTTTCTCGAAAACCGAGGTTCCACTGTATATCCTATTTCGCACTCTGTGTGAACGTCACCATCACGACTGGAACTGCATAAAAAGGCGAAACAAACGGTGACTAATACATTTGGTGGCTGAACTCTGTCAGGGTCCTCCTTGCAAAAAGCTAAATAAGTGTCACTCCGATCCGAACTCAGACTTCTGTCGTTTTATTACACATGTGGGCGGACGGATCTAAAGGTTTAGATCCCACAAGTGCAGTGGTGTTTGTGTGAGAGTGTGCTGTTATATGGGAGAGCAAGTGTGATTCATTCTCAAACGTATTTAGGGGACACTTTATATCCAATTTGTTGTATGTTAACCGCAAGTATTCATTCACACTTCTCGTTGCAGTACCATGGCATATCTCCCTATAAAAACTAAAAATGAATGTTATGGTGATATAGTAATGAGTCTATGAGAGTATAGTAGTATGTGTATAAGAGGATAGTTGTCTGTGTAACAGAGTATAGCACTGCGTATGAGCGTCTAGTAGTATGTGTGAAAGAGTATAGTAGTTGTGCATGAACATTACTGTGTCAGTATGAGAGTACAGTTGTGCATGTGGGATGCTATGCTATTATATTTGAGAGCAAGAATGATTTACTTTTCAATCGGCCTCTTATACCAAAATAGTTGACATGCTCATAATGATGCCCCAGATGAATAATTAGTCTACCATTCTGTCATAATTTTAGAACCGTAATTTGACTTTATGTGGCTTACTGTATGTTCGAACAATACATGTCACTAAATAAAAATCTGGTCTCCAGGGTAATATAAAATTATTCATTTGACTTCACCAATTAGTTTCGGAGGAAGCGTGTTCTTACCTGGGAAAATAATAAAGAATCTATGCCTTGACTGGCAGCAGGTTGTGCTCACGACAAACTCTTCATATTCCTTTCCATGGCAATTACCTGCACGCAGTGAAATGGCATGTTGACAGGTGCCTACCAAGGGATGCTAATTTAAACACATATGGCTTCCATGCTAAAATTAAGACCATTATGCTTCCAGACTCTAATAAGACTCTGGGATTATCATTCATCCATGTATTCATCATTACTTCACTTTTTATTTTGAACTTTCATATCAGGACTGCAAAAACAAGAATTATATTAGTAAAGGCAAGGCAAGGCAAGTTTATTTGTACAGCACAATTCATACACAAGGCAATTCAAAGTGCTTTACAGAAATGGCAAAGAGACAGGTTAAAAACATACAATTACAGTTAAAACATAGAAGAAAATACATTGAAAATTTAAAATGTGGTTTTTAAATGCATTTAAACCACAATTAAAACATAATAAAATCAATGAATTAAAATAAAGTAAAAGTGAAGAGTGCAGATAGAACCCTTTCAGTTGTATGCACAGTTGAACAGAGCTGTTTTCAGCCTGGACTTAAACGCTGTCAGAGTAGACGCCTGTCTGATGTCATCAGGTAGACTATTCCAGAGTTTAGCTGCATGGAACTGAAACGCAGCTTCACCCTGTTTAGTCCTGGCTCTGGGCACCAGCAGAAGGCTTGTCCCTGAGGTTTTCAGGGTCCGAGATGGTTCATATGGGACCAACATGTCACAGATGTACTTTGGTGCTAGACCATGAAGAGACTTATACACCAGCAGAGCTGTTTTAAAGTCTATTCTCTGAGCGACAGGAAGCCAGTGCACAGACCTGAGCACAGGACTAATATGGTTGTACTTCCTGGTTCTAGTCAGGAGCCGAGCAGCAGCGTTCTGGATGTTCTGCAGCTGTCTTACAGCTCGTTTAGAAAGTCCAGTCAGAAGGCCGTTACAGTAGTCTAACCTGCTAGAGATAAATGCATGAATAAGTTTCTCAAAGTCTGGTTTAGACAGGAAACCTTTGATTGTGGCAATATTTTTGAGATGGTGAAAGGCTGATGATGTTATGGATTTAATGTGGCTGTTAAAGTTTAGGTCCGAGTCCATTATTACCCCTAGATTTCTAACCTGATTTTTAACATTTAAACTAAGTGATTCCAGATGACTGAGGACACTTTCTCTGGGTTTTTGGGCCAAAGACAATGACTTCAGTCTTGTCTGAGTTTAGTTGGAGAGAGTTGTTTTGCATCCACACAGTGATCTGTTGGAGGCAGTGACAGAGTGAGTCCCATGTTCACCTGCTGTCAGCGAGATGCCAGGGGCGGTATTATTCAATCTGTCGATAATTTTGTCGAATATTAATGACCTGGATAAAATAAAATGTTCTAGCTGTAATCATTAGGGTCTGAACCCCTTTTTAAGGCCAAATTCAAGTACCGTATTTTCCGCACTATAAGGCGCACCTAAAAGTCTTAATTTTTTTCAAAAGCTGACCATGCGCCTTATAATACAGTGCGTCTTATATATGGATCAATATTAAGTCGCAAAGTCTTGCAACTAATGCAAAGCAGCCGCCGACTAGATTTTCCCCCGAACGTGAAGTAGTTCGCAGGTGTATGCTGGCATTTATATACCGGCGTTTCATTGGCTAACCAATGTGTCAATCATCATTTGAATCGATCACTATTGGCCAAAGTTATTCGGAGGTAAAGAGGGCGGATCCTTTTTGTCATTTACAGGCTGGCATAGGCTAAAGGGGCAAAACAAAGCCTGCAATTGGCCGAAAAAGATTAATGTGAATAGCATATTGGGTTGACGGCAAAGAGAAAACAGTATTTTACTTTTCTGTACTGTATTTGTAAATATTTTACTCTCCTGGATTCACTACACTCACGGATATAAGAGGACCATGGTTGCACAATATTATTGAACACAACGACTTCGGTGAGCTACTCCGGCTATATATTTTCCCAGTATCTTGTTTCAGAGGGATATTGATGTTTCTGTGATGGGTCTTTTTTTAAATTAAACTCAATTCCAAGTGTTTATTGTCATATGCACAGTAAAGTTGCGAGCAAAAAAGAAAATAGAAACTAAGAAATGGTTGGCATTTCTTAAATCCCAAGACTTTAACCTTCCGAATGATATTTGGAACGATGCATTTGAGTGACATCGTACGGACACCGCATCCGCACATGTCTACGACACGTATTTGCTTCTTTGCAAGCTTTTGGAATGTAAAGGGGGTAATAAGTTGGACTGAACTATAATCCGGTGCTTTATGTATGGAAGATATAGGACCAAAAACTATTTTTTGGGGGGTGCGCCCTACAACCCGTGGCGCCCTATAGTGCGGAAAATACAGTACTTTGTAAGGACTTTCAAAGCCAGTTTTCCAACTTCTCCACTAACAGCAAATATTCTGTGCGAGCAAAGCCAAAAATATATACGCATTTTGCTCATGCAATTTTAAATCTTGCATTTATTATGACAATTTTAGATCCTGAGTAAGGTTTATAAATATATATATTTATATATATATATATATATATATATATATATATATATATATATATATATATATATATATATATATATATATATATATATATATATATATATATATATATATATATATATCAATAAACACTTGGAATTGAGTTTAATTTAAAAAAAGACCCATCACAGAAACATCAATATCCCTCTGAAACAAGATACTGGGAAAATATATAGCCGGAGTAGCTCACCGAAGTCGTTGTGTTCAATAATATTGTGCAACCATGGTCCTCTTATATCCGTGAGTGTAGTGAATCCAGGAGAGTAAAATATTTACAAATACAGTACAGAAAAGTAAAATACTGTTTTCTCTTTGCCGTCAACCCAATATGCTATTCACATTAATCTTTTTCGGCCAATTGCAGGCTTTGTTTTGCCCCTTTAGCCTATGCCAGCCTGTAAATGACAAAAAGGATCCGCCCTCTTTACCTCCGAATAACTTTGGCCAATAGTGATCGATTCAAATGATGATTGACACATTGGTTAGCCAATGAAACGCCGGTATATAAATGCAGCACGGCGGCGCAGTGGTTAGCGCTTGTGCGGCACAGTTCATGTCATGGGAACCTGTCGTGGGTTCAAATCCAGCTCCAGACTTTCTGTGTGGAGTTTGTATGTTCTCCCCGTGCTTGCGTGGGTTTCCTCCGGGCACTCCGGTTTCCTCCCACATTCCAAAGACATGCATTTCAGGTGAATTGGCCGGTCCAAATTGTCCCTAGGTGTGAATGAGCGAATGAGTTGTCTGTCCCTGTGTGCCCTGCGATTGGCTGGCAACCAGTTCAGGGTGTCCCCTGCCCACTGCCCGATGATTGCTGGGATGGGCTCCAGCCCCCCGCGACCCTACTGAGGATAAGCGGTACGGCTAATGAGATGAGATGAGATGAGATATATATATATATATTCTTAGAATCAAATAAATATTTCAGTTGCAAGAAGTTCTTCCCAATTCAATTTACAATTAAGAAAGGCTACCTTAATTTTTTTTTCATGGACCATAATAAATATCAACATTAATTACGTAATCTTAGCACTAATACACATTGTATAGTAACCAGTTTAGGTGGAGCATGCAACTATCCTCTTGCGTGCATCCTTTAGGGGGCGATGATGTTTTCAAACTATGCCATACAACCACGCTGCCAGTAACCACGAGGGAAGTAAAAATGAAATAGCAAAGCGCAGACACCAGACAGCAGCAGTTTCTACGTCATTTTTAGGCAGACGTGTTAAGAAACATGTACACAATTTCAACCATTAACAAGTGTTTCATCCAAAATTCAAGACTTTTTCAATTCTTGAAAACACATTACAATTCAAGTATTTTCAAGGTTTTCAAGCACTTGTACAAACCATGAATAATTCCATGTTTCAACCAATCTTGATTTGAAATCCACATGGTACACAACCTAAATTAATTAAAACCTTAACCATTGGTTAGTCTATGATGTTTAGGAAATCTACAAAAAAACATTACAAAAAAACGTCAATAACTTTCACATCTAAAGAGACTTAAAAACTTAATGTTTGTTTAAACTTTTATTACTTTGGATTGGTCCAAAAAATGTTAACAAATAAATAATGAATACAGTAATCCATCGCTACAACGCAGTTCACCTTTCACGGTGTTGCTGCTTCACGGAGGTTGATCGTGCAATGAGTTCTGCATTTTGATTGGATAAAATGTATCTGAGAGTGTAAGTATTGTTCTTTTATCTCAATGTTTAATGGAATAATTAGTTTTAAACAATTGTAAAAAAGGTTTTTACTTCACAGAATTCACCTATCACAGGTTCTTTTTTTGAACGTAACTCCTGCAATAATGGAGGGGTCACTTCATTTTTTTTTAAATGCCTACGCTAAAATAAAATAAAATAATAGCCTTTACATTAAGGCCTGCTATAAAAATGTTCATTGATCTTATTTTTTTTCCTTTTCAATAACTGTTGAATCCATCATTTTGCTTCCCCAAATAATTAACAAATAATAAGTAATAATAATAATATGTATTCATATTATCAAAATGAAAGTTAAAAAATGATTAAACAAGAAGAAGAGCTTTTATGACTAAATAATTGCTCTTTAGTCATAGAAGCCCCAAACTAAAACAGACCTAACTATTGTTTTGTATTGTATTGTATTATCTTGTATTGTAGTGTAGTGTATTGTATTGTCTTGTAGTACATTGTATTGTATTGTAGTGTAGTGTATTGTATTGTCTTGTAGTAAATTCTATTGTATTGTATTGTATTGTATTGTATTGTATTGTAGCGAAGCTGACATTTTTAGTACAGACGCTCCCCTACTTACGAACGAGAGGTTCCGGACGATTGTTCGTAAGTTGAATTTGTTCGGAAGTTGCTTCAGTGCTATGTTTAAGGTTTCTAAAAATATGTTTAAGGCTTGTATAAGTAACCTCTATTGTTTTGTACTAAAAAATAAACATCTCCTAGAATAATAGGCTCTGTAAACCTAAATAAATTGTTTACCTTGCTTGTGTAAGATGGGCTTTAGGCGTTAGGCGACTTTCTCCTCTGTCGTAAAAAGTGGCCGAAAAAAAGCGATCCGACCATTTTCTCAACCACATCAAGCTTCCTTATTCCACTTTCAGTTAAAAAGAGCTCGCTTCTTCTTTACACTTTACACCAACCATATTGAATGGATGCACGAGATATTAAACAATAAAAATGTCAAAGTTCTTAGTGCGCTGGAGATTCAGTACTGTATGTTAACACACAAACTAGGAAGTAGAAGCCAGATTTCTTCTTCGGGGTGGATGCTGGGTGACCTCTCACAGCGCCACACGCCGGTAGCGGTGGAAAGAAGTACTACAGTAATGTCCTCTACTCGGAAAAAGGTGAACACAATACAAAATCAGCGTCAGTATATGGAGCTATTACAACTGTTTAGGATATATGGCAGCCAATTCAAAACTTAATTGGCTTTCAATAAATCGATTAGTTGTTGCATTTTTATTCTGCGTAAATCTAATTCTGCTGTTAACATCCGCCTCTTCACACACCACATGAGTGTAACTGAATACAGTGTTTTACCTTGAACTGAACCTTTTTCGACATTTCAGTTTTCAGAAACATTGAGCAGGAGTTTTTTCTTTAAAATGAGTCAAAAGATGTGAAACCACTCGAATTAGGTAATTGAAATGAATAAGTATGTGAAATGTAGGGCTTGTGAAATTAGTCATCACCTTTCCTAAGAGCAACCAATTAAGTCAAAAAGTTCCTTAATGATTTGGTCATGATTGCCAATCTGGAGCAAATGCGGCGGCTTGTTTGGCGCCAAAAGCCTGGACAGCTGATTGGTGGACACTCCCTTTTTAAACCCCCGGCTTCCTCCCAGTGATTGTCAGATCGTTGCGAACTGTTGTATTCCACTCAGTGAGCGTTCGCGTCCGACTACGTTTCTGCTAAACCTTTCTCCTGCCTGCTCTTCGTTTTTGACCCGTTTCTGGACCTGATTACACCTGTTCTGCCTGCCACCCGTTACCTGACCCGTTTTGTATCGTTACCTGCCTGCCTCCTGCCCACGACCCCGTTTACAAACCCGACATCGCTTCTTATTTCCATCCCGCCTGGCTTCGTCCGACACGGAAGTGTTATTCCCGCCTCGCTTGCTCCTGTTTTCCGTCAATCCTCGGACCAAGCAAGCAAGCCTTACTCTCCCTCTCTTTTCAATAAAAACTGAGAAACATACGCTATTGAGTCCTGTGTCCGTTCTGGTCTGTGACAGAACGATCTGACCACGAAATGGACGCAGCGCGCGCTTCTCCGAGACCAAAGTAACGCAAAGCCTCGTTCCGCTTGGCAGCGTTTTCAATGGGCTGAGGGCGCAGTCCAACAAACCACGAGTAACGTCACTGCTGCAACAAGTCCAGAAGCAACAACAACTTCTAGATCAGCAACCACATCTCCTACTTCAACAACAAGTTGCGAGACTGTCAGAACAGATGTCAAGGCAACTGACGTCATCGGCTCCGCCTTCCGAAATTCACTCCCCGACCACACGATGGCCGACGCCGGTAATGCCGCTTCCTACCTCTCACACCTTGGGATCGGCAGGACCGCGAGTGGGCGCGCCTGAAAAGTTCTGCACAGGTTCGTGCATTTCCGGTGAACTGTCGACTCCTTTTCGACTTGCAACCTCGCAATTTTTGAAGCGGGAAAAGTGGCTTTCACATTCAACCACCTGACCGGAAGAGCCTGACTCTGGGGAACCGCTGAGTTCGAGCGTGGTTCAGAGGCGTGTTCCTCGTTCGATCTCTTGGCCCAGGAGATCGTGAAGGTATTTGACACAGGATCTTCCTCGGCCAATGCATCCCGCACCCTCCTGAATATCCGCGAGGGAAAACGCACTATCGCCGACTACTCAATTGATTTCCGAACCCTGGCCAGTCAGAGTCACTGGAACGCCCAGGCGCTAGTCGACGCTTACCTCCATAGTTTGTCAGATATCTAAACGACGAGTTGGTGTCCCACGCCCCGCCAACTACCCTCGACGAAGCTATCGCTCTGACGGCTCGGATCGACCGGCGAGTCCAGGCAAGACGACAGGAGAGGGGTCGAACGGGACGACTCACTGCCAGCTCGCTCGAAGAGCCAGGGGGTTTCCAGATGACTCAGCCTAAGAGTTAAAGTCCCCACGAAGCCATGGAGGTGAATCGCGCATCATTATCTGCGGAAGAATGCCGGCGAAGTATTTACGAGGGGCTATTCCTGTACTGTGGTGGCGAGGGACACCGGATCTCATCGTGCCCGGTAAAAGGATAGCTCGTCGGAAGGCGGAGGGATCCAATTGAGCTCAGCCATTATCCCAACCTCCAGAACCCCGAGAACCGTCCTCGAGACTCTATCCGCGCTGGTTGATTCCGGCGCAAAAGTGAACATTCTGCTCGCAAACTCACAAATACCCTTGGTTCCTCTCTTGTCCCCGATCACTGCCCGAGCGTTAGACGGTCGTCTGTTGGGTACAGTCAATCAGATTACTGAACCGGTGGAAATGAAACTATCAGGCAACCATCAAGAGCGGATTTGTTTCCACCTGCTCCCGTCCCCCGGTCAACCGCTCGTTTTGGGTCATCCTTGGCTGGTAGGGCACAACCCCCACTTCGATTGGCGTTGTGGAACCGTGATGGAATGGGGCGTCGAGTGTCACCGAACCTGCCCGTGCGCCGCAACTCACCCCGACCGGCCCATCGCTTCTAAGCCTCCCCCGGATCTTTCCAAAGTTCCCGCCTGCTACCACCACCTACGAGAGGTATTTAGCAAAGCCAAAGTTACCTCATTACCTCCACATCGCCCTCACGATTGTGCTATTGACCTCTTGCCCAGCTCTACTCCCTCTCAGCACCCAAGAGACAAGCTATAGAGAGTACATTTTTGATGCGCTAGCGGCCGGCATTACACGACCGTCATCCTCGCCGGGGGGCGCCGGATTCTTCTTCGTGGGAAAGAAGGACTGGTCCTTACGGCCATGCATCGACTACCGGGAGCTCAATGATATAACAGTGAAGAATCGGTATCCCTTCCCGTTGCTCTCCTCCGCCTTCGAGCTACTACAAGGGGCCAAGGTCTTCACAAAGCTTGATCTCCAAAACGCCTACCACCTGGTCCGTGTCCGGGGGGGGATGAGTGGAAGACGCCGTTCAATACGCCCACGTGGCACTATGAGTACCTGGTCATGCCCTTCGGACTAGCCAACGCCCCCGCTGTCTTTCAGTCCCTCATTAATGACGTTTACCACGATGATATATTAATTCTCTCTAAATCCCTGGAGGAACAGACGCAGCACGTCCAACTCAGCCTTCGCCGACTACTTGAGAACTTTCTCTTCGTGAAGGCGGAGAAATGTGACTTCCATGCCCAGACCTTGGCCTTTCTGGGATATATCATGGCAGAGGGGAAGCTACAGATGGACCCCGCGAAGGTGTCGGCGGTTACCTCTGGCTTGTTCCCTATGACCGAAAGAAGCTTCAACAATTCCTAGGTTTCTCGCCAATTTCTACCGTCGCTTCATTCGAAACTACAGAACGGTAGCAGCGCCCCTCACGCCACTCACCAGTCCTAAAGGGACGTTCCGATGGTCTTCCGCGGCTTTAACCACCCTCAAAGCTTGCTTCTCGGCGACTCCTATTCTGCAAGTACCCGATCTGGAACGTCAACTGGTGGTTGATGTGGATGCCTCAGACGCGGGAGTTGGGGCGGTGCTTTCCCAGAGGTCGGCCGAAGATCACAAGATGCACCCCTGAGCCTTCTTTTCGCGGCATCTATCCCCCGCTGAGCGCAATTACGATGTGGAGGATCATGAACTATTAGCCATCAAGCTGGCATTAGAGGAATGGTGTCACTGGCTGGAGGGGAAGTCGTTTCCATTCTTGGTGTGGACCGACCATAAAAATTTGGAATATATCTGCTCCACAAAACGTTTGAACCCGGGACAGTCCCGCTGGTCCCTCTTCTTTTCCAGGTTTAATTTCACCCTCTCCTACCGCCCGGGTTCCCGTGACGTTAAGCCGGATGCTCTCTCACATCAGTTTCAGAAGGAGGAGTCCGACGGCCATCCTTCCCGCTTCCCGGGTGGTGGCCACGCTCACCTGGGACATCGAGGACCGCGGCAGAAAGGCACTCCAGGATCAAGAAGGACCCAGTACCTGTCGTCTTTTTGTCCCGGAGGGATTACGTCCCGAGGTCCTCCAATGGGGGCACGACTCCCGCCTTTCCTGCCACCCGGGAGCAGCCCGCACCAGCAACTTCCTGTACAGACGCTTCTGGTAGCCCTCCTTGGCAAGAGACATTCAGGAGTACGTCGGGGCTTGCCAAACCTGTGCTAAAAACAAGGCGTCTAATTGACCCCCTGCTGGTCTGCTACAACCCCTACCGGTTCCCAATCTCCCCTGGTTCCACATCTCCATGGACTTTGTGACTGGACTGCCTGCCTCGGAAGGGATGACGACCGTCCTGACGATCGTGCACCGCTTCCGCCAAGTTGCACGTCTTCCGGCTCCATGGGATACCTACGGACATCGTTTCCGACCGAGGTCCCACTTCGTCTCTAGATTTTGGAAGGAGTTCTGCCGTCTTCTTGGGGCCTCGGTTAGGCCTCTCCTCTGGTTTTCACCCGCAGTCCTATGGTCAGTCCGAGCGGCTGAATGAAGAATTGGAAACAGCACTTCGTTGTATGGTCTCCAGGGAGCCTCTATCTTGGGCACGACAGCTGGTGTGGGTGAGTACGCCTATAACTCCCTGATCAGCTCGTCCACTGGCATGTCCCCCTTCCAGTGCGTATATGGCTACCAGCCACCCCTGTTCCCCAGCCAGGAGGGTGATGTCTCCTTCCCTTCGGCGTTTGCTAATGCCCGGCACTGTCGCCACACCTGGGCCCGGGCACGGGCTACTCCTCTGCGGGCGGTCGACACCTACACCAATGGGGCCAACCGTAGGAGGATTCCTGCTTCGGTGTACCAGGTGGGCCAACAAGTATGGCTGTCATCCAAGGACCTTCCGCTTTGGGTGGAATCGAAGAAGCTGGCTCCGCGATTCCTGGCTCCTGAAAACTAGAGTAAATGGGTCTCAACTAAGATGGGGGCTCCCAGAAACGCTAAAATCAACAAATGTTGATAAAACATTCTTTCTGAATCACGTTTAGATCTATAACAGGGGTCTCCAAACTTTTTGAGGCTGGAGCCAGGAAACAGACGGGAGCCAAAACAAGAGTGAGTCAGGGTCGAAAAGCTTGCCTAGCGTAAACTGAGGTTTGCAGACGGACTGACAACAGGTGACAGATAGACAAGGGTTTAAATAGTGACAGGTAGCCAATCGGAGTCCGAGGCAGTTGGTGCCGCGCATCAGTAATCGTGACACCTTTATTGTCTATCTTAATGATATTTTACGTGAGAACTGATTTTTAATTATTAATAATTATTCAGAATGATTCAACAAGCTAAGAAACAGTACTTCAACTTGCAATATTTTATTTCTTCTTTACCTTTCCAAATGTTTCAATTACAAATTCTAAAAAAGAGGAAAAAAAGGACAACGTTCACAACTTTTTGCAGGAAATTACGTTCAATTTTTCAAGACGCTAACATCGGTTTCAGTTTCTTAAACTCTGCACCATGTTTGTACAAATCTGAGACATGTAGCAGCTTTGATATTTCTTATGCAATTGCAGGCACTCTCCCCTCAAATATTGCAGATACTGCCCGACTTACAAACGAGAGTTCCGGATGATCGTTTGTATGTTGAATTTGTTTGTAAGTTGCTTCTGTGCAATAGTTTGTATGTTTAAGGTTTATATAAGTATGTTTAAGGCTTGTATAGGTAGCTTTTATTGTTTGGTACTAAAAAAATAAAGATCTCATAAAATGATATGGTCCATAAACATAAACAAAGTTGAGTTTAACTTACTTTTGGAAGATGAGCTTCAAGAGGTCCTCCTTCGTGGTAAAAAGTGGCTGAATAAAAGGGTTCCGACCATTTTCTCAACCATATCAAGCTTTCTTATTTCACTTTAATTTCAAAAGAAATGGCTTGCCTCTTTTTTAAACTTTACACTAACCATGTTGAATGGATGCACGGGATATAAACAATAAAAACGTCAATGCTCTGAGCGCGCCGGAGGTTCAGTACACGTCGCACTGTATGTTAACATACAAACCAGAAACAGGAAGCGGATTTTTTTTACTTCCGGGTGGATGCTGGGTGACCTCTCACAGCGCCACACGCCGGTAGCGGCGGAAAGAATCACAGTAATGTCCTGTTTTCGCAAAAAGGTGCACACAATAAGAAATCTAACTTACAGCAATGTCCAGATATTTTTGGGCTACGCGAAAAAAATGATCGTATTTACCGTTTTACGTTAGTCGAATGGTCGTCAGGAGTTGAGCATCGGTACTTCAAACCAGTGAGATGCAGTCAGGGGAGGCAGGAAGGGCACAGCCTCACCTGTCATCATGGAAATATAACATTAAGAACAAATTGTATGAATATATTTATCTATATTTATTTATCCTCATCAACCGCGATAACGGAGGGATTGCCGTAATTCCGAATGTTTAAACATCTCTCAACAAGCTTTCCCAGAACCCTGTGACCATGCGCCAAATCTTGGTCGAGAACATATCCATCACCAGGCATCCTCACCTGAACTAACTCAAAGCGTTTGTGTTTCACAAGGTCGAGCGTGTTTTCAAGGGGACTCGTTTTGATGAAGATGTGGAGAACAAAGATATCTGCAATATCACAGCTGCAGCTGAAGGCGTGGCAGAGTAAGCTAGGAATGTGTGCTACACTCCAGAGGGAGATCTTGGTTAGGGAATACGTGTACTGTGTAGATTTGGGCTCGAAATATATTATTTATGGCTTGCGTCCTGTAACTTTACTGGCGCTTTTCTTTGAAATGTTTGTGAAGACGACACACATACAGGACAGTATATATGGTGTTTGATACTGTGTGTTGTACAGTACATTGCATATTAAACACATATATGGATTTATTCACTCTGTTGACATCTCCTTATTAAAAACACGCCATGTACAGAACAGACCTTTGCACCGGGAGGAATCTAGAAATATGATGACTTAAAACAACATCATTTTGCGCCGATGGAAATAGTGTTGCCGTGATTATAATTAATGTAGTTAATCTACTGGTAAAGCCTAAGGAAGATCACACGTTGATTGCTTAGCAAGTGAAAGATTTGTATTTTCATTAATACGTCCTTTCTGCAGATGTGAAAACCATCATTAAGCTTGTTTTCATGTAATATAATGCATGGGACAGCACTGAGTGAATTTTAGGTGCAAACTAGCTTCGGTTTAATGATGACTGGAGCACTTAGCTTCATTAATTCCAGTTTAAAGCTGCTAATGGATGCGTTAGCACAGCAGGAGATGCTTTGCTTGTTCTAATGTTTGGCTCATTACTGTTTTCGCACATTTACTCATTTTCTTCAGAATGGATTTTGGAAGGGAAGGACAAAAGGATAATTCAAAATTCAGATAAAATGTTGAAATTTGATAGGAAACACATTGTAGTACATATTTGATTATACGAAAAAAATGATCAAATTAAACAATGATGTGCTGTTTCCTGTTTCAATAAAGTTTTGTAAAAACAGACATTTTAAACATCGTGGACATCATAGCATCAACCGATGGCGCGTCTTTCTTTGTTGCTTTTTGCAGGCAGACCACACATGCCAGCGTGGAAAGGCAGGACCTCGGATTATTATTTTTTTTCCTTTAATTTGATTAGTTTAATGTTAGTAAGAAATTGATGAAAATGGTTTTCGTTATTGCTTGAAACAGTGAAAATAAGTACCCCACAACTTTTGGGGGGATTTTTTGTTGCTGCTTCTCATTACGCTATTGGTACAATGCACTATTCTATTCATTCATAAACATTTCACTATTATTTTAACCAGTCTCTAAGAACTAACTCGTAAATGTGTTTTGCCTATTCATCATGACAGTCTTTGACCTTATTTTCTCTTAAAGTCTTTATTACATGCTTACCTTGGAGTGCCATGTCTAATCTCCTTGCGTACAATGTTTTCAAAATGTTGATATCAATGACAATAAAGACAAATTTAATTCAAATCTTTTTTTTACTTTGTTTTGACTCTACCCAGTGATGGTGTGATTCACAATGAAAATGAGTTTGTTTCCGGTTCTCTTTGTACTTTTAAAAGGTTGCTTTAATACATAGGGAAAACATTGCTCATGGGAACAAATTATAACATTTAAATCCATTTTAAGATCTCCTTTTAGTATTTCATGAATCTCTTGTTTATATTTTCGAATATGTTTTTTTCTAAATTTACAAGTTAATGTAGCTTAATTTGTTCTCGTAGCTCAAATTGCTCGTTTAATAAGCACATTTTCCCAATATTAAATTATTTAAAATATGCTTGGTCCACTCCCATCCTCCCAAAAGCTTCTATGTTAGAGGTAAGATGGGGCCTAAAATATTCAGCCCGACCAAACCCGAGTCACAGGTATATAAAACCCGAACCCGCCCAAACCCAGCAGATTAACTTGATTTGATAAACTAGCCCGAAATAAACAGGGAGCTAGGAGTAGTCGCCCCTTTTATGTTCCTTGACACGTAGCTGCAAACGGCTCAACGTTATCCAAATGTATTCTTTAGAAAAAAAAATATATATATATTTCTTTTGTCTGCATTTTCCAAATGCCAGTTTTTTTTTCTTGTCCTGAGAAAATTCCTCCATTTCTTGGACGACGGTATGATCCTAGTGGCGAGCTAAGCCAGACCAGGAATCCAACAAAAGTCACATTCATCATAGAGTTCTCAATCCAGGTCACGGTAAGAATTGGAATATTCCTTTGAACTTGCCTGCAGAATGCTGAAATTTGAGAAATCAGGGATACCCATGGATTTGGGATCCAATGAATAAGAGAACATCAAAATTGTGTTTTCTTTGCTTTTTTTTTATGTACCTTCTTGTCACCTTTTTGAAATATCATTGAAATTTGAAGTGTGTTAGACTTTAAATTCTAATATGAAAACAGATTTAGGTTGATTTTCTATCATTGCGCATAAAAATACATTTTTGGACTAGAAATAAGTTTGTGGACAGAAATTTGTTGATAAATAAATGAACCGAAATATACGTAAAACACGGGATTGACCAAACTTGGGATTTCTCATCCAACACCAAATAAGAGTGTTCTATTGTCTTGTCTATTGTTCATTACATTTCTACCTTTTGTTCAAATACATTTTAAACTTAGAACTACTCCAGTAGATTTTCTTTACCCTGGCTAATAGCATAGGAGCAGAAATTACCATCAAAATCATTTAGGAATTCGGAACCTTCCATTAGTTTTCAGCATGTCATGTTCCAGTGGTTTAAAGACGAGCTGTAGCTACAGCATTTCTCCGCATGAGCGCCTCCATTTTCGATAACCTTCATCCACCTTGATACTCGGGCCTCGCCGATGTTTTGTTACATCTCTCCCGCTGACCTCGCTGCATTCTCTACAAATCCTTTTCTCTAATGGTGACAGGTCAGAGGGTTTAGTGGCATACACTCACACTAAAAAGTCACAAGGTGTGAGGTCGGAGGAGTGGAGAGCCCATCTGAGGAGACCTCTTTGACCAATACATTACTCAAGTAACTTGGTGGTCAGGAAATTCTTTGCTAACTGAAAATGGAGAGAGGCTAAATTTGAGCTTAATTCGTTCTCGTAACTCCAATTGCTTGTGTAATGAGCTTATTGTTCCAAAATGAAATAATTTTAAAACGATTGGTCCACTTGCATCAGGAAATCCTTTACTAATTAAGAAGGGAGAAAGACTTAATAATACAGCGGTACCTCTTCATACGGGCTTAATTCGTTCTCAATTTAACTCGATTTGCTTGTGGAATGAGCGCATTTTCCCAATATAAAATATAAAGTATATTGGTCCATACCCATCCTCCCAGAAGCATCGACTTTAGAGGCAAGATCAGGCCTAAAAATTCAGCCCGACCCAATCCGAGTTGTGGGTATATAGACCCGAACTCGCTCAAACCGGACGGATTAACTAAATTTGATAGGCAAACCCGAAATAAACCGAAGCTTTAATTTGCAGCCAATGTAAACAAGAAGTTTTACTAGAGTCATGCATACTTCAGCACTGAACTTTGCGTTTCGCCGAAGCTTGTGGTTTACTTGAGCAACTCAACTCCACTTTCTTGATCGTCTTACCTATTGACAAATATACTAATTTGCAGCAAACCCATGTGGAAGTTACTCCATGTGATGAATTCAAATATTGAATAAATAATGTAATCTGACCAATTAAAATACAATACTAATTTAAAAATTAACCACAACTTTCTTTTTCAATCAGTAGTTTTTTTTAATAAAATTTGTAAGCTGTTGGCAAGAAGCGTAACGCAAGTGGGTCCTGTCTCGGTTTTGGTCTTGAAATGCGCATCAAGAGGTCCTCTTCCGTGGTAAAAAGTGCCCGAAAAAAAGCGTTCCGACCATTTTCTCAACTGCATCAAGCTTTTTTATTCCATTTTCATTTCAAAAGAAAGGGGTCACCTCTTTTTTACACTTTACACCAACCGTATTCAATGGATGCACGAGATTAAACATTAAAAATGTCAAAGATACAGTATAGTATGTTTACACACGAACTAGGAAGAGGAAGCGGATTTCTTCTTCGGGGTGGATGCTGGGTAAGCTCTCACAACTCCACATGCCGGTAGCGGCGGAAAAAAACATTACAGTACTGTCCTGTACTGCAAAAAAAGGAGAACAATACAAAATATAACTAAGAGCAATGTCAAAGTATTATTTGACATCCCGATAAAAAAATGTTCGTATCTACCGTTTTTCCTAACTCGAATGTTTGTAAGTAGGGGAGCGTCTGTATTGGAATTATTCAAAAAGCATTGATGGACAAAATATAATTCACTTGATTCTGATATTGTTTTTGGCCAGCAGTAAAGTCCCTGCAGGCCCTCACGTCCCACCACTACAGACTCCCACGCTCTCGGCACGGGCCGGATGCCCGTTATCCCAGCAGTGCTCTGTTTTTTTTACGCTCTTCACCCACGCCTACGTTTACATTTATTCGGCGCTGTAGGTCCTATCGGGGAGCATCTGTCGGTTAGTATCATTAAGGAAGTGTGCGGGCATGTAGCGCAAATGATGGCAGTGGACTGTTTCCTCCGTTGGATGAGTCCCCGCGAGCTACTTTGGGAAGGTTATATGGCGGCGGGGTGATATTTAAGACATCGTTTGTGACTGGAGAGTCATTAGCGAGTCAATCTGATGGATACGCACGCATTTCGGTGAGTTTTACTCACTGGCATTTGGTAGCAGCAGCCTGACGATCACTGTTAGTTTTCTTCGTTTGACACAGCATTTGCAAGAGAATGAATGGGAGGCAATTGTTATGTAAATGTTTCAGGCCAATGTGTGCCCCGTGGTAAACTTGAATGCAAGGGAAAAATACAGTTCAAGAACTTTAATGCCCAAACTTCCATTTATTAATTCATTTCTTGGTGGGATATACTTTACTGGGGCGGTAAACATAGTTTAGCCGTAATAAAACTAAAAGCAGCATATTATATGAAAAAAAAGTTGCTTATTATGTTTTAACTGTCAGGACCAGAACGGAGACAGGACCCACTTGCGTTACGTTTCTCTCAGTTTTATTGGAAGAAAGTAAAGGGTTGTACCCACGATCCGGTGATCGCTGCGCACGGGAAGCAGGTCGCTCTGAATGCGAAAGTGGGACTTCCGTGATGAGCGATGGCGATGTCGGGAACGGAAAAACGGGTCACAGGAGAGCAAAAACGTGGTCGGAGTCGGAATCGAGTCTTAAGCCAGGAGAGGAGGGTAGACATGGTCAGGATCAAAAACGGGTCGAAGTCAGGTAACAGACGTGAGTCAAGGTCGAAAAAGGCTTGCCTAGTGTGAACTGAGGTTGGCAGACGGACTAACAACAGGTGACAGAAAAGAGTGGGTTTAAATAGGGACAGGGAGCCAATCAGAATCCGAGGTTGTTGGCGCCAAAGGAGCGGGCACAGGTGCATCACATCGGTAATCATGACACGCATCTTCCAAAAGTAAGTTAAACTCAACTTTATTTATCTATATAGAGCGTATTATTTTATGAAATGTTTATTATTTTAGTACAAAACAATAAAGGTTACTTATACAAGACTTAAACATACTTATACAAACCTTAAACATACACAATATAGCACTGAAGCAACTTACGAACAAATTCAACTTATGATCATCTTGTTTGTAAGTAGGGCAGCGTCTGTAGTATGTCAACTTCCTTTCATTACTTTTGGTGTATTGCTGGTTGTGATGCTTTCATATTCAAGCATTTAAACAATCACGTTTAAGCCATAATGTAATAGTGCGTGGAAATGAGCCAAATGCAGCAACAATAATTGGGAGAAGGATGCAACAAAAGCTGCTCCATACAGGTGGGGAATGGACAAACTGATAACAAAAACAGAGTCCATGAAAGGGCAAGGCTGGACTGATCACAAAATCTTACTAAAAACAATGAGGTGTTGAAACCTTTCTTGAGCGCAGTTCAGGTGGGCTTGACATTCAACAATCTGACAATGAGTGTCTCTAAATGTTGCTAAATACTACAGTCCCAGGTGTGCCATCAATTCCATGGCGCCCCCTGGCTAACTAATTTTGTTTGATGACGTGGTACAAGATGGCACTGCAAAGAATGGTTTTTGGAATGTGGGAGGAAACCAAAGTGCCCGGAGGAAACCCACACAAGCACGGGGAGAACATGCAAACTCTGCAAAGGAGGTTCGATCTCATGACCTGGGAACTGTGCCGCACATGAACTAACCGCTGCACATAATTTTTATTTTAACAATATATATATATATATATATATATATATATATATATATATGTATATATTTTTTTTTTACCAAAAAAGGAAAAAGTTCATCATTAAGATTTTTTTTTTTAAATTGTTCCACTGGCAGATTTTTTTTGCTCATTTTAAGTATTCATTTGTTTATTTTTTGGCTAAAAACAAGATGAAAATATACTAAAACAGATTGATTAAGTAAAATCCAGAATTACAGCAAAATCATGAACCAACGTGAATAAACGGTCCCCTTGTGAGTCATGATGACCAAAAGGGAAAAGAGAAAAGTTTATATCATATTGTAACTGTTTTTTTTTGGAACAAAAATTAGGTTCGCAGACATGTTTTCAGTGGGTCGCGGGCCTTTTCCTTGTCAAAATAATCTAAGAAGCACAAAAATGGGATAGTCAATTACACTCCTTAACAGTAGATGCCCTGTTTTATCCATTCTACCTGTTAAGTCAAACGAAAAATTTGAGAGGAACCACATTTCTCTTTATTGTGATTCTGTTGGTTTTGTCTCTTTTTTATATCGGGATGTCTCATTGGCTCTGTTGCTATAGTGACAACATATTTTCAGCGTTTTGTTCAGGAACAGCAGAATGTTTACATTTTGCATTGCAGCTCTTTCTCTCTGCAAGGTGCAACTTTTTATATGATTTTATGTAAAGGGGTTGTGTTGCCACAGTAGCACATAAATGTGACCTGGCATTGTTCTGTTGTGTAGTTGAAAAAAAGATGATGCCATGTTGCGCTTCCTGTTCGCCTCTGTCATTTAGCTTCTGATAGGGGTGGAAGCATAGATTTGTCCCTTCAGGCCCCGCTGCCCTCTGATATTTGTTCTGCAACCTTAGTCGAAATGTTTTAATCGAGGCTTAAAACACACTTCTGTAGGTTATGAAGAACCTGTTTCATGTTGACGATGTCTTGTATTGATTGTTAATGCTACATCCATTGCAACCGGGTCATCCTATTTTATTTTTTATTTATATTATTCTTTAATTATTTTATAACTTATTGTTTGTTGATGCAACATCCATTGTAGCCTGGTCATCCTGGAAGGCGGATTACCTCATGTGTGGTCCCTTCTCAAGGTTTCTTCATTTTTCTCATGCTGAGGTTTTTGAGTTTATCCTTGCCCTCATGTAGGCCTTAGATCAGGGAATGGTGTAATAATAGTCTGTAGTTTGCAATAGTCTGTGCAGCCCTTTGAGACTTCTTGTGATTAGGACTATACAACTAAACCTGACCTAAGATGCAAATAATGGGGCAGGGCGATTGTTTAGCCAAACAGAACGCTGAACACAATGCACAACGAAAATCCGCTAGGTAGCGAAACCGGGAATAGTTAACTGCGAGGGATTACTGTACTAGAAGGGACAAGCGATCTTGGTACAGCGAGTCTTGATACACTGCTGACGCAGGGCGGATGTGCAAGGTAAGAGTGCATGCACATGAAAACGCTACATACAAAAAATGTAAGGGGGAAGGAGACGCAAGGGAATTGTAAACAAGGAAAAATGTGTCACAGGTGCTCTTCCGACAATGAAGACGTTACAGTAAATCAAACAAATGAGGTGAGAAAGAGAATTTTCACACTCGGAAGTGAAATATTTTTTAGGAATGTCTCGCCCCACTTTTCTGCCACTGAATGCTCGCTTGACTTATTATGAGCTACCTGGAGATACATAATAGAAAGGCATGCACTGGAGCATATGTTGAGGTTCAAATTGAGTACAGTGGAACTTTCGAAGACTGTCAGGGTTTGAAAATTTTTTTTAAAATGGGCCCGAAAAGTCCCTAACAAAAAGTTCACGAGACCTTGTTCAAAATATCACATAACAAAATGGGAAAAAATCTGAAAATGCTGGTCTACTAGTGATCCCAAGAGCCAAGAAGAAATCCGCAGGTTCGAGGGCGTTCTCCATTCGGGACCCGGTCCTGTGGAATTCTCCGCCCCCTGGGATTCGATCTGCAAACTCATTGGAACTGTTTAAATCCAAGCTTAACACACTTCTATTCTATAGCTTGTTGCATCATGTGGCCCTGCTTTTCATTCGTATCTGACAGCAATACTGTCTACTGGTCAAGTATTACACACTGGGGCTTAAAGATTTGTTGGCTTTATTTTATGTATATTTCCAGCTAATTTTAGTTTAAATAATAATGATGAGCAAACTTCAAAAATTCCCTCATCTTAAGTATTGCTTCTAGTACCGGTATTTTATTGTATATGTAGCTTTTTCTTCTTCTTCTTCTTCTTCTTCTTCTTCTTCTTCTTCTTCTTCTTCTTCTTCTTCTCCTTCTTCTCCTTCTTTTCCTTCTTGGTTTTCTTCTTCTTTTTATTATTCTTTTTCTATTGCTTCTTCTTTTGCTTCTTCTTTTTCCTTTTATTATATCAAAAAATGCTATGTTTAGGCATTTTTAAACGTTTTTTCTCATGTTCATTTTATTTTACCCTAAGGATTTATATCTCTACTACTGTATTTATTTGCATTTTTTATGACTTGGTAAAATAAAATATTTTGCTCTATAGTGTCACGGTTGCCATGGCCCCGCCCGTGTGGCGCCAGCTGTGGCTCGTTAACAGATTGGCTTTCTGTCTATTTTAAGCTCAGCGCTGTCACGCTTTCATTGTCAGCCCGTCAACGAACTTCTGCCCTGCAAGACGTGGGTTTCGACTCGGTCCTGTTCCTGTTGGTATATCCTGTCCGGTATTGTTTCCGTCTATTTTTGTCCTGTTTAATATTTTCTTAAGTTTTCGTTCCGTCTGGTTTCTCCTGTTTATTTTCGATATCCTGATTCATTATCAATCCTGTCTGTACCGTCCTGTCCGGTATCGACCCCATCTGTCCGATATCAACTCGGACAATTGGAATCGATCTTGTAGGTTTCTGTCTTTCCACGCCAGGCCGGCTGCCTAACGTGCATGACTCTCCGTTCCCCGTAAAATAATAGGCTTGTGTGAGAATGTCACGCGATTGGGTCCTGATCCTGTTCTGGTTCTTGACATATACATTATTTTATACTGTCTTAAATATCGTTGGGAGATAGATGGTATTCTCAATGCATAACAAACTGGTAGCCCTACATGATAATCAGTAATGAAAAACAGTAACTTTCAGTTTAAAAAAAAATCGAAAACGTTAAAATCAATCTATTATTTTAATTGCAATGTTAATAGTGTGTAATTATTCAAATCACATACAGCGCCCCTGCTGTGGACGACTGGTCTTAGAAATAATGCCGTTCCTATAACAAAAAACTAAGCGTATTTGCTTTCGAATACAAAAAAAGTACTAGTTTATGCTTCTAATCATCACCAAAGTCTGAAGTTGTCTCTTCGGAGCATCATGTTTTCAACAAAGATCAAACGAAACCAAAACAAATCCGGCCTCTCTTTGTGATGCAAAACCTCGCTTGCGTTTCGAGGAGAATTGATTCGTGGAGTTCTTTGTTTTTTTGAGGCCCGTAGTTAGTCCTCAGGTACTTGCATCAAAGAATTTGTATGCTTGCCTCTTTGCCTTGTCTTATGCTTTAGAATAGTTGGTGTACCAAGAGAACTTTACCGTCTTCCGATTTCAGAACAGAGATATAAGGTCCGTCTATAGAATTACAAAGGTGAAAATCCTGCAGGGTATTTTCTTCTTGGATCTTTCTGCTGACATCAGGCACTTTGATTCTGTTGAAACACTTTTGATCAGAACTTTAATTTGATTCTAATTTTTTTTCGAGGCTCAGTACCCTTTCATGCTCCCGATGCAGTGTCTTTAATGAATGTACCAAGCCTAAGTAATTAAAGGTGTGTTCTCAAAGAAAAAATAGGACATCCCGATACAATGATTGTACGGCATTAAAAAAAAAACAATTTTGAAACAAATCCATCTTGAATGACGGTTAAATTTGACATACTAATGGTAATATATTTAACCAATAGTGTCCCATAACCTCTCGAATTTCATAGAAACACGCTAGAATCTGTTGGGCTAAGGAATATCTAGACCAGGGGGGGTCAAACTCATTTTAACCCGGGGGCCATACGATAGAAAAAACATTCTCTCGGGGGCCGGACTAGTAGATTGATGAGAAAGAAAAAAAGAGAGAAGGAAATAAGAGAAAGAGAAGGGGAGAAAAAGAGAGTGTGGGACAATGAAAGTGAGAAAGAGAGAAAGAGAGAGAGAAAACATGAGAAACAAAATAGATAAAAAAACAAATTGTGACAGAGGGGGAAAGAAAAAGAGAGAAAGAAAGAAGTCCAAATAGAAAAAGAGAAAGACAGATGGAGAGAAATGAGAGGAAGAGAAAGAAGGGGAGAACGAGA
Organism: Urocampus carinirostris; assembly: GCF_059441175.1. Classification (NCBI taxonomy): domain Eukaryota; kingdom Metazoa; phylum Chordata; class Actinopteri; order Syngnathiformes; family Syngnathidae; genus Urocampus; species Urocampus carinirostris. Next base: position 19,535,278 of record NC_142354.1, read on the forward strand.
GAAGGGGAAGGCAAGAGAGCGAGAGACAAAGAGAGAAAAGGAAACAAGGAAAAGAGAGCAAAAGAAGGTAAAAAGACGGAGAGAGAAAGATACAAAGAGGAACAAAGAGAGAGAAAAATAGAGACGAAAAGAGTGAAAGAGAGTGGAGGGGAACGGAGGAAGAGAGAGAGAAAGAAATACATGTACAGCGTCTTTGTGAGAGGCACCTGGTTTTGGCAACATCAAGTGGACATATTTCATCCTGCAGCTCATTTTTCTTTTGCGCTTCTCTGACCGTTTTCTCGCGGGCCAGATTCGATCCCTTAGCCTGCCAGATCCGGCCCACAGGCCGCCTTTTTTACACCCCTGATCAAGACGGCTTTTGTTTTAATAACAATCAGCTTAAATGAAGTGGATCAAAACCTAATCTTTACGCCACTCCATGGGTTTTTCTCCTCGTCATTCAGGTAATGGCGCGGTCTTGCGATTCAAATTTTCAGTGAGGCATAATCAAGGTGCTACGTCGCATTTTTATATCACGTTGAATCTCTTTCGCATCAATGGTTGTCGGGCATTCATGTGAAATGTGTTTCCAGGACTTGACTGCTGCATCTTACAGTTGGTTTATGGTGGTTTCCCCTTTTACTGATTTCATCAGAGGTGAAATGTTGGCTCTATTGGGTTTGTTTAGCTGTAAATCACAACTCAATCTGAATGCAGGGAAGGAAAAACTAAAAAACCTTAGCATGAGGTCATAAAGAAACATTGAGAAGGGGCTGCAATCGAAAACACAAAACGTAGTCAACATCATCGATAAACATAGATAATAACTAAAATTGTTCAAAAAGCCCAAGACAGCGATAAGACAGCTTGTCTCAAATAGCTGGTCAATGGAGATGATGACATGTTTCAGGTTCAGGTTCAGATTCGTCCTTCTCCCTAACTCTGCCACTATCTATGTAACTGAAAAAAAAATCCAAGGAGTGAGGTCAGCATCAATCAAAATTTGTTGAATACAAGTGTGTTTTAAGCGTAGTTTCAAACACTGAGGTTGCAGAGCTTACCTTAGTGAGCAGAGCACCAGGTCCAGATGGAGAACACTCTGGAGCCTTCAGATTTCTTCTTGGCTCTGTGAATCACAAGTACACCATGATATTATAAGCGGAGACTCCGAGCAGGAACATAGGAAGGATTTAAATCAGAAAGATAGATAAGAGGGGCATCCTTTGGTATGTTAGTCCCAGAACCCTTAAGTCACGTCTTAAGGGAACCAGGGCAAGTTAGCTAAAATTGGATTGATATGATCTAACCTTCCTGCCCTTTAGAGGTTTCCTCCTTATGACGTTTTTATTTTATTTTACACAATTTGTGTGAGTTAATCAATCTTTAAAATCTTGCCCATTTCTTACCGATTATGAAAAAAGTAATGAATTTGCCCGTACATTTTTTCTCTTGTGTGTATGTTGATTGACATTGATTACAACATAGGGTTGATTGTTCAATACAAAATTAGACTTGGCACTGTTATAGATATATTTTACTAAATTATTTTTCTAGTAAAAAAAAAAAAGTAAAATTATTGGATATAACTAACGGCAGATACTGCTTGAATTATTTATTTTTTGACAAAGAGACAGTGAGTATTATTTAGCACCTCTCTGGTAAAAAAAACATTTTTGATTTAAATAAAAAGCGACAATATATACAAACGTGCATTTGTTTAATATATTTTACATAACATGAGCCTCACCTCAAGGGAGCTGACATGAATGTTCCCCCATCTTTATGTTACAGGTACCCCTACAAAACCTTTTAAAAGGCCTGGCCGAAAATGAGAAGAAAAGTAGAGCTGTTTGAACACTCGGAGTCTTCTAAGTCTGTATTTTTGGGGTGATTTTTAGCACTCTTTTTCGGTAACACAACACATAACAGCAACAGAGTGGTCAAATAATACACACTGTCCCTTTAAATGAAGAAAATTATATCTAAAATGAGCAAAGGTCTTGTATGTATATATATATATATATGTATGTATGTATGTATGTATGTATGTATGTATATATGTATATATATATATATATATATATATATATGTATGTATATATGTATATATATATATATATATATATATATGTATGTATGTATGTATATATGTATATGTATATATGTATATATGTATATGTATATATGTATATATATATATGTATATATATATATATATATATAAACTACTGATACAGTAGATAGTAATTCTCATTTTATGACACTTTTTTTCTTTATATCTTTCTCTTTCTCTTTATCTCTCCTCTCTCTCTCTCTCTCTCTCTGTTTTTTACCAGTTTCTCCCCCCTCTCTACTTCATCACTTTCCCTACTTTATTTATTTTTGTCATTTTTTTTCTTTCTTTCACTTTATCTCTCTCTTACTCTGTATCTCTTTAGTTCCTTTCTCTTTCTTTCTCTCTCTCTCTCTCTTTCTCTCTCTCTCTCTCTTTTTTTTATCAGTTTCTCCCCCCTCTCTTTTTTCTTTATCACCTTCTCCCCCCACTATTTCTTTATCTATTTATTTCCCTCTTTTTTCTTCCTTTCTTTCCTTTTATCTCTCTCTTTCCTCTTTATCTCTTACTTTCCCTTTATTTCTTTCTCACTTACCCCCCTCTCGCTTTCTTTATCAAGTCAATTCATGTTTATTCGTTTATTCCTTAATCACAAGAGCTGCACGGAACCACAGATAATTGCAAACTTTAGACTACACCATCCCCTGATCTAAAACCTACATGAGGGCAAGGAAAAACTCAAAACCTCATTTTCCCTCCCGCTCGCGATGTGGCCCCCGAGCTCAAGTGAATTCGACAGCCCTGGCCTAAAGCTTATGCCCCCGCAGTAAGAGGACTTTGTGATATTCATTCTTCCTTTTCATTTTAGTCCTCCTACCTATTTCACCGAAAGCAAACGTTAACAAGTCACGCCATGGCCCACACGATCACAGAGCCGCTTGTTAACGTTAGTCCCGTTACACGTTCGGACAAGAGCGTTATTAAAGCATCCGCCCTCGCTCATTTGTCGATCGCTATCCCCGGCAAACGCGGTTGCACCTGAGCCATTTAGCCCAGACTCCTTTTCCAGAGTGATGCAAGCTGCGGAAATATTCCTCAATTAATTAAAAGGGCAATATGAAACTCCATCTATTTGATGTCCGTCTTTAAACATGTTCAAACAATCTTGAAACCTTCAGAAGTTCTTATGGTTGGAGGCAATGGCAACATTATAAAGAAACTAGTTTTTTATTTTATTTTAAACGAGAACTGACGAAAATATTGTGTTGGAAGGACCACTGGGAAATTAGGATTTATTAAATACCGGTATAATTCATTGGTTGACTGATTTTTCTCATCAAAATTTGAACCCACAGCTTTTTGATCGGTTGTGGTGATTAAAGAACTTTGTTGCTATGGATACAGAGAAATCTGTGGTTACTTTACCGTTTAGTTGATATTTTATGTACAGTAAGTCAGATTGTGAGTTCCCAGTACATGGTAAAAAATCTCCACCGATCTAATTTTTCTCTAATTTCTCTCATTTTATGGACGACTTTGCTAGTTTTTTTGTACCCCTTAAACTTTAAATGTTTAATATTTGAAAAATGGAGTGCGGGGTATTGCACAGAGTAAATCAAGGAAGCAAGGTTTTGGGTGCTCTGAGGAGAGTGATGAGAAACAAGAGTATGAGTATGGATGTTAAGAGGGGACTGTATGAGAGTGTGATTGTGACGATTGTATTGTATGGTGCAGAGACTTGGAGCCTGAATGCAGATTTGAGAAGGAAATTAAATGTTTTTGAGATGGAAGTTGTCACTGTGAACTTTGATGTGCTCATTTAAGATAATGCCCCACCGACCCACATTCACCCAGTATCTGCCAGATCTTGAAATCAATGAAATTGAATTAAAACACAGTATTCAATTCACAGGATTTGAAATTGTTTGAACAGTTTCTGATATTGCAACGGGTATATTTGTATAAGTTCAGCTTGTGTGTGGAGTCGGCATTCCAGGTAGAGAAAGGGGGGTAGCAGCTCTTTTCTGCCTGAAAGAACAAAACTGTACCAAAATTCAGCCATCTACACAAATCTCTCTTGAATACGTGATCTTATTCCGATTTCTTATTATTTGCGAGGACCCCTTGCAGACGGCGGTGGCCCGAATGTTGACCCTCTCTCTCTTGATCAAATGTGTCAGGTGTTAGAGGCGCCGCAAGGCTTCCGTGTTGGCTTTGGATTGGTGACAGCTGCCCGATCCACTTTTTCATGGCCGTGAGCCCCACATTCGCGTTTTTTTTTAGACTGGAATCCTTGAAGAAAACCTGCTCTCGCTTGTTACATCTCCATGCTTTGTCTGGGGGCTTTGTCGATCAAATTGGTATTTTATATGAACTCCTAAGGATAAGCGGTTATGCTCAGATTGTAATTCTTTGTCACTCTCTTGTAGCTTTCAAAATTGTTAACCAGCAATCCAAATAATAAAAATGTCTTTCTTTGGTTAGTTGAGACATTTTTTTTTAAATGTGATCAATGTTGTATGGATTTAAGCTTAGAAAGTCTATCTTTCGTCTCATTGGATTTCTGTGTTCCCTCCACTGTTGAAGAGTAATTTACTGCGGAGCTTTCGTCCTAAGTATGTTTGACAGTGAGGGAAAATGCATTTGAAAATAAAAAGGAGAAAAAAAAATAGTGGAAGCTCAATCTTCAAGATTGAATACTCATCAAAACAGAATAATTTTATTTCAATAAGTTTGCACACTGCAGAAAATAAATTATTAGGCCATTGGCAGAAAATGTTGCATATTCTCAATATAATCCTTTGAGTTTTAAGATATTTTAACTTTTCTTTTAGCAGAATTAAAAAATATCTTACTAGAAAAATATTTGTTAAATCATGATACGAAATTCTGCCTTTGTCATACTTCTTTTCCATTTATTTTTCAAAAAATAGGTAAAAAAAGATGTACTAATTATTCAAATGAGTCCAATTTGATTCCTTTTCCCCGCTTTGAATCATTTCTTGTTGACTGTTTTTCCCCTCCATATTGCACCCTCAGAGAGGACACCACGCATATTGACCAAAAATGTATGCCTAGAGTAGAAGAGAGCAGGCTCCTGATACTGTACGTTGTTTACTTCAAAGAGCGTGTTCATGGAGCCATTAGATAGATACATGTTCTTTATTTGGAATTCTTGTACACATATATACAAAACAAAATGTCGATACATATGACCTGCATAGTTTCTGTAAATATATGAATAAAATAAAATAAGTGTAGTAAAAGTTGATACTATACAATAGCGCAACAAAATTAGGATTATAAATATGGTTATATAATATACAGATATATGGATGTGAAATAGTGGTTAAATAATCATAGTTATGAGTACTGTACAGTAGTGCAAGAGAAGCACTACTGTTCACCATACAGTAAAAATACATTTTAGAGAGAAAAAAACATGTTTTCTTGAATAAATGCAATTATTTTTAATTAAAACAACTTAAAAACAGATGTTGGAAAGCAGCTGGGTAGCCTTACATTCACAAACAACACATTGCCAGTTTGTTCCGCTGTGGGTGTGTTCACAACCAGGCTTAGTAAAATGCCATGCATATGCAATACGATAGTCCAATTGTAACATGTATTAGTTCAAATAGAACACACATTGGGTTGTTTAATTCTCTGAGTTATTTAAAACCAATTTCTTATTTTCTTCTCGTCTTGCTTCTGGCACTCTAGTCCAAAACCGACGCACGCAGATTTGTGCAGCAGGCACTTAGAAAGCGAATCTCCCAATCATCAATGTGTAGGTGCCAATCTCTACTATTCTCTGCTTTCCAAAGTCGAGAGAATTTGTTCCGCCAATTCAAATTTTTGTGAATAAGATGCGTTACATTGGACCAGCTGTCTATCCTTGGCCTGATTCTTACACTGCGAGGAACATCTCCAAGTCATTTCTTAAGCCCAGCTCGGCAAAGCCTTGTCTGGTCATATTGGATATGGTGCATAGAGCGAATGCTAATGCTAAAATAAGCATCAGCAACGGCATAGCCTTTAAAAATGTCAACCAAACTAAGTTATATTTTGTGTTGACCTAACCACGTAATAACACCATGACGGACGGCAGTAAACTGAAGTAGACAACAACAACAGCAACAAAAAGTTATACTATTCACTATTGTACCCGTCAAACCTGCAGCTATCGGATGAGGTGGCTCACCTTGTTGAAAAGCACAAAGAGCAATATTTAGAGAAAGTGAGGATAGCATTAGCAGGGCTAGCTATCGAACCTTACTGTCTTCCTCCTGACATATTCACAGACTAACCGAATCCTCCAGTCTGCCTGACTTCAGTCGACACGATCTGAACCATTATTTTGTAAATGGCATATCCCTATACATCGGTGGTGATCTAACAGCTTATAAAAGCCTGGATGCTTACCAGTTCTCTGTAGCTGGCACGCGTTGCTGTGCGGCGTGAAATGTCCCTCTCGTGGAAACGTTACTAAAATGACATTGTATCTACATATTTGGGGAATTTCATAGAACAATAAAGCATGGGACATTTGCACCTTGTATAGAAATCGCTTTGGCGTATGTTGAAATGACGTTTCATCTTCTGAACGTTTGTTTCTTGTTTTATCCGTTAATAATTTGACAGTTAATTTAATAAGCTTTATGGTAGAGCCAATAACAGTTCTCAATACATGTGATATTCGTAAGATTACTGTTTTGAATCACTAATGGCAATAGAAGCAGCTTGTTTACGTAGTAAGAATGGCAACAATAAGATACTAGTGTAGCTAGTTAGCACTCGCTAATTCTATTATATTGAGCGTCTTTGTCTTTCTGTTCCTCCGTTCTATGCAGGTAAACATCACCATTTCTGTTTTCATCAAAAAGGGATACAATAACAAATCAAAACCTTTCCTACCGAACAGCTATAAATAACCATCGCAAAAACTGGAGGTTCTATTCTTATGTCAACGTTATTGATTTGTTTCAACTCAAATGGTTATTTCTGTGCTGCTCGGAAAATACTTGATGGATCTTAACGAAACTAAATACAGTACACTTTATGTTAAAGGCCATAGGCTTTATTGGTTGAATTTACAAAGAAGGGTCCAAATATTTGTTGGTGTTCAGACAGATTTTCATAATTTTTCAGTATGAGCACCGCTTGTGACTCTGCTTATGTTAATGGACATCCTGGCGATTTAGGTTTGCATAAGCAGGCCTTTTCTTGACATTTTAGTACCAGGTCCTAATTTGCTTTGTAGTCAGGGCCCCTTTTGCAAATTTTGTGAAGAAGAAATGCTATACTGTCTTCAGTTAATGAGTCGGATTATACTCGTCTACTCGTATACTTGTATCTCGTCTGAATGGCGATCTCAATGCGTCCAATAGCGTCCGCCTCAAAGGCAGAAATTTCTGGCCGTGATTCAGCCGCAAATGTCTGTGTGACCGGCCCCTTAGTTTCCATTTTATTTTTTGCTGGCAACTGTGTGGACAGCAAAGTAAGAATTTTATTGTGCAGGGAAACGGGGTTCTTTACTGTGCATATGACAATAATTTAATTTTAAATTAAATAATAATAATTTCCTTTGTATTGTCATTCTTTGTAACAATGTACACAGAACGAAATGTCGATACATCTGACCCGTTGTAGCGAGCCGATGCAGCCGCAGCCAACAGAGGGCGCCGCCATTTTACCAATGTTATAAGTCTTAGGTATGACTCGGCCGAGGCGCGAACCAGCGACCTCCCAGTCTCAAAGCGGGCGCCCTACCATCTAGGCTACTTTGAATTGAATTTAGTTTAAAAGTAGACTCATCACAGAAACATCAATATTGTTCTAAAACAAGATACCGGGAAAATATAAAGCCGCATAGCTCACCTAAGTTCTCTTTCAGCCTTCACGTTCATGAATGATACGTAACCATGGTCTTCTCACAACCGGGAGTGTAGTAAATCCAGGAGAGTAAAATATTTACAAATACAGAATAGTAAAAAATGTTTTCTCTATGCCGTAGTGCAACCCAACGTGTGATTCACATTCATCTTTTTCGGCCAATTGCAGGCTTTGTTTCGCCCCTTTAGCCTATGCGAGCCTGTAAATGATAAAAAGGATCCGCCCCGTTTACCTCCGAATAACTTTAGCCAATAGTGACTGATTCAAATGATGATTGACACATTGGTTAGGAAATGAAACGCCGGTATATAAATCCCAGCATACACCGCAGACTACTTCGCCTTCAGGGGAAAATCTAGTCGGCGGCTTCTTGCCTTAGTTGCAAGACTTTGCGACTTAATATTGATCCATATATAAGGCGCATGGTCAGCTTTTGAAAAAAATGAAGGCTTTTAGGTGCACCTTAACCTCATGTATTTTTTTTCAGTTTTGTTTAAATAATTTCAATTTTTTACAGCATGTGTAGGAACATTTAAAAAAATATGTCTAACATTTGACATTTGTCACCTTTTGATTAAGACATGCAGTTCAGGAAAGGCATTTTCTTAAGCTGTAAGCCAAATTCAGCAATATTCAAATAATAAAAGGCTTGAAATAGTTCAGTTGATGTGTAATGAATCCAGAATGTATGACATTTTTGTTTTTTTAATTGCAATACAGAAAATAAAGAACTTTATCACAATATTCTAATTTTCTGAGACAGTCCAGTATATAAAACCATAGCCCCCCTGTGGGAGGTGGCTATGGGAGTTAAGAACACACTCACATTCTTCTTGACTCTCTCTGAGAAATTGATACAGTGGAGGGGATTCCCAGCCCCTCACTGAAATGTCGCAACATTGGTGACCAAAGCCGCCCCAATTTCAATCCCTAATGCCAAGGGCCAAGTAGTGAGGCACCGGGTCAGAGTGTTGCAAGTGTTAGGTATGACTCATCCGAGTATCGAACCAGTGACATGCCAGTCTCAGAGCGGGGGCCCTACACTCAAGGGCACGGATCTGTTATTCAAATATCAAATAAAAACAACAAAAAACGTCAATAATTTGTCATTTCAAACGAGACAGCGTGTATTATTTGGCCACCAGATGTTGCTATATGTTCTAGTGCAACCCAAAACAAGTGCTAAAAAGCAAATGTAAGAATACAAACAACAGAGACTCAAAGTGACCAAAAAATCACCATTTCACTTTTCTTTTTTCCAACCTTTTTTGAAGTTTTTGGCTACCAGTATTGGCAAGATGATGGACAATTATGTCAGACCGTTTCAGGTAATGCTTGGGTAGTGTAAAATAATGCTAATACTATTTAGAGAAAAGCATGTTCATATGATAGTTTATGTATTTTTACCTATCATTTGAATCAATGTCTCTTTAAATGTCTATACAGAATTCTCATTTATGCTGCATGAACACATTCAGTTTATGTCTCGTGCGCATCTTTTTTAACTTTATGTTTTCTTTGCCGGCGTGCCGATGAATCTTAGGCTTGTAAAACAAACCAACCTACACAAAATACATAGTTCTAACTCACTAAATAAGACTCGTGCAAACGTGTTCAATACCCAGCCGCAGTTGAATGTATTTTTACAGTATATTATGCAAATCCGTGCTTCTAGGAGCAACTTGCAGGCAAACACACTTTATCAATGCTTCTGTAATTAAATCAGATATTTGTAACTTAACGTTATGCAGTCCAGTTCAGATTACTTTTTTCCACAGGTGCTAAATAAAACTCACTATCCCTTAAAAATACAACAAAACATGCACACACTAAAACTGATTCATTCTTGTATTTATTGAAGCAATGCAGAATATCATAATGTCAGGGCGAGTTCCATAATGTTATTTAAATGAAGGGGTGGTCCTAAGTGTGTCACAACAATCCCCGAAAGACCCTGCTTCTGGTCCATTTTACCTGAATTGAATTGCATCCAAGCCATGTGAAAGGAAATATTTTAGAAATTGAAATGTCATGAAAGCAACAAGAAACGAATGTTATGGCTGTTTTCAATGCAGTTTGATGTATGTGCAGATAACATCTTTTGTCTTTTTTTGATTATGAATCTAATAATCAATGTTAAGACTAATGCGTTCCTTTGAAATGCGATCCTGGAGAGCAATTATTTTACTCTGTGACACATTATTGATAAAATTGAGTCATTCGGCGGTTGTTACTACTTAAGGTGCATTACCATATAAATTATCATGCCTTCTGAATTTCTTAAAACCTTTTATTCATTCATTTAAATTGTCACATACATACCCCCGTCTGCTAAAAGCAATATCTGAAGTTTCCTAAGGATGTTCATATTTACCTACAAAATACAACTAAATACAGTTTTTGCAGCACCATCTCAAGCAGTACGAGGTTGCTGAATTTCTCCTAATGGATATCCTCACTACTGTATATACTCACATTATAGCCATATTTATAAAATGAAATCCGCAAATCATGGAGTCAGCTATTATGCTCATTTTTGTTTTGTGTCACCGGTAGCGAATGGTAGGCATCACGTGAGAAGGGGGTGTGGCTTACGCAGAAGTGGTATTTCCGTGGCGAGCGATGGCGGTGTCAGGAGTGGAAAAAAACAAGTCAGTAGCCGGGACAGGAGAGCCAGAAAACGTAGTCGAGATCGGAAAATGGGTCGAAGCCGGGAGACAGATGGGGGCCAGAACAGGAATGAGTCAGGGTCGAAAAGCTAGCATGAACTGAGGTTCGCTGACGGACTGACAACAGGTGTGGGGGTTTACATAGTGACAAGGAAGCCAATCAGAGTCCGAGGCAGTGGGCACCAAAGGATCGGGCACAGGTGCCTCGCATCAGTAATCATGACACATATTATACATAATACATTACATATACTGAACACCACCAAGACCAGAGAGATGGTGGTGGACTTCAGGAGAACCAGAACTCACCCGGTTCCTGTAACCATCAAAAGAGAATGTGTAGAATTTGTCCAGACCTACAAATACGTGGGTGTGCAGCTGGACAACAAACTGGACTGGACTGCCAACACAGAAGCTCTATGTAGGAAAGGGCAAAGCCGACTTTACTTCCTCAGAGGGTTGGCCTCCTTCAAAATCTGCAAAAAGCTCCTGAAAATATTCTATGAGACAGTAGTGGCAAGCGCCCTCTTCTATGCGGCAGCGTGTTGGGGAGGCAGCGTCAAGAAGAAGGATGCCTCTCGTCTCAATAAACTGGCTAGGAAAGCGAGCTCTGTTGTGGGCAAAGAGCTGGACAGCCTAACAACAGTAGCTGAGAGACGGGCACTGGAAAAGCTGCGGTCAATCATGGACAATCCATCGCGTCCACTACACAGCATTATCTCCAGACAGAAGAGCAGTTTCAGCGACAGACTGCTGTCACAGTCTTGTACCACGGACAGACTGAGGAGATCTTTTCTTCCTCATGCTATGAGGATCTTTAACTCCACCCGGCAGAGTAAAAGCCCACAGTAAACCACACCACCTACATTGCATATTACCAAATCTTATTGCAATATGTATTCTGTGTAGCACTATTTAGTTATTCTATATAACACGCTACAGTGGGCATTTGCACGTCACACTGGGTATTTGTATATTGTATTCTTTTTGCTTTATTATTGTATTGTTCTCAGCTCAGGGATGCTGCTGGAAATGTGAATTTCCCTTCGGGGATGAATAAAGTATCTATCTATCTATCTATCTATCTATCTATCTATCTATCTATCTATCTATCTATCTATCTATCTATCTATCTATCTATCTATCTATCTATCTATCTATCTATCTATCTATCTATCTATCTATCTATCTATCTATCTATCTATCTATCTATCTATCTATCTATCTATCTATCTATCTATCTATCTATCTATCTATCTATCTATCTATCTATCTATCTATCTATCTATCTATCTATCTATCTATCTATCTATCTATCTATCTATCTATCTATCTATCTATCTATCTATCTATCTATCTATCTATCTATCTATCTATCTATCTATCTATCTATCTATCTATCTATCTATCTATCTATCTATCTATCTATCTATCTATCTATCTGAGAATTTTTCATCTAGTGAGATGATTATTTGACATTTTTTACAATACGTTTCTAACTGGATTATATGCACTTCTGTTTAAAAGGATATTTGTCGTCTATGGCCTTCAATTGCAGTTATGTTAGGGTCTGACACACCTCCTACAGCCAGAGAGTCCCAACTGGGGTTTGAACTGGGCACAGTTGTATGGCGACCACTGCGTCTAATTATATTATGACATTTTGATCTAAACAGTTGGTGGGTCACTGTCACGTTTTCATTTTGTCTGCCATTGTCATATTGGTTCTCATTCTCATTTTCATACACACCGTCATGTCAGGTTAGTTTGTTTGTTTTTGGTTTCTTTGTTTCCAGTATTAATTTATTTCCAGTCTCTGTGTTTCTAGTTTGGACTTTGTCAGGTTTGGTTTTTGTTTCGTTTTTTTTTCAGGACATTTTGTTAGTTGCTTGGTACCCATTTGTTGTTCGCTACTTTGATCCTGGTTTGGTTTTTTAATGCAACCTTCTTTTTGAGCACCCTTGCCTCCGTTCCTGCCACACACTTTGTCCATCACCACTAACTTAGCAAGTATATTAGGTAAGTTATGTAACTCATAACCGTAACTCTGTACTTTTTGTGCTCATAATTGTTTATTATATTTATGCGGCAAATTTGGTCCTCTGGATTATAGAGCAAGCATCGCCATCCAAAATGTCTTATTTACATTTATTACAAAGAGAATTTTCTGGTTTTGAGAACACATGTAGTTCATACAGAGTGGGAAGCACCATAGCTTTAATATTTCCTCATTAAACTGACGTGTTCGCTTGTATGATCGGTTAGGCCGCCAAATAATAAGCCACCCAGTAAATCTTAAGCGAGCAGCTACCTCAGCGCCTGTTAGGAATTATGTGCACATCCTGCGTGACGTTAAAGGGCTCCGCTAAAATATATCTTCCGACTTTGGCCGTGAACCGTAAGTGAGATTATTTCTAATGTCTGACAAGCGCAGACGGCACCGGCAAGGAGAAGTGAATGCTTCCTGAATACGAAGCATCGTTTTTACTGTCAATCCCTTGAGCGAGGTGAATGTAGGGCAGAGTGTTTTCTACCGTTCATGGTCATTTCCAACATACAGAATTCCAAATGTTTTCCTAACTTTGTGAGTTCGCACCCAAAGTTGAGCAGATAAGATTTAATTGCCTCCAACTTTTACTCTTTACCGTCAAGTACGGAACGTTTATTACATTTTATCTGATCTTTAGACAGTGATAAATGTGATTTTGCTGCCCTGGGTCGTAATTAACTCGAACGAAAACTTTGATGTGGAAGATGATTCCTGGGAACATTCCGTCATCATCGCAAGGCCATGCAACTCACGTCCGACATCATAGACACCGCAAATGTTGTTGCCTTTGTTCGATACCTCGCTGGACTTATTTGAAAGAGGTTGCTGGTTTGAGCCTCAGCTTAGTCATACATAAGACATACAATATTGCTACCCTTTGCCTCCCTGTTTGGCTTCAGAATTAGGGGTTGGAATCGGGGGGGTGGTTGGTCACCTAATGACTCCCAAAGACAAGTGTCGCAGTCAGTTTGGTTTAGGGAGGGGGCTGGGAATCCCATCCTGTCTATCAAACTTCCAGAAAGAGTCAGGAATGCAGTAATGAGAGTGTGTTCTTGCCTCTAGCAACCGCCCACTAGAGGGATATGCTTCCATCATATACATAATAATAATAATAATAATAATTTCCTTGTATTGTCATTCTGTGTAACAATGTACACAGAACGAAATGTCGATTGCATCTGACCCGATGCAGCCGCAGCCAAGAGAGGGCGCCGCCGACCACTTTTTAAGTCTTAGGAATGACTCGGCCGGGGCGCGAACCCGAACCTCCCAGTCTCAAAGCGGGCGCCTTACCATCTAGGCTACTGACATACATACAGTAGTCATGTTTCTAGCTTTAATTTTGAAACAAATTGGATTGAAACCAATTATTCTTTACTGCAATCAGTAAACAAATTAACCTCTAGGTGTTGCTTGTTAACCATACTATAAATCTTTTTTTCTCTGAAGGATGCTAGAATCTCCTACACTGAAAAAAAAAAAATAAAATATATATATATATATATATATATATATATATATATATATATATTTCTTTGAGTTTTTAAGTTCTGATATGAATTACTAATCCTCAAAAAATTATTTAATGAACCAGTCCGATTGAAATAGGACACACAATTTATTAACATAGAGAATAAATGATAGAAAACAAAGAGAGGGGGGTGGAGGGGAGGTGATTGTTGGAGTTTTCGATCACTGAAAGTCTGGGAGTTACTAGCACAAAAAAAAAGTTTCCACTATGATGCTAATTGATTTGGGGAGCTTCAGAAAAAAAATAAAACGCTCATTCCCAAGTACCAGCAAACATAGAATTAAATCTGAACTTGCGTTGTGGAGAGATTTGTTCTCATTTTCCGGATGGTTGCAACGTATGGTCCACGTATTGAAGGCCGCAGTGCAAGCCACCTAGGGCAGGCAAGGAAAAGAGGACGTGCTATTGATCAGCTCCTCTTTTCTATATGGACCAGGGACGCTTGACCAAATCATGCCTCTTTGGACTTGGTCTCAGATATCTGATACCACCAGGATCGGATGATGGTGTTTGAAGTTCCTAAACGTGTTAGAAAGCCAAAGAAGTGAGAAATTTGCGTAATGTTCTTTTCTTGAGAATGTCCCCCCTATCGACATAATACGTATGGTGAGAACATTATTTTATCAATACATTACTTTGGATGTTTTTTTTTCATTCACGTCCGGGAACTGTCTAAAAGTGGACACAGTGGTTCCATCCATTCAAAAGTGAGTTTTTTGAAACAAACAATATAGAAGTCATTTTTGTGTTGGCCTCGTTTCTCTACAGTACATACATACATACATACATACATTAACAGTGTTGGGACTAAAAAATAAAAGAACATTTTCCTGGAATACAATTACTATCAGAATGCACTCTGCAAATTGGTTTCTGGCACCGTAAAATACTTTGATAGTGAGATTCTAGCCACCTGCACCACTGGTTGTGTAGTGGTTAAGTGTCGGCAGACTCATTGGTATTACCTGCGTTTGAATAGGGTGCACTATCGAATTTCTGTTAAATTTGAGGGTTTTCGGTGTGCCTTATAGTTAAAAAAATATTGTAATTACTTTCTTTTCAGTAACACGCTCAACACTGTTTATGAAACACACTATCTTCAAAAGAATCAAAGTCGGATTAGTGAATATTCACATTGGCGGTCAATGTTCCCAGGTTGAATCTCGAGATGGCGACTCTCGCCAGCTCATCTAATTTTACAAGGCTCATTCAAAGATATTCTTGAAAAAGGCACACAGGCTTCTCTCACACACTCTCACACACTCACCCTCTTAATTACGCTCACAGTACAACATCCCTTCATCCCTGCAAACAATCCATCTGCCGTTCGAAGGCCTGTTTTGTCAAGAGTTGTTAGCCGGCCGACCCCTGGGACAAGAAGTGCAGGCTATTATTAATCTTGTTTGTCCCGTGTTTCTGTGTCTCGGTTAAGGAAATGCGGGATCGAATGCCCGGCGGACTTCTGTCTCGCAGACATAATCAATGACATAAGTAAATTCGGATTATCATTGAGGAGGACGGCTGCCTCCGGGCTGCGCTGGTGTCACCTTCGCAATGATTAGAAATGAATACGGGAAGTGCTTTTTTCCCCGGGTGGCCGTCATCGTCGGAATAATTAATTTTCATCAGATTTGCATCATGGAAGTTAATGTGCAATAAAAAATAATGTTCCACCGGCAGATTATTTGGATCATGTTAAGCAGTTTTTCTCAATCAGTGATTCTCTGAACCGTTTTCAATGGGTTGCGGCCCTTTGCCTTGGAGAAATAATGCAAAGAAGAAGACAGAGGGTAGATTACAGTCCATAACAGTAGATGGCATTGATGACCTGCTCGATCTTTTCTACCTGTTTAGTCACTCTGTGTATTTGAGAGGGACCACATTCTATTTTGTTGTTATTTTGTTGGTTTTATTTCCTTTTTCTTGGCATAATAATGGATCCCAAGAAAGTGATTCATAAGGGTGAGGAAAAGTTGCAAACAGTGAAAACAGTTGAGTCAAATAAGTATACAATTAATAGATCTGACAGCACTGTTTTCAGCCAAAAAGAATATGAGGCAGACAACAGCACTGCCCCTTTTTCTATCATACACAATGCATGGCATGCTAGCGACTTTCCTTCCCAACCCACTCAACGTGCATAGGATCGATGGAAACAGAAACAAAATTTTGTTTATTGCGCTGAGGTTAGGTCTGTTAATTCTTAGTGAGAGAAGTTTGTTAGTGCAAGTAAAGCGGTCGCAGTAACTTTCTTATATCACTACGCCCTTGATAACAGATCTTGTTAGCATATGACAAAAACAAATTCCACCGAAGTTGACATTTCATAACTATCTTAAAAATGGTAGATTATGGGATGTGCAGTTCGGTGGAGATGGCATCACTCGTTTTGTGAATTTGATGTCCTGGGTCACTCATTTGTATGACCTCTATATACCATTATCTCTCAAAAATCGGAAACTATTTCTATGTGTAGTTGGTGCTTTTGACTTCCTCATAGATCAACCAAGATTTTGCATCCACCCTCAAAAAGGTCATTAGGGTCTACGGACACGATGATGCCATGAATATGACTCTGTATGAAATAATTGAAACACTTTTTTCTGTCTTTTGAGATAAGGTTCCATAATAAGGAAGAAATATACGGCTGTGCCTTCAGAAATAGCGACTAAAAAGACGCTCGCTGTTGTTCTGGCCCCTCTATTTGCTCCGCCTGTGATACATTAATACCGTAAGTCTGGTGGCTTAGCGGTCTCTGTCCATAATTGCATAGTACGAAAATTATGTTTGAGTGCCTGCCTGTTATTAAATGGTTTGAAAATGTTATCTTTTAAGCATCTCAACCTTTATTCACTACATAATTTAACAATCATTGATGTTAAGGTACACGTTTTATTAACATTTTAAATTTCTTACAGTCTGTGGCTGTTTTATAGCAATTTTACAGGGTCACTTATATTTGATGCAGGCATAAGTGAGAGTAAGTTAAGTATGACCATTGTAGTTGTTTTAGTACATATTTTTGTAATTTTTCCTAGCGGACTTTTTAAAAAGCGGGTAGAATGTGCCACCTAAAAATACATTACTAATTAAAAATAGAAGATACACATAAATTAGTATTACTTTGAAATTCTTTCTAACACCCAGTGCCCCGTTTAGACATTCAGTTTTGACCTATTTTGATTAATTACGTTCTGTGAAAAACGTTGATTGTCAGTCAGGTCATTTAACAAGGTTTATTAATACAAATTAAGGACAATTGCCATCATTTTTTATCCACTTGAGGGTATTTGTCAAAACCAATTGCAGTCATTGAACAGAAATGTGTTTAATGAACTAGCTCAAAAACATTATTAAATATTCAAATTCAGTGTTGACAGCACCTTCAGGGCAAAAGATTTTCCACAAGATAGTTTATTCTGACTGTTTTTCCAATGGTCACGGTGTCAAGGTTTGAATTATTGTATTGACTCTATGCCATTAAAAGTAATCATGTGCAAAATGTAAGGAAATAGTACGTGTTTTTGCAAAAAAATCTAAATTTATTTCATCGGAATACAGTCATCTAACGCTAGTTTACACTTTGGTTGTAACTGTTTCACTGCTTTGCGGATTTTGAAGATAATTGAATTGTCATTATTGTCACTGATATCTTAGACTGTTTTCAGAGCAGAGCGCAGAGAGCAAATGCTATCACAGGGGCACGTTGTTTGTATATCTTTCGGGTGGGCGTGACTGCTCGTGTGTGCGAGTATGATAGGCTGGTGTATGATGTCAGTCACGAAGCGGGTTGGGCCAAAACGAAATGCTTAGCATGGCAACAGCTAGCTCTTAGTGGTTCGCTACATTTAAAAGAAATTCATCCACAAATCGGACTCTGAGGACAGTCAGCAGAGAAATGGTGATCATCAGCAGGTGCTCTGTGGAAGGGACTGAGGCGGCTTCAGGAAAGAAGGCATTAGCGATGCCGGAGGTCAGGCCTACTGCTACGGCTAGGTTACGTCACAAATCTCACAAGCTACCCCTGCCGAGCCTTTAACCCACCAACGCTAGATCCGTTACCCACGAAACAGATGACTTGGAGCTACAACTCTTGGGAAACCGCCAAATTCGTGAAGCTAGCGTGCAGGCTTCTTACACTTAAAGCAGAAACTCCAATTTATTCTGTACAAAGACCGTTCTTTCAACTGCAATGATGTGTTCTGTGTTTTCATTTGTAGATCTATAGTTGTTATCTTGTTACAGTTGTATACTCTCAGTCGGTAGGGATGTCATTTTGAGGTAAGTTTGACCCTTATGGGCTTTAATGAAGATGCAACGCTACTTCGCGGACCTTCAGTTTTCGCAGGAATTTCTAGTCTCCATTAACCGTGATAACCAAGGGATTACTATATTTACTTTATTGTGGGGAGGAACACTACACGTTCTGTACTAATTGAAAAGATAACTCTGTCTAGGAATACCTTTAAAGGTAACATTTTGATCAATTATGACATTTTTGCTACGTGCATTCAAAGTCACTGTTTTGCCGTCGCGGTGCAGCTTAAGCTGCAGCCAGGAACACAAGTGCGGTGACAGCCTCCTGGCCGGAGGCATTTAGCTTAGGGGCTCGCCCAGAGGAGGTTTTGTCTTCTTCGGCCAACTCTACCGAACAAAAAGCATGGTATTCGACGGTCACAAACGGGCCCGAGGGTGGCCTTGAATGAAGAGGGAGCGTGGTGTTCTGATGGTCGTTTTTGTTGTCGTCCTTGTCTTTATCTTCTTTCATGTCATATCAATTTACAAACTGGGAATTTCTCATTTAACAGCAGATTTTGCCAGTGGAAAAAATAGTTTAATTGTAAATATAGAGGAAACATTTGAAAGAAACCATGTTTTTCTTTTAATCTTTTTTCCATGTGGTGAGACATTTCAGTGGAATTGGAACAACCAATTAAACAGATTGAAAAAAAATCTTCTAGCACTACTCCAATCTAGACCAGCACAAACTCTCATTTCCTTTTCCACCCTACTTGCAAAGAGGCTCATCCTCCTTGAGTGGACAAACACATTCCCTCCCCCACACAACAGATGTATTCAGGAAATACTGCAAAATGGGAAGTTTAAGAAAAATCGGTCTTTTAAAGGTTCCCTACAGGCTTGCCACAAAACCTGGCAACCATTTTTATTACACAGACTGTAGACACTCTGCGTTTGATGTAGATGATCATGAATTTTAAGATGGCACGGAAGAATTTGACTTAATTTTCCATGCAGGAGAAGACAATGCGAGCTATCTGAGCGGAAGTCAACAAAGCTAGTTTTTAGTGTAAGGGAAAAAGCTAGCTTTTTGCGCAGAAGACAACTTTGTTTTTTTTTCAGGTCAAAAGAAGAGCCTTGTTTTTGTCATGTGCATTCAAAGCACAAAAAAACGTGAATGTGTGTTGTTCAAAAAGTTTTTATACGTAAAAACATATATGTAACTCGAATGTATAATCTGCAGGAACTACAAACGAAAAAGATCCGGTGGTTCCATGAGGATTATTTGTTATTATACAAAAACCGCTCGTTACTTCATGGTTATCGCTGGTTCACTGCTTCACCGATTTTTAATTGAATCTTTTATGTCATCAATATCATCATATCGTGCATTGTCATCAGACAGCACACAGCAAATGCTATCATGGGGGCAGGTAAGGGAGGGCTTTGTGTGTTGGGTGGGCGTGACTATGTGTGAGACTGTGATAGGCTGATGTATGTAGTGTCAGACAACAGGGCATGCGCACAAGTAAATGTGTCCAACCATCTCCCAAACTAACTGCAGAGCGTGGCTTGCTTTTAGTGGCTCGTTACATTGAGATCAAGTTCATCAATTAAAATCAAACTTTGAGGAAAGTCAAAAGAGCGCAACGAAATGCTGATCACCAGCGGGTCTCTCTTGTTGACTGTTATGGGGCCTGGGAGACAACTAAAGTGTTGATGGGAGGCAGGTCTGGCCTACTTCATGGCTAAGCTAACAACTATCTTTTGCAACCCCTGCCAAGCCTGCAGATTGGTGAGCCATGAAACAGATGACCGGGTGCTACAACTGAGAAACCGCTACATTCTGGGCGGTTGTATTTCAATCATTGCGGAGACCTGGCTCAATTCAAGGTTACCCAATGCTGGCATGAGAAAGCCTTCTGCCCTCTGAATCAATTTCTTGCAATGAAAGGAGGAGCCCTTAAATTCCATTGTACTTTTGTGTAATGACAATAAAAATCTTTCAACTGCAATTCTATGCTCTGTGTTTGTATTTGTACAGTAGATTTATAGCTATAATTTTGTCGCAGTCGAAAAATCTCAGGACATCGTCTGAAAGTAATTTTTACCCTTGGAGGTAAGGTGCGACCCCAGTTCGCAGATTTAATTTTTTGGCCCCTATTAACAGTGATAACGAAGGGAATACTGTACATACTAATGGAAGAAAAAAGCAGAATATTCCAGAATGTGCTACTTGCGAATCTTCCCTGGTAAATGTGAGCTTCATATTGATGAAAATTTAAAGAAGAAGGTGGATTTAATGGTGGGAACAGCTGACAGCGTTAAATCCTTAATGGCGGTGATCTTGACAGAGAAGGACGGGAGGCCAAAGGAGAAGGACGTTGTTGATCCTTCCTCTCCGACTTTCATCTCGCCGCAGGCGGCGTTCATTTCTCAGCACTCATAATCAATTCCTTTACACCCGCGTTTCTCATGTAAGTGAGATCTGATCTGGAATCAATCCTACTTTGGTGACGCCGATGCCTTGCTGATCTCATCTTTTTGCCATTGCATTAGCATTGAGCACGTGAGACTTACGCAGCCCTGGCGCAGGTTTACGGTCCATCAATCGACAATCAATACGCATGCGAAAAATATAAAAATGGTTGATTCCGATCCCTCCCCCCTCCGTCTGTTGAGATTGTGTTCTATGTGTGCTGTAGATAAAATCAAAAGAACACAATCACGTAATCTTACAAATCTATCACACCTCCAGTGGAAGTGATTATGGTGGTCAAAATATGACCTGTCAGCATATTTCTCCTAGGTAAGGGCGATGCTGATGCCCTAATTTATATGCAGTGGTACGGCTTTATACGACCACCTCTAAACACGAGAATTTCGGTACACTTGTTTTATTTGCACAAAAAGAAAAATCTTTCGAGGCATACAACGGAAAATCCAGGTCACGAGCACTCTCAGATGCTACCTCTACAGACCTCTCAAAATTGCTTACCACTTATTACTGCTCACCGCCAGCATCAGCTGGTCCCAGTTTGCACATGAACACTACGACAGACAAAAAATAAATATGGTGCTTTAAAGATTTGTGTTCATTTTAAGTTACGGTAACTTTACTTTTCAGTGTACGGTATGTGCTCATGTATCATCAACAGTCTCTCGATCTCATAGCTGGTTGCACTTTCCCTTATTAAGCAACGTTTGCGTCTGCTACTAGTGACCGAGACAATTTGGATTGGAGCTGAAATGGGCAAGATGAGAACGGTCCCACAAAAAATTGTCGTAAGGTGTACACAATTTGAAATGATAAAAAAAGACTATACCGGGAAAAGATATAAGTTGACAGTTATGTGATCATTCATTGCTCCTGCAAGACGAGATTGGTCTAAAAATTAAAAAAGAGAGATCAATAACCCCTTTTTATAGTCGCACACTTTTAGGACGTCATCTCAAGGTCATTTTGACTTTTGCAGATTTCAAAAAGATTTTTTAATTTTAATTTCCCATACAAAGTTTTTCATATGGTGCTCACAATTGGAAAAAAAAAATTAAAAAGGTAGAAAACACAGGGAAACGTATACATTGACAGGTAGACAAGACAAGATTTGTCTGACGAAAAACAAACTTTTTTTTTTACATTTCCCATAAAAACATTCTTAGCTGGTGTACACACATTGAAATGTTCAAAGAATGTATAAATGATGAGGAAACGTCCATCACCCCTCTGCATCACGCAGACAACTCTGCTGAGGCAACTGCCTCAATGGTAAGTGCTCATCATAAACTCGCAATTTATTTCATTAATATTATCTTGTTTTTCTTTATACTGTATTGTTTATGTTTAATTACAATTTGAATATGTTTTTACTGATCAGGAAGTTCCGTTATACAGACGCTGCCCTACTTACGAAAGAGACGATCCGGACGATCGTTCGTAAGTTTCTTCAGTGCTATAGTTTGTATGGAATGTATGTTTAAGGTTTATATAAGTATGTTTAAGGGTTAGGGTTAGTAACCTGTATTGTTTTCTACATTAAAATAAACATTTCATGAAATGATATGCTCTTTAATGATAAATAAATTTGGGTTTCACTAACTTTTGGAAGATGCGTTTCAAGAGGTCCTCCTCCGTGGTAAAAAGTGGCACAAAAAAAGCGTTCACCATTTTCTCAACCGCATCAAGCTTTCTTATTCCACTTTCATTTAAAAAAAATGGTTCGCCTCTTCTTTACACTTGACACCAACAATATTGAATGGATGCACGGGATAATAAACAATAAAAATGTCAAAGTTCTTAGCGCGCTGGAGATACAGTATAGAATATTTTACACACAAATTAGGAAGAGGAAGCAAATTTCTTTCTTCTTTCTTTTTCTTCATAGCGCCACACGCCGGTAGCTGCGGACAGAGGCACTACAGTAATGTCCTGTATTCAGAAAAAGGTGCACAGGATACAAAATCTAACTTACAGCAAGGTCCGGATATTTGTAGACATCCGGGAAAAAAATGTTCGTATCTACCGTTTTACGTAAGTCGAATGGTTGTAAGTAAGTAAGCGTGTGTATAGTTGTTTAGGGTTCATTTAGATCAGGCGTCGCCAACCCCGTGCCGGCGGGCCCACTGACGCCCGCGGCGAAGTTATGACGTGCCCGCGGGCCCATTCTAAAAATAGACCTTATCACGAGATACCCATGTCTAAAATGTGATTCAATTGTGTTGCGATTTCTTTTAAATTAAAAAGTAGAAAAAATATATAAGAACATTAAAAAAATAAAAAAATATAAGTAGCAGAGTTCGAGAATCTTAAAACTCTGATGTAACACAGGGTAGAGGTAAGTGTGCATGACAATCACAGTCTCGATCTTGAGCGTCGCTAGGGAGTCCAAATTGATGTTTATATCCCTAAACATGGTGGGAAAAGGAAGAAACCGTATACTTTTAGGAGTCAATTGGACGAAACATGATTTTTTTTATTAATCCGAAAGAAAACTGTGTGTCTCATCTGCGGCACAACTTCACTACGTCCCTTGTCACAAAATCTTGCATTTTACCGTAATTACCAGCCCGGCAGCGCACCACGAAACGAAAAGGCGCGCGAGTTAAATGCAACTACGAGCAAACAGCATTCTTTTTAACAAGGCCGGTAAAAAACTCAAAAGCAATCATACCCTCTTTTAGAGCCACACAATTTTTGATAAAGACTAAAAAGGTATTTTCAGACAGGGAGGTTCTCAAAGAGACAAACAAAGACAATGTTGGTAGCAATAGTTCGAGGCAAAGATGGAGTTAAAATATTGAAAGACTGTAAAAACAAATGTTTTTATTTTAATTTTTGCACATTTAGTGAATAGAGAGATATTTTATTTTATTTTATTAAAAAAAGTTTGTTTTTCTTCCTACCTAATTTATAATTGGTACAAACACAGTCCAGAGTTCATGAAACTGAAACTGATGATAGCGTCTTGAAACATTTATTTCCTGCAAAATGTTGTGAAAGTTGTCTCTTTTTTGCCCTTTTTTCCCCTTTTGAGAATTTGTTATTGAAACAATTGGAAAGGTAAAGAAGAAATGAATAAAATATTGCATGTTGAAGTTTATCTGTTTCCTACCTTGTCGAATCATTCTGAATGATTTTAAATCATTCTAAATCAGTTCTCAAGTAAAATATCATCCAGATAGAAAATTATAATGAATTAAATATTGAAATAAAAATTCATTATTCTGAAGTGCGCCCTTTGTGTTACTCCACGCCTTTGAAGGTTGGAGACCTCCGATTTAGATATTTTGGAGACAAATTCTCATCTCATCTCATCAGCTGCACCGCTTATCCTCAGTAGGGTCGCGGGGGTGCTGGAGCCCATCCCAGCAATCATCGGGCAGTGGGCAGGGGACACCCTGAACTGGTTGCCAGCCAATCGCAGGGCACACGGGGACGGACAACTCACTCGCTCATTCACACCTAGGGACAATTTGGACCGGCCAATTCGTTTATAGTTATTTCATCCATCCATCCATTATCCGCACTACTTATCCTCAGTAGGGTTGCGCGGGTGCTGGAGCCCACCTCAGCTATCTTCAGGCAGTGGGCATGGGACACCCTGAACCGGTTGCCAGCTAGTCGCAGGGCACACAGAGACAGACAATCATTCACTTGTTCATTCACACCTCAGGACAATTTGGAACAGCCAATTAACCTAAGGGCCCGGTCACACAGCCTTTCACGGGCGTATCGAGGCTGAATCACGGCCAGAAATTTCTGCCTGTGAAGCAGACGCTGTTGGACGCTTTGAGATCGCCATACAGCCGTGCTTTACACGCGGTCGGAAATTCACACGCGGTTGACCGTGCGAAAAAGTTTTGCGCGGCTCAAAACTTTAGACCACGTGTAACAGCGGGCGGCACACGTGGTACACACGAGGTAATGACGCGGTACAGACACGGAACGACGTGCTACGGCCGCGGCCAGGGCGTGGTTACACGCGGGTAGGACGAGAAATTTTAGCGGGTAATCGTGGGTGGAGCACGGTCATAGCACGTTTGTTCTGCGCCTGTATCGCGGTCTTATCACGTGAATTAGCGTGTGTAACGCGTGTGACGGTCAAACGCCTTTCTCCGCGTATATACAGCGCGATTTGCCGAGCACACGTCAGTTGTGCTCGAGACGTCAAGGGGTGAACATGGATCCCCGTCACCGTAGTGACCTCGTCTTTATCCATTTTTATTTCTTGACATTTCTTTTCATTTCATAACAAGATAATAAAATAAAAATGAAAAACTATTACAATAATAGCATATTGGCTTCTTCGGTGCCATAGCTTGAAATCTTGATATTCACGGGACTGTGTCTTGAGCGGTTATGATTTCTACAGCCCGGCTCGGCAGCTTTTATACCCGTGGTCCACACGCGGAAATGACGCGGAAATGACGCAATGAGGAAGCGGAACAGTCGCCGGCGTCTGTTTTGCGGGCATACCACCAATGAACAGCGGGTTGGCCAATTTTGCGCATTTTCCATCGCGGGCAACCACGGGCAAAAAAAAATCGCAAAATTTTACCCGCGATACAGACGCAAACGGCTGTGTGACCGGGCCCTTACATGCATGTTTTTGGAATGTGGGAGGAAACCGGAGTGCCCGGAGGAAACCCACGCAAGCACGGGGGAGCATTCAAACTCCACACAGGAAGGTTTGATCTCACGATATCAGAACTGTGCCACACACATGCTAACCACTGCGCCGCCGTGCTGCTAGTTATTTTATATTGGGAAAATTCTCTACTTACATGCACAATTTGAGCTGCAAGCACAATTTAAGCTCATATGAAGCCGTACCGCTGTATGTCGCAAACAAGGCACAACTGGGAGAGCATTCAAAGGGCATTCAAAGACATTAGCGCTGTCGTTGTTTGACGTCGCCAACTAACCCCCGGTGGGTTGTTGGCATACTCACAAAAACGAAAATAATTCATCAAAATGACTGTTTGTCAAGCCGCTGCTTTGTAGTATGGATGGGCAAAATAGTCAATGAGTTGATTGATTGTTAAGAATTCTGTCCACGGTGTGGAATTGAGTGTTGATTAAGTGCAGTGTGAGTGGGAAAAATGAAGTTTTGAGTGTTGTTCCACCTGCAGTCAGCATGGCACTTATTTTTCTCTCGTGACAAAGCATCCATCTAGAGGCGGGCTACATGCTGAGATGTCTGAACTTTTGAGTTTGAGGTCTTCTTATCGAAAATGAGGTGGGAAAATAATAACCAAGCATAAAAAAAAAAAAAAAAGCTTTCAGGCTGCAAAAAATGAATTCTAACTACATTTTGCTTATTATTAGTAGTGCTTTTCTAAATATAAGACAAAGGGCTTCATGGTCACAGTGAGTTTCATTAGTTTGTATAATAATACTAATAATTGTAACAGGAATTATAAGAATAGGACACACTGTCCCTTTAAGGGTGACTTAGACAAAGACAAACTGTGTCGGATCTGGTAGTGACGCTGGACTCCTGTTTCTACCTGAGTCCATTGACGTTCGCAGACAGCGAATTTGAGTGTTGGTTGATGATTCCGCTTCTTCTTTTCCGTCTTTGTATGGAGCACATATTTATTCCGGAACACCCCTGTGGGAGCCCCTGCAGGATAGCTCATTAAAACAGGTTTTGTCCAGGTCCCTGGTGCGGCAATGCGCCGAACATTTGCGAGTCGCCTGCATGATATAAAAACATTCAACAGCTTTCGGCCAAAATGCGAAGGTCTTCAAAGTGAGGATTCCTGCTGGGTGCTATAGTAGTGTCTTAATGTCATTGTAGATATAGGGGAACTATGTAATTTTTCCAACATATTCCGACGAAGACTTTTCTTGTTCTTGGTTATTGTTAAGATAGATGCACTGTACATGGGCAAGTTTCTTTGATTGCCTTCAAATATGATAACTCCCAAGTTGCATGCTAGCTATGATTACCCTTATGTCCCCAAACCCCAACCCCTGTCAGTGAGGGATTACAAAAAATATGTACCAGTAAATACATGAATGAATACATACATTTAAATTGACGGTATTATTCATACAACAAACATTGCAGCCTGTCATGGACAAACACAGATGACCTAACTCCTCATCACTGTGTCACTCACTCCAATTTGTTTCGTGCTTCATGCGCCTGCCCCCAGTGTTTGGGTAGACTCCACATTAGTAGTTAGCTTGGAGAAATAGAAGCCAACCAAATCTTGTCCCCGCGAGCGCAAAAGGAGTTGCATTTCTGTGAGGCCTTGTTCTGTTAACCTTCACTCACTCTTGACAAGATGCTTACTGATTAAGATTTCACCCACTGAGTCGTGGGCAAACCAAAATTGCAATGTTACACCCCGGAGCCTCGGTTTTCCCAGGTCTAATATAAAGTGTAACAAAAATAACTTTAACCAGACAAATGGGAACCTATGTGAGCTGGAGCAAAGAATGGAGTCAAAACTAGTTAACAGTGTGACAAAAAAAGTAAGTGTATTGATCAACAACAACAGGATAACATAACATACACAAAACTCTCAGACATGATCGAGGGACTTAGTCACTAATGGAAGAATGCCAAACAAAATAAGTTTGATTACCTGAACTGCTTAACTAACTTCCCCCCAGTAGCAGCAAGTCACCTACTATACTGTTCTAACCAATAAAGTACAAGGGTGGCATACCCCTCCCAACTTGTTGTGAATAAAACATACCCTTTGTATGGTATGTATAGAGGCCTCTGCCTGAACTGCCGAAGGACCTGGCCTTAACAACATTCCAATCTGTAGAAGTATGCATCTGGTGGATGAAAGGGTTCTTACGGATCCTTGAAATTCTTAAATAGTGCTGAAATTCTAGGTAACTTGCTAATAAATGCTTAAAATTGTTGCAGAGTCTGCTTAAAAATTATGCATACTGGTCTCTGGTGGCTTAGCTTTGCCATTTAATTTCTTCTGCTCTCACGATTCACTACAGCTGGCATTAGTTTGTACGTCATTGTCTTATGAAGTGTAACCCCCCTATGGGTTGCACCCAAGAGGACAAGCGCATGCTACACCTAAACAGGGCACTATGAAAGTGCAAGGATTACATATCAATTATGAATTTTTATTATGGTCCATGCAAAAAATATAGGTAGTGCTTCCCAGTAATAATTGTAATGGGAACTTCTGAAACTGAAAATATAGAACACAAAACATTTTTACCCTATATATAGAGAGATTTATCTTTAGAATAATGATTTTCTTAATCAAATTAAGCTCTAAAAATCACTGACAAATGCACCCCCAAGATTAGAAATTGCATGTGTAAATCGCAGATGTATTTATGTCTCTACTGAATACAAGATTCAGACCATTTTTTTATTTAATGGTACTGGAGAAATTGGAAAACAGGCTTTGGAATTTGGTCATAAAAAGGTGTACACACCCTGTATGAAAAAAGGGAATAAATAAAAGCGACAACAAAAAAAACAGGGTGCTATTATACTAAACTAAATTGGCAACAGCTAATAGGTGAAAGGTGATGATGATTGATGTGCGCCACCTCAAGGTAACACATGCCGTAACAGGCAACCATGGCAGACTTCACTGGTTGCTGTTGGAACCCGTTGGAACCTACACCGTAACTTCCTATCAGGGTGAGGTACTAATCCTTTGACAATTTGAATTTTTAGAAACTTTGTTGTTCCGATGGAGTTCATTTTGAAAGAATTCCTTGAGTGGGCATAGAGAGACGAATGTAGTTCTCTCCATAGGGGGTACTCCAAAACTCTGAGACACTGGTGTCTCGTGGGACGAACTTCTTTCTAAAATCATGTCTGTAGCTTGCATTGGTACTCCACAAATCCCAGGGGTCTGAATACTTTGCCTTGTGTCTGGAGCTGGACTTGAAGGGGACTGGTGTATTCATGCGTCACAACAGCCAGGGCATCATCATTACACTGGAAATGGCAAACCGTTCACTCATTGAATTGTTCATGCACTAACCAGAAATTACTAAAAGTTCACTCAGTGAATTATCAAATCACTTTCACCCAGTAAACAATCCGCCCTCTAAAAATGGCAACAAATTCACTCAGCGAACCAGGAATGGCCTCGCGTTTACTAATTGGATTTTTCTCTGACTGAGTCATTCATGAACAAAGTATGGCAACACTGACTTATCCGCGAACCTGAAATGACAACCTATTCAGGAACTGAACTGTTCACATTGAATCAGAGATGGCAATATTCGCACCCATTGGTTCATTTTTTACCTTGTAGCGAGTATGGGTGGTAAACAAAATATTCAAACAATTTATTGACCAATTGAATTAAAAAGCCGAGTTTATTCTTTTCAAAACTTGTCTCGCCTTTTTGGAGCTTTGGAGTTTTTGGATCATTATGTCAGGAAAACGGATGAAAAACCTTGATTAGTTCATCTGAAGGGTGGCTACACACACTTTGGGTAAATTCTTTTTACCGTTTTTGATCATTTATAATACTTTAATCAAGACAAACACATTCTTGGATTCATGAACTTTTCTTTTACTAATCATCGACCGAAAAAGCTTGAATAGAACACAAAACAATAATAAGATAATAAAACAAAGACAACTAGAAGTTGAGAACTTAAACTGGCACCATTTGGATAAAGAACATAGTTGGCTTGATTATTGCGTTATTGTATTTTTTATAGAATTACCCTTTCTACCTCACACCAATACCTAGCAACAAGATGTTCTGCGAAGTTCTGCTTGGATAAGGATGACGGCCCAGTCTTTATGTCCTCTGCTGTAGAGCGATGAGGAATCCTGGTAGGCTTGAGACCCTGGATATGCCCTCTTGCCTTCTTGCTGGCCAAATTTAGACTGCCCTTTTTACCTCACATTCCACCATTTTCAGTAAGATAACATATATATGTGATAGACTTAAAACACAGTATTCACCTCACATGTTATGACATTGTTTGATCATTTTCTGACGTTGAATACTCTACAAAATATAAAAAGCAGTTTGTTGACCTTTGTTTTGGTGAGTGCTATTGTTGATGTTGCTGACCGAGAATAGCAAAAGACCTTTTTTAAACTATTCATCCGAAATAGCCGTGCAATTACTCATTAAATAATTTGTAAAATACTTAAATGGCAACACATTCACTTAGGGAATCGTTCTTGGACCAGGACTGCCAACTTTTTCACTGAATCATACGCTGGAATTGAAATACATTCACTCACTAAATCACATTTGTAGTTAGCAGCCTGTTCACTCACTAAATTGTTAACTCTCTGTATTGTTCACTGACTGAATTGCACACTCTGTGTATTATTCACTCACCGAATTGTCACTCTCTGTAATGTTCACTCACCGAATTGTTCACTCGTTGTATCGTTCACCAACTGAATTGTTCACTCGTTGTATCGGTCACCAACTGAATTGTTCACTCTCTGTATTGTTCACTCACTGAATTGTTCACAGAAAAGTATATGTATCCAAATTCACTCACTTATTCTGCCACATAACTGCTATGGCAACAGATTCACATAATGTCTCCTCTGTGAACTGGCAGCTTGTTCACCTCCCGATTTTGTTACTCACTGAATCATATTCAAAATTGAAAGTGCCCCGCATTCACTGACTAAATGTATGTATCAGAAGTGGGCGGGAGGAGGAGTAAAGGAAATTGATTCAGGACTTTGTCCAATGGAGCGATGCAAACCACCTGCACCTGAACACCACCAAGACCAGGGAGATGGTGGTGGACTTCTGGAGAACTAGAACACACCCGGTTCCTGTAACCATCAAAGGAGAATGTGTAGAATTTGCCCAGACTAACAAATACCTGAGTGTGCAGCTGGACAATAAACTGGACTGGACTGCCAACACAGAAGCTCTATGTGTGAAAGGTCAAAGCTGACTTTACTTCCTCAGAAGGCTGGCGTCCTTCAACATCTACAAAAAGCTCCTGAAAATATTCTATGAGACCGTTGTGACTGTTGTGGCAAGCGCCCTCTTCTATGCGGCAGAATCAAGAAGAAGGATGCCTCTCGTCTTAATAAACTGGTGAGGAAAGCAAGCTCTGTTGTGGGCACAGAGCTAGACAGCATGACAACACTAGCTGAGTGACGGGCACTGGAAAAGCTGCGGTCAATCATGGACAATTTATCCCATCCACTACACAGCATTATCTCCAGACAGAAGAGCAGCTTCAGCGACAGACTGCTGTCACAGTCTTGTACCACGGACAGACTGAGGAGATCTTTTCTTCCTCATGCTATGAGGATCTTTAACTCCACCCGGCGGAGTAAAGGCCCACATTGAACCACACCCCCCACATTGCATATTACTGTATTTTTATTGCAGTGTGTATTCTGTGTAGCACTATCTAGATACTCTATATAACACGCCACATTGGGTATTAACACGTCACATTGGGTATTTGTGTATTGTATTCTTTATGCTTTATTATTGTTTTGTTCTTCAGCGCAAGGATGCTGCTGGAAAAGTGAATTTACCTGCGGGGATGAATAAAGTATCTATCTATCTATCTATCTATCTATCTATCTATCTATCTATCTAGCTAGCTAGCTAGCTAGCTAGCTATCTAAATCATTTGTGAACTGGAAAGCTTCTTCACTTTCCGAATCGTTCACTTACTGAATCAGATTCAAACCACAAATGGCTGAACAGTTTGCTTTCCGAGCAGTCAATATAAAGTTTTGGGATAATCAAGAATAGGTGTAAAGAAATTGGGCAGAAGTATACCCAGTTCGAGGGGAAGGTGACATGCCAGATCCTATTATTAAGCTGCCAATCATTTGGCAATGTTTACTTATGGTTTAATCAGTCCTTTGCGAAACGTAATGATTGTTCTTTCTTCTCAAAATAATTACTTCTAAAATCAGTCCCTTTACCTCACACAATTCAACGAGAAGATCCATTGAAACTTTCCCGTTTTTCCTTCAATTAGAGCTGGCTCATCATTAATTTCGCAAACAATCGTTGGTTCTTATATTGTCATGGATCTAGCGTGTTGCATTTCTCACACTCTTCATCCCGACTTTCCTTACTATCATCGTGGTTGTTAGCAACATAAGATACCTTGCTCGGAGCGGAACGCTTTTGGGATTAAGTCATGCCTTGCTTTAACCGCGTCAAAGTTTTCTCGATGTACCTGCACACATATCCTGAGGCGTACTTTTAATGAGCATTTACAAAACAAAGAAAATGTTGAATGTCAAAGGGGAAGATAGTGCCCCCCCTAGAAAGGAAGTAATTGTCTTTTTTTTAATAAAACGGATGGCTACGCATTTAAATGAGTTGTTCGCCAAAACACAAAGGCACGAGGACACATGTAGATAATAAACAAATCCTTTCTTGGCATGAAATAATAATGAATGAGTTGCGTCCCACAGCTCCGGGGACTTTTCCCAGCACAAGATAAAGGAAAAGAAAAGCAAGAGAAATAGCAGAAAATATCACTTTCATTAAACAGAATAGATCATCAGAAGACAAAAGTCCCCCGCAGTCACTGAAAGCCTCTTCTTTTCAAACAAACTTGTCCCAGCAAGTTGCAGAAAATAACGTATGGCAAAACGGGTCATCGGTTTTCGCCGACGAGATTGGTGTGCCGAGTCAAGGAGGCGCCTGAATCGAGTCGTCCCAGTCGTAACGTCCTGAGAGACGACAATAATTGCCATCCTAATTGGAGATGATTTAATTACTTTAGGTTTAATCGGAATGTGTGCAAACAGGTAATGCGTTTCTGCACGCTGAGGATGACTGAGGGATTTGATATACAGCGTCTGGTCAAATTGGGTGTGTTTTTACATGAATGGGCTATTTTTACCAAAATTACAAGAGTAAAATCAAGTGGGTAGTCACATAATTAACAAAGTTGTGTAACTAACTAAACCGTTGTTTTATTGGAAAGGGTCTTTGTCAGGCTCTGGTGAGGGCCCAGTTTATCTGTTAAAATCGCAAAAACACCACAGTGTTGATTTTTCTATGGACTATTTTTTCTGTGTATTTGGGAGCAGCCCGGTAGGATCTTGTATTCCACCTTCCACCAGAGGGCGACGACTGGGTTTGGAATGAGGCACTGGTGTGCTCAATTACTGCGCACCTGCCCCTAATTATCCTGAGCCCTTAATAGGGACACCATTTCCATTGTAATTGCTATACAGTGGAACCTCGGTTTTCGAACGCCTCTCAGTTCGAACAAATCGGTTCTCGACCAAAAATTTCGAGAAATTATTGCTTCGCTGTTTGTTCAAAAAATCAGAGTTCGAACACTGGTACGCTAGGGGCGATGCTGAGTGGCGTACGGGTGTATATTGCCCCCACCCCTCGTGAAGAACTGTTGTCACGTGAGCGCGCACTCTTTTTTTGCTTTCGTTTTTAGTATCGGTGAACAGAGTGTTTTAACCCCTAATTATGCCTTGGAAGAAGTTCGGTGCAAGCAGCAAAGTTGCTACAGGTGAAAAAAGAAGAGTAGTGCGTACAACTATTGCATTTAAGAAATAAATAATAGCAAAATATGAAGAAGATGTGCGAGTTTCCCTTCTTTTGAGGGAATAGAGCATGGCTTCTACAGACCACCACAAAGGTAAGAAATCCTATTCATAAATCTTGTCTTTATCCTTTAACCGCTTACCACTTGTTGTGGAGACCCGGGTGCTAAATAACATGTAAACAACCTGATTTTTTTATTTTTACACGTTCATGTTAGCGTAATCTTTCGTAGGGAAGATTACGCTAACGCGAACGTATGATTAGCCTGGGTTAGCTTCATGTTTACGTTCATGTTAAACATTCAGGGTGTTGGAACGGATTAAAACGATTTTACATTACTTTTAATGGGAAAAACGATTTTCGGTGATCGACCAAATCAGTTTTCGAACAGGGTTCTGGAACGGATTATGGTCGAGAACCGAGGTTCCACTGTATGCAAATTGGATGATGTTTTCTATTTCTAGTTCGGAAATATTGTTTATTGTTATGTACCCACTTTTTCATTTATGGATTTTAAGTGTATGTAGCTTTGTTCCTTGAAATTCCACTGCTATTCCATGTTTTGTTTTCTTTAGTTTCTGTTTACTTGTTTGGACATTTTGTTAGTAGTTTAGTCCCCACTTGTTGGTTTGTTTTTTGCTTTTTCTTACTCGGGTCTTGGTCTTTGTTTCTGATTTGGACTTTGTCAGGTGGGGTTTTGTTTGGACATGTCATTTGTTTTGTGCCCCCTTGTTCCCTTAATACTTTGTTCCTGGTTTTGTTAATAAATGGCATCTTTGTTTTGAGCACGTTGCCTCTAATCCTGCTCATTTTCGTTTAACATATTCAGATTTTAGCGTTGTTCACAATTTATAGTTAATTATTACAGACAAAAATTTGTTTTCAGTAACACGTGAGATTTCAATATATTTTTAATGTTATAACATCTTGACGGGCAGCACGGCGGCACAGTGGTTAGCGCGTGTGCGGCACAGTTCTGAGGTCGTGGGAACCTCCTGCGTGGGTTCAAATTCAGCTACCGACCTTACTGTGCAAGGTTTGTATGTTCTCCCCGTGCTTGCGTGGGTTTCCTCCGGGCACTCAGATTTCCTCCCACATTCCAAAGACATGCATTTCAGGTGAATTGGCCGGTCCAAATTGTCCCTAGGTGTGACTGAGCGAGTGAGTTGTCTGTCCCGGTGTGCCCTGCGATTGGCTGGCAACCAGTTCAAATTTAGTTCTACTCCTCCTATACCATATTTTAAATATTTCTACAGGACGAAAAAATGATCAGACATATCACTTTATTTATGTCAATAAATACACAAACTGGATTATATTTGTTTATTTCTGTTGCAGTATTTTCAAGAAATCCCATTCCTGTTTTTTTTGCGTAATTCTGAATCCACTCTCAAGATCATTTAATGTTTTTCAACAAGTGAATCAAATATTTCTGCAAAAATTCATGAGTACAATAAAATGTGTTACACTTTCATGAGGTATTTATTGAAAGAAAAAACAGTGGCAAACTAAAGTGGACATCTAATGTGATTGTTTGAGTGGTTAATCCACAGACAAAGACTTAGTCCGCTTCAAAATAAAGCAGCTGTTGACTAAAATACTAGACTTACGTGTTTTTGGTGTTCACATTTGAAAAGCGGCGTACGTTCTTCAAAAATTGGTAGGCGTTTTAAGGGAGTGAGAACAGCAATCTAACATGTAAAGTGGTAGTATAGAAAGGTTTTTAGCAAGCTTTATTACTACGGAGCGGTTATCAATAATAATGGCTAATTAAAGCAGCTAGCAATGAGCCATAACCCGCGGGAAAGTGACTAACCTGAATGGCTATGGGAGTTAAGTCATGTTTATTTGTATAGTCTCAAAAGGGCTGTACTGACCACAAATGATTGCAAACTGCAGTCTAGTATTACTCCATCCCCTGATCTTAAACTGACATGAGGGCATTGAAAAACTCAACATTAATGAAGAAACCTTGAGAGGGACCGCACATAGGGTAATCCCCCTTCCAGGATGACCAGACTGCAATAGATGTTGCAATATAGACGCTGCCCTACTTACGAATGAGACGATCGTTGGTAAGTTGCTTCAGTGCTATGTTTCGTATGTATAAAGTGTGTATAAGTATTTTTTAAGGCTTGTATACGTGACCTATATTTTGTACCGAAAAATAAAATATATTCTATAAAGATGAATCGATTGAGTTTAACCTACTTGTGGAAGATGGACTCAAGAAGTCCTAATCCGTGGTATAAATTGGCCCAAAAAAAAAGCGATTCGACCATTTTCTCAACCGGATCAAGCTTTCTTATTACACTTTAATTCCAAGAGAAACAGCTCGCCTCTTCCTTACGCTTTATACCATCCATATTGAATGGATGCATGAGATATTAAACATAAAAAAACACGAAGGTTATAGAGATACAGCACGGTACACGAAGTATGTTTATACACAAAATAGGAAGTAGAAGCCGGATTTCTTCTTTGGGGTGGATGCTGGGTGACCTCTCACAGCGCCACGCGGCGGGAAGAAGCACTACAGTACTGTCCTCTCCTATGAAGAATGCACACAAAACAAAATCTGATTTGCAGCAATGTCCGGATATTTTTCGAAGTCCCGAAAAAAAATGATCGTATCTACAGTTTTTCGTAAGGTGAATGGTCTTAAGTAGGGAAGCATCTGTATCAGTTTGCAAAATCATTATTCATTATCTGTAGTGGTAAAATGGTAGCCAAACATTCCAGCATCTTCAAAGAGTGTCTCAACAAATGTATGAACTTACATATTTTGAAAAAAAAAAAAAATCAAGATAGTACTGTACATTTGTTTTCTGCTTGATATTTGAACGAATCGTTTTCTTTGAATGAATGAAGTATTTTTAAACCAATAGGAGTCACTACATAATGCACACTGAGTTTGACCGAAAACAGTTTTCAATTGACTTCCAAAGAAAGTGTTGTGTGTTTGATGCGCCTAACAGAGCGTACTAAGTGAAGATAAAAGCTGTTCGTCACAGTCGCAGTTGTCAAAGCTCTTTGTACTTATGTGAGCATGTATTATAGAGTTTTTCTTTACATTTCAAAGCCAAGTAAGGTCATCTATTTCTTGTTTTTTAATACAAATATGACTGCCGTTCTTATACATTCATTATCAATTCAGTGATTGATCTATTAGCATTTGAAGGACGGCTCCCCGCCATTTCCACCCCCCCACAGAAAACTGTGTACTCAGGGTCAATGTTAAAGGATCACTTTGCAGCGTTTATATTTAAGCAGCCCACGAAGTGTGTGGGTGGCGTTTGCTCACGCAGATTTTTTTTCTCCCTGAACACTTCTATAGAATCCTGCTTGGACTGAGTTAGTCGAACGTAGCATCGGATATGACACAACGTCCTATTTTATTATTCATTTTTGTTTGTTTATATACCACAACTCTGCAGACTTCAAAAAGCCATCTGTCATCCTGTCCACCAACATCTGTGAACGCTCGACAATTATTAATCCCAGAAAAATAAAAGAAAGAGAAAAAAAATTCCGAGATATCACGTGAAGATGAAGTGAAAGCAAGCCTGCATCCTTTCTTTAAGCGTGTCACTGGCAGATTTCCTCAGTCTTTTATCCCCTTGGTATTCTTACATCAAAAGGAAGCTCTCTGCTTTTCTTGGACGAAAAAAGGACCCTGTGATCAGCCCTTCTCACGTCCTGCTATCATTTCTTTTTTTTTTTTTCTTTTTTTTTGTAGGAGGCAAGATCTACTAGATTTTAAGATTGAAATATTGCTGTCCCTTCCACTTACATCATTTGGAGGTTTGTGCGGGCACACATCTTTTTTTTTTTTTTGGTCTATGGAGAAATAACTGAGAGCCGGGAGCGGGCCTGAAGGCTGACTCACTCATCATCCATTGCAAAGTTTTTGTGGTAGGGCATGTGGGTGAGTCATGTGCGGGTGACCCCCCCTTGCTGGGCGTGTCCTTCGGGTTTTAGGGAAAGTGTACAGCCCTACCCCGTTTATGATTTCCAAAATCCGTGTGTTGTAGCAATGTTAGGCGTGTTTCGGAAACAAAGGGTACTTCATTAAAACAAAAATCAGTTACTCCCTGGATTACAAACACAAACGTACCCGGTACTCTGAATCTAACCATTTATTAACAAATTAAAGTATATAAAGTGCTTGCATTGATGCTGACCACCTAAAACTGGTTAAATTTATCCAAATAATAGAAGAAATACAAGAAAGCATGTACATTTCTAAGTGGAAACACCTTCATATTGTTTGTGTAATCTTTAGAGCTTGCAACTGAACACTTAGCAGAGACACACCATATCAATTTTGTCTCTGGGATTAAAACCACTCAGATACCCTTCTCCATTGTTGAGTACTATCCAATATGTTTTTTCCCCTCAGGCATGGTTATGCAAAAAATATATACAAATAAAAAGACCGAATTTCTGAAGACGTTTATTGCAATTTGTGTGCTTAGCTTTGCCCCATCGATTTCACATTGGTTTGTTCCTGTCCAAGCAACGCCCCTTCCCTGCGCGCTGCCTACCATTCGCTACTGGTGACACGAAACGAAACCTATGCAATAAAGCTACCCCCCTAATTCCTGTAGTTTTTTTTATAATTGGAAATACAGCTTAGATTTGAATAGATTTGGTGGGGGAAATATCAGTGGGGAGGAATTATTGCAGTTTGTGCCTGAGACGGTGTCACCGTAACTGATGTTTTTTTTTTATCAATAACACAGAAGAGTTAAGTGATTGCGTTCTAGGACAGATTACTACCAACACTGGTTGGAGTTAGTGTTATGACTAACACGAGAAGGCGAAAGGACATGTCCGATTTCTCACTGTGTGTTCTTTTCCTGGACCAGACCAAGTAATCGGACTGAAAATATAGAGCTGGAGGGAAACAATGCAGTTGAGGACTTTTATTACACATTTTCAAAATAAAGATAAATGAAAGTACTCTGGGCTGGTCTGATCAGGAGACAGTTGTCACAATCAGAAAGGGCATCAAAGATTGTGGACCACAGTTTTTATTGAAAAATAAAGGGTGTGGATTTGCAAAATGGAACATGAAACTTTAACAGGCACCTTGGGGATCTCTCATTGCATGGCAAAAGAAAGGATCTCAATGAACAAGAGAGTTTGTTAAAACTACACACAAGGTTGAAGG
The DNA here is from genome assembly GCF_059441175.1 of Urocampus carinirostris. NCBI lineage: Eukaryota > Metazoa > Chordata > Actinopteri > Syngnathiformes > Syngnathidae > Urocampus > Urocampus carinirostris. The sequence goes on from NC_142354.1 coordinate 19,573,867, forward strand.
CTGATAAGACAAGGGTAGAAGACCATTGCTGGGAAAGTACTGATACAAAAGAATACAGCAAGTAAGTACTTCACTGAAATATGTGGATGAACATAAGTACATTTTAAACAACTAAAATTAATAATGTGATTATCGAAGTAATGCTGTGATGATCAAATAATAAACTTGATATAGCTGGAAAACTCATTATGGTTACAACATACTCAGTGACACATTTTAATAATCTAAAGCACATAACAAAGGAATGTTTTCCTGGGGAGGAATAACTTTTCTGAGGAACGAGTTCTGTAACGAATTATTGATAATATTTTGTTACTAAAATGTCAGTACCCGCTAGCAACAATGAAGACGGATTAGTGTCATACAAATAAATACAGTTACAGTGGAGCTGTCTCAAACACTGAACACTGGATTTTATCAAGAGACGAGAACAGACCAGGAAACCCCAGAGCGTTCGTTACAGTTCTTTATTTGGGAAGCGTACAGGGCTTGCAGGAGACGTGATGTCTGTCAGATGTAAGCAGCGGAGCCAGGAAGATAGCTTCGGATCAAGTAGTCAATCGGAGTGCGCAAGTCAAGCAGGTCAGGTTTACTGGGGCTGGAGAGAAGATCGTAGCGAAGGACAGAAGCAGGTCGGATCGGAGGCAGGCAGAAACAGGTAAACAGAGTTCTAGACGGAACGGGTAATCAGGAGAGTCACACAGAGTTACAAACGTATCCTCTGACGAAGAGGTCTGGGCGCAGCGCGCTAAAGAAGGAAGCGTTAGCCAATCAGAAGGCGTCCACATGATTGCTCCAGGTGACCAGAGTTAGCAATCATGACAGATTTTTCTTTATGGAGATATTCTCCTTTCTGGATATACTCTTTTTCCAAGCCATATTTCCAACAATAACATAAAAAAACTGAATCATGGGGCCAGTTTATACGCGCATGTTTTGTTGTGTGTCATCAGTAGCAAATGGTAGGCATTGCCTGGCAAGGGGCATGGCTTATGCAGGAACAACTGTATCAATCATTTTCAGATACACTACAAATTACAGCGTGCCTTCTATTATATATTCAAAAAATATTTTACTTTTAAAAAGTGTTGCTTAGGGCCCGGTCACACAGCCGTTTGCGTCTGTAGCGCGGGTGAAAATTTTGCGGTTTTTTTTTTGCCCGTGGTTGCCCGCGATGGAAAATGCGCAAAATTGGCCAACCCGCTGTTCATCGGTGGTATGCCCGCAAAACAGACGCCGGCGACTGTTCCACTTCCTCATCACGTCATTTCCGCGTCATTTTCTCGTGTGGACCACGGGTATAAAAGCTCCCGAGCCGGTGTTGTGCCCAAATCCGACTCCTACGCAAAATCCCCGCCCCCCTCGCTTTTGTTGGAAGCGTGCATTGACGTTGGTGACTTTTTCATCCGCGTTAACAAACGCATTTTGTAGAATACCATCGCACTTTATTGTTTAAATAAACGCGTTATATAGACTAGGATCTCCCAATTGTTATAATTAGCTCGCTTTATTGTTTTAATAAGCGTTTTATATAGAATACGATCGCTTTTGTTGGAAGCGCAGCAGAATGCGCGTTCACGCGAGGGGGGGAGGATTTATATACGGTGTGCATTACCGTTCGATTACGTTCGCAATAAAAACAAAGACGGAATGGTTTAAGTTGTATTACATTCCCAACAAATGCAAGACGAAGTGGTTTTGGTTATATGTTCACCATTACATTCCCTAAAAGTGATATAAAAGTGAGATAAAACGAGGTAAAAGTGGTTGTAGTAGCGAGGGGATGCACATTTCGGCAGGGATGCATTTCTCGGCATAACACCGGGCTGTAGAAATCATAACCGCTCAAGACACAGTCCCGTGAAGATCAAGATTTCAAGCTATGGCACCGAAGAAGCCAATATGTTATTATTGTAATAGTTTTTCATTTTGATTTTATTATCTTGTTATGAAATAAAAAGAAATGTCAAGAAATAAAAATGGATTAAGACGAGGTCACTACGGTGACGGCAAATCGCGCTGTATATACGCGGAGAAAGGCGTTTGACCGTCACACGCGTAACACGCTAATTTCACGTAATAACACTGCGATACAGGCGCAGAACATGCTATTACCATGCTCCACCCACGATTACCCGCTGAAATTTCCCGTCCTACCCATGTGTAACCATGCCCTGGCCGCGGCCAGAGCACGTCGTTCCACGTCATTTCCGCGTCATTACCTCGTGTGCCGCCCGCGTTTAACACGTGGTCTAAAGTTTTGAGCAGCTCAAAACTTTTTCGCGCGGCCAACCGCGTGTGAATTTCCGACCGCGAGTAAAGCACTTCTGTATCTCGTCTATATGGCGGTCTCAAAGCGTCCAACAGCGCCCAACAGCGGCTGCTTCACGGCCAGAAATTTCTGGCAGTGATTCAGCCTCGATACGCCCGTGAAAGACTGTGTACCCGTGCTCTCAAGAATTGAGCAGCGCCAAACTTGTTCGCGCTGCCATCCGCGCGTGAATTTCCGACCGCATGTTAAGCACTGCTGTATCTCGTCTGTATGGTGATCTCAAAGCGTCCAATAGCGTCTGCCTCACTGGCAGAAATTTCTGGCCGTGATTCAGCTGCAAACGGCTGTGTGACCGGGCCTTTAACAAATGTAAAGTGTGGAAAAAAATCTTTAAATACAAAAACTACCTTCCAGTAGAACAAGATCCCATTTGCAGATAAGATAACTAGCCATAGTCACACCCAAAATAGAACATATGCATATTTATGATTGCGCTTGTCTAAAAAAATGGCCCTTACAAGTCAGTGCATGAGCAATCAAAATAGTCTGAAGAAAATCGATGCAGATACACACGTCTCATATTTGTTAAATGACTTGTCATTGTGAATAATAAATGATATTCATCTATGTTTACGCTCTGAATCATGCCAATGATTTCTCATAATTATAACAGGAAAACAGAAACGGAGTAAAATCGATGTGAAACAATCGTTATGTCCCATCAGTAGTGAGTTATTTCACCAAGGAACATTCCCCACAAAAGTTTATACATCAATATATCCCTAATTCATCAAAATATTCAAATACTATTCAAGTTACCGCGTATTTTAGAATGCACAAACGGCCGTACGTATCCTGTGAGTGTAAAAACATAATGTTGTGAGGGGTAGGAGTGGGCAGACCGAATATCAATATAATCGAGACTAAGTTAGTACTTCGATCGGATCGATGCTTCGCTCCACCACCAATTTCCTCAAAGTATCGCTTCTTTATGTAGAGAGCTCAGGCATTTTCTCTCTAGACCCGCGCCCTCGGACACTTATGCCAGAGTTAGTGACTGACAGGCACAATTCTAAAACCTCTCCTTGCATGGGCTGCTGCTGCATCCTACCTGTCAGGCAGACGAAAAAGCCAAGTCTTTGCAACACCCCTACCATAAGCTAAAAATGACAGAGAGGAATAGGAAGTGCAGCAGAGAGTGGACTATTTTTCCAAACTACAGACAACCACAATAACAGGGTGTCATTTGTGTGGTAAAGTGGTCCACTACTGTGGCAACACCAACCAATTTTGCAATATGCTCTATTTTAGTCGTCTTTTAGACATTGTTATACAGTATTTGTGTTTTTGCTTTTTTGGCATTATTTTAAAACAGTGGTGTTTCTAAATATTGCACTTTTAAAGTTAGCAAAACATTAGCATAGCATCCATTATCTGCACAGCTCATCCTCAGTAAGGTCGCAAGGGTGCTGGAGCCCATTCCGGCAATCTTTGGGCAGTGGGCAGGGGACACCCTGAACTGGTTGCCAGCCAGTCGCAGGGCACATAGAGACAGACAATTCATCAACTCATTCACATCCAGGGACAATTTGGACCGGCCAATTAACCTGACATGTTGTTTTTGGAATGTGGGAGGAAATTTGAGTGTCCGGAAGAAACCCACGCAAGCACGGGGAGAACTTGCAAACTCCACACAGGAAGGTTTGATCTCATGACCTCAGAACTGTTCCACACACGAGTTAACCACTGTGCTGCCATGCTGCCCAGTTTGCTATACATTTCATTAAAATTTAAATATGTTGGGGCCTAAAATCTTTATCGAAAATATAAACCGACTCAATGGGGGAAGGGTTCAATTATTCAATGATCATGAAAATTCTAAGCAAAAAATGTCAGTATCGGCTCCATATCAATCTACACAGCCCTGCATTTACCTGGATTGGATCAATAACAAAATTTCCAGTGTCGCCCACCCCTTGTGCTTGGGGTATCACAAACATTCAAGTAATGACAAGACAGGCAGTCTGTGAGGATGGGAAATGCAATTTCATAAAAAATAACTTTTGATTTAAGGGAGACAGCTCTGATAAACTTGATGGCTTACCTACTATTCCTTAGGCAAAGACATAGCAACTCACAAAAGTGACATTTCTCCCGGTCCTGTTTTCCATTAGCGATGAATTGACACTTCGACAATCACCTTACATACCAGCGTAAATTCATCTTCAAAATGACACAACATTCACATGAAAACCCCAGGTAACAAAATTAAGGACACCCCTATGTGAAACGGGAGCAATTCTTGGCCTCTCCATCACATTTCCTTTTAGCCAGTATGCAAGTTCAGAGTTTCCTTGGATGTGTTTTTGAGGTCATTATCCAGATGAAATATCGCCCTGCAGCACCCTTTTCCTACATATACACTATGAGATGTATTTTCCGGACTATGGTGCGACTTATACGACAGTGAGACTTATATGTGAAAATTACGTCTACCAGTTTCCTGCACCACTTATCCTCACCAGGGTTGCGGGGCATTGGGCAGTGTACACCCTGAACTGGTTGCCAGCCAGTTGCAGATATGTGAAATTATTAACACATTATAATATAATTGAGTTGTAAATTGTTATTACTCATTGATCATTTCACATGTTATTTTCACACTAAACCACAAGAGAACCCACGCCCACATTTGCATATAGGCCTGTGTTGAAGATGTCAACCTTGCCCTGTTTTGGACCTTTTTTGGCATCCATCCACCCATCCATCACCTGCACCACTTGTCCTCACTAGAGTCGCAGGGGTGTTGGAGCCAATCTCGGCAATCGTTAGACAGTGGGCAGGAGACACCCTGAAATGGTTGCCAGCCAGTCACAGGTCACACAGAGACAAAAAAACTCGCTTGTTTATTCACACCTATGGACAATTTGGACCGGCCAATTAATCTGACATGCATGTTTTTCAGAATGTGGGAGGAAACCTGAGTGTCCGGAGGAAAACCCCCACAGGCATGGGAAGAACATGCAAACTCTGCACAGGAAGGTTGGTAGCTGGTTTTGAATCCATGACCCCAGAATACTGCTGCAGACGTGCTAACCACTCAGCTGCTGTGCTGCCCTGTTTTTGTCATAATACTGATTTTTAAAAGCAACTGAAAAGAGATGAACTATAATGGCACTGAAAAAAATCATATACTGCAGATTACTAGCTGCAAATAGTTAAATGTGCAGCCCAAAGCGGTAATAGAGCAGCAGAAAGGAAGTATGGAGCTCGTGAGAAGCGGAGGTGACGAGTCTGACATAAACGGCATAAAAGCGGAAGGAGGAAGCGGCGCATCATTTACCTCCCAAGTTGCAGAAGTTGTTTACCGGTAAAAATGACAGAGGATGAAGAATCCATTCGATTTAGTGATTTGGAGTGACTTTGATACTTAGGTCAGCATGTTCTTCATACTAGTTATCTCAATAACTCCTAATTTTTTACATTGTAACTGACATTACCAGGCACGTCAATCATGTAACATTACCGTACACTTATTCAGCCTGTTGTTCTCTACCTTATTTTCATTTTAAATTGCCTTTAAAGATGACATGTATGTTTTTGGTGTTAAGTTATTTACTAGATTCCTCCCCAAAATGCGACTTATAATAAATGTTCCCTACTTACTTATTTTTTGGCCGCTGCAATTTTATAATGCAGAAAATACGGTGGGTTATTAATTAGACATGTGCAATCTAAACAGAGCAGTTCTGCATTCATTTAGGAGAAGGCGTGGGAGGGGGTAGAGCAGAGAAAGAGTTTAAAGTCCTGAAAGCCTGGTGGAAGAAGCTGTACTACAACCTATACAATAAGCTGCTGTGGGCCTTCTACCACTCATCATTTGAGAGCTTGCTGACACTGTGTTTCTTTCTGGGCTGCACGGAGTTCAGTTTCAATGCCTGCCATCTCCTCTCCCTGATGGACTTCTACTCCACTCGGTGCCTCAGGAGAATCCAAAATAATCAAGGACAGTTTACATCCAGATGCCCTGTAGGTTTATTAGAGTAAGAACTAACAGAGGACGAACAGATTCTTCCCGAATGCCATTAGCACCCTGAACTCTCACCTCGAGCGTTCATTAGCATAATGTTCTCTACGACTGCCACAGTAAATATGCACATTTATTATATCATTAATACATCGTTTTTTTTACCATTGTTGAAAGGAGAAAGGAGAAGCCCTGCAATGTTGTTGTACTTGTATAATGAAAATACATTAATTCAAAAAAGTTTTTTTTGTCTCGTCAGACCAAAACAGAGTTCCAATAATTCAGGTGTGCTAAATTGTTAGTTAGTCTTGGCCGCTATGTCGCACCACCGTTCCAAAATGTTTGCAATATTTTAGTTTAGGGCTTCTAAATGTCGGGCAACAGATCTTCAGGGACCTCTTTGCCAGGAAGTGTCATGTTGAACTTTCAGTGACCAGTGTGAAAGAGTATGAGAAGTGTAATACAAAATTTAACACACAGGAGACCTTTTCGCAATAACATGTCAAATTGCACTAGTAGGGAAAATGGAGAGCCAGAAGAATAAATTATTTTTTCCAAAAATACAGCTCAATTTAAGTACCTGTTTTTCCCCACTATTAATAATCGTATAGGGCAGAGATTTAATGTCGATTGGCGATTTTTTTATTCCCTCAAAATTCAACAAAGTAATAATTAAAAATCCATGAAAATTCTCCACATTCCATCATATTACACATTTTTGCTTTTACATAGTACTTTTCATGTTGTTTAATTGGAAAAAAAATATGAAAAAATACTTAAAACAAATTAAGTATTTTCATATACTGTATGTATGATGTGATTGTCGTTTAATATTCATTATTTTGGAACAACATACCTTTTTCCCCAGTATTGTCACGTCAAGTCACAATTATTTGTATAGCCCTTAATCACAAGATGTCTCAAAGGATTGCACAGGATTACAATGACACCATCCCCTGATCTTAAACCAACATGCGGGCAAGAAAAAACTCAAAACCTCAGCATGAGGAAAATAAGAAACCTTGAGAAGAAGCCTCACAAGTAGTAATTCCCCTTCCAGGATGACCAGGGTGCAATAGATTTAGCATTGAGTAACAGTACACAAAATGTAGTGAACATCAATAAAAGAAAACAACAAGTAATATGTTGAAATTTGTCCAGAAAGTACATGAGAGCAACCACACCTCAAGCCTGGACAGAGGGAGGCTGCAGAGTTCAGTTTTCATTTCATTTCATTTCATTTCATTCAGTTTCATTGCCTACCATCTCCCCTCCCTGCCCACCAAGACTAAGGTCCGGCTCATCTTTGTAGAGTGTTTAGATGCTTTACACAAAAAAACAACAACAGCAACCGGATGATGAAAGCGCTGTATCTAAGTCAGATCTAGAGGATTCTCCCGCTATTGATAACCATGGAAAACAGTACAATCTTTCATATGTGGCAGGAAACTTCTGGTCAAAAAAAATCAGGCTGGGATGGCCCAAGACACACCAAAGGAAGTGGAGCCCCTGGGACCCTGGATACGTAAATGTTGAACTCAGTTTACTAAAATAGTCAGAAATGATCATCTTTTTTTATTGTTTTCACTGTCTGTTTAAAGGGACATTGAGTATAATTTCCTTATTGTAGACTGAATGTTTTTACGCAGCACTTTGAGTGACAATTCATTTTCTTAAAAGTGCTTTACAAAAACCTTTTGATTAATTTAGCGCCTAGAGGTTAAAAAAATACATGGGTTCTAATTAAAAATCAAACTATATGAAGAAAAACAACATTCTCTTTATCGCAAAATCTGAGGATTGAAATGAATATTGTAGTTATCCAAAGGGACAGTTTCTATTATTTAGCACTTTCAAATAGTGAAAAAAGCAATATTGATTTAAATAATAAACAAAAATGTTTAATGTGCTTTTATAAAAAACAGCTACACTACACACACACACAACACAACAACATGTATTGCTCAAATATTACACAGTGTCCCTTTAACAAAGGGGTGCAGCCAAAGATTTGGCAGAAAGACCCATGCCTAATCCGTTTTTCTCATTTGCATTTATGAAAAAATGTATATAAGCAGACATCAACATGCAGATGTTTTATGTATATATATATATATATATATATATATATATATATATATATATCTCATCAGCTGCACCGCTTATCCTCAGTAGGGTCGCGGGGGTGCTGGAGCCCATCCCAGCAATCATCGGGCAGTGGGCACGGGACACCCTGAACTGGTTGCCAGCCAATCGCAGGGCACACGGTTACAGACAACTCACTCCCTCAGTCACACCTAGGGACAATTTGGACCGGCCAATTCACCTGAAATGCATGTCTTTGGAATGTGGGAGGAAGCCGGAGTGCCCGGAGGAAACCCACGCAAGCACGGGGAGAACATACAAACTCCGCACAGTAAGGCCAGCCGCTGGATTTGAACCCACGCAGGAGGTTCCCACGACCTCAGAACTGTGTCGCACACGCGCTAACCACTGCGCCGCCGTTGTATAGTTTTATGGGCCAGAACGGGAGAGTAGGCGTAGTCCGGGACAAAAAGAGTTCGTAAGCCGGGACGGGAGAACAGACGTGGTCAGGAGCAAAACATGTCGTAGCCGGAGACAGACGGGAGCAAAAAAGGGACTGGTGGGAGTCAGGGTCAAAAGAAGGCTTGCCGAGTATACACTGAGGTAGGCAGACGGACTGACAACAGGGGACAGACAGGACTGGATTCAAATAGCGACAGCGAGCCAATCATAACCCGCGGTGGTTGGCGCCAAATGAGCGGGCACAAGTGAGTCACATCAGTAATCATGACAGGCAGGTTGCGTGTGGCCCGCGGGCAGTAGTTTGCCCACCCCTGCTATGACAGCTAGTACAATCAGAAGCATAATAACAACCCTTTCCACTAATTATGTTTTGTTTTTTTTAATTTTTGCTGTTTGTGCGCTCAATTTTGACACTTTACACTCATTTTTGTTTCCGGGGCAAACTATCAACTGCTGGAATAAATTTTGTTTAAATGCTATGCTGAATTAGTTTCATTATGTCAGTCATTTGCTCAGCATTGTCCCATGAAAGGATACAATTCAATATCTGCAGAAATACGAGGGGTCTCTTGTCGCTTCTGTGAGATAGTCATAGAAACACATGAACAGGCAATTATCGCCTGCTTCATACAACCGCAAAGACATATTGCTTTGTTTCACAAGGGAAAACATTAACATTATCAGAGGGAGAGAGGAGCATAATCCAGTTTCTTATCCTCACACTACAAAACATATTTGAGTGGAAGTACAAATCCTTATTTTAACTCAGAGAAATCTTAATGATTAAAGAATATTGTGGTCAAATCTAAAACTTCGTTGAGGCTCTCATGCTTGTTTATGGCCCCAAGATAGTACATACCAGCACAAAGTGAAGATGTAGAATTCCCTATAAGCATGCGTGACTTGAAACGATCGTATACCCTCCTGAAAAACAACCTCGGACAGAAGTTGTAGCCACAGTGGAGAAGCATTATGGCATACGGCATGACGGTCTGGTACGCTTAGTGCATGGCTGCAGGCTGAGTCATCAACACAGCCCAGAAAATCATCGACTGTCATCCGCCCAAGCATGTTGCAACAAACATCACATAACATAGGGAACAAACCACCCCAAATGAAAAGTGTTAGGGACCTGGGTCGCCTCTTATAACCTGAGGACGCCGAGCATGATTTTAACTGGGCATAGGTGTGTCCACTATCCAGAAAACCTGTCCATAATTAGCCTCACCCTTTTATAAGGATATTTTCAACAGCACATGTCATGAGCTATTGTCATTTCACTGCCATGCCAGGTCTGTTTTTTTTTTGTTGTTTTTTCCCGATCTTTTTGTTTGTGATATACTTGTTTTGTTAACCCTTGTTTGTGTGTTACTTTGTACCTCCTTTTGTTATTAAATACCATCCCTCTTCTTTAGCACCCGTGCCTCCGGTCCCTGCTTTTCCCCACATGGGCCCCTCAGACTTAAGAGACAGACCAAAAAACTAAAGGACCCAGGGTGAGGTTATCCCAGACAGGCCACTCAGATCACACCTGATTTGCTGTCCTGGTGGTGAGGAGAATGCTCCTCTGCCATGCCTGGTTTCCTGGCTTGGCAGCTAGTGGCAAGGATCTTTAGCCGTCCCTTTGCTGCAGCCCCCGTGATCTTTTTCTTTCTTTTCAGCAGTCTGGTATGAGGCCCTTGAGAGTAGGATTATGGTAATGACCCGGGGAACCTCCATCCACCAGGGTGTGCCAAGCTTCTTCGGAACCAGGCACAGGTGTCTCCAAAAATCCACACAAATGTGCCTAATTATCCCCTCACCCTTCTATAAGGACAGTTGAACATCACACATTGTCAAGTCATTTTCATTCTGCTACTGTCCTGGGTCTGTTCTTTTTTTTTTTTTTTTTTTGTAAACCCTTTTTGTCACTTTTGCTCATAAATAACAACGCTCTTCTTGAGCACCCCTGCCTCCAGTTCGTGCTTCCCCCAGATAGGTCCATCAGCCCCACAAAAAAGAAAAAAAGAAAGGGATGACACTATCATTTTACTTATTTATTTGTGTATGAAGCACTCTTATGTGTAACACCGGCCGTAATCTTTTATTTTTAAGCTCACACGAAGCATTGTAAATGACAAATCATTTATTGACAACATAAACAATAGGCACAATACAGACAATGTCTTCATTTGATGTGCTCCAATGTCTGATTCATTATCAGCTATAGGACCCTGAACAAGACTGAAACATATATCATGCCTATTTATCAAATAATAAGTATTTATATTTCATTTCTTATCTCTAGTTTTGGAAATATTTGGCTGCTAATGTCACTGCTCTATTTTGATCGCAGTATTGTCCTGATGCACTTAGAACATAGGCCAGTCTCCAAGCACTACCTGGTAAACATTTGCCTATTTATCATTTGTATATTATTTTTGTCTTTTAAGTGTTGTTCATCCAGGAGTGCCCTGTTTAAACTCATCGTAAACAAGGTTAACTAGTTGTCATCAATGACGATAAAGACGATTCTAATTCTAAAATAATTCTATTTTTACTGGCATCAACCGATCGTTTGACAGCTGCTGGTCTGTTAAGCAGTCTTGTCATATCACTGCTGCCTTGACCTCTACACGTTTGCTTCCTCCTACAGGAACCAATTTAAGACCTTTATTTTCACTTACCATCACATTCGCTTCGGAGCAACCGCCTATATTAGTGATATGCCGTGCCCTCGTGTCACCAGCGGGGTCTCAAAGGGCCCCTTAGGCTGGTCTAAGTTGACGTCCCCGAGAATGCGTTCAAAAAGTTTCAAAGTTTTACCCTCTGATTTAATTCAGAATTGTCCACTTGACGCTTATGTTCGAACCGATTCACTGACTTCTCAAGAAGGCCAACAGTTTGCTGGTCAAAACACTTGTAGTCCTGAAATATATGGGCCTTAGTTTGTATTTGAAAATACATAATGGCCTTATCATGCATACTATGTCTCACTGTTTTGACCTAAAAATAGTGTACATTGGAGAAACATAAATAATTTTACAGACTGGAATACAAGCCATGAATGTATCTCCTGCGGTGTGAAGTCAGCCGAACACTACTGTCAATTTCTTTTGACTAGTGTCTTCACTTAAACTAGCATTTTTTTTTGTTTTTTGCCCAAAACTAATTGGATCTTTTTGACTGGACCGTCATAGGCTCCTATAGCCATCTCCTCCAGGAAGCCTTCTCTAATAGAATGGCCATTAAACAGAGAAATCATGCACCTCCCTTCTTTGACCTCTTCCAGTCACAGAAGTAGCTAATGAGTTGGTCACTAGGTGTTACAATGTGGCACACATTGATTGAATTTGTGGCAGCCTCTCTCTTCACCTCTTTGTCATCAGCACTCAGGGAAACACCTCAGGCATTAGGAGGCCAGTCCTCCTCATGTCTCCAAAGACATTTGGGGCCTTCCCACTACCTACTAGTCTTCAGGAAACCTGCCGCCTTCAATCCCCTTGATGTGTCGTCAGCTGGATTGCCTTTGGAGCTTCAATGCCTCCTTTGCCTTGGTTCTTATGACTCCCAGATAATTAATATCTTGTGAAATCGTCTATCCTCTTTCTTAATATATTTAAGGACTGAAATATTATCTGTTCAGAAAACAAAATCCTTAAAATTTATATTCAGTTCTTCTTTTAGCTTTGAGTCCATCCTCACAGCAAGGACTACTGAAGTCAGTCAGTGCTTGCAGATGTGTAACTCTGCCCTAGCTCGAATGCAGGTCTCCTTTTTCTTTAGCTTGCTCAATCATAATCCTTAGGTACTGTATGTCATGGTTCCATAACCAGCCTGGCAGGCATTGGTAAAGTGATATAACTGAGCCTCAGTGGCCTTGCCTGTTGCTTCAACTGGATCTTAAATCTCAACAAGTCCGTCCCACGCACCAGAGTAGCCCGAGGGCTCTTTCTAATAGAAGATTGTCACGGTCGAGATACAGTTCCGTTTAGGTCCTTAGCTCTTCTTTTTGTTGCAACGGTTTGCAAGACCTGAACAGTGTTGCTGGCAAACGTCTCCAAGGTGAAGCCTTCTTTCTGGCTGAGAGCAGTCGGGTCCTTGATTGTCTGATTGTAGCTTCTTCTCTGGCAAAGCTTTTCCTTGACAGACTGACATATATACCTCTGTGAACTTCACTTGATGGAACATAACTTGTATGTCGCCTTTAAACGCCACATGTTTCTCTCTGAAGCGCAACAAGGACATCCATTAATGCGCTTGTGAGGTTAGGTCATTGTAGCAGCTGTTTGCTAAGGTATGCTCCTTGGTAGGTGGCACCACAATCGAACACGACCTGATGGGTATCATTCTTTGGGTGGTGTACTGAGTGATGGGGACTGTACCAGACACTACCATGAAGCTTCTGCAGCACAAGTTCTGCATAGATATTGCTGATATGGCCATTCAAATATTCAGCATACCCCTGACGTAAGCCTAGGCTATTAAGGAACCGTCTCTTCAGGCTCTGCATCCTTTGCTTCAACATGTTGATGTTACTGGGCAAAAACACTTATTTTTTTCTCGAAACGCAACTTTCGGCGGTACGTTTCATGCTGTAGCTCCCAATATATCACCATTATGCAAGGTGTCTGCACCAGGGTGCCCCCTAAAGACAGCTGGGGTGCCCGCAGACCTGTTCTGAAAATATAGCACCCATGCTGGGTCATTGTGATTTTCTGCTAAAATGTTTTTTTTTGTGGTTGGCTGAGTCTATTTATCCCTACTTCCAATAATTAATCTGGTGGTAACATAGTAATAACATAGTGACAACAAAATAAGTTATTATTTTACCAAATCTATATCAGACTGGGTGCCCCTACTCAGAGTGGGGCGTCAGGAGAGGACCCAATAGCGAGGCTGAAGGTTTGTCCAAATTATACAGCTAGATAATAACTGTTTTAAACCACCCCTGCTGAGCCGGTATCTCACCAATGCCAGATACATTATCCTTAAAACATATTCCCTGGGGCTACAACTTGTACCTCCTGAGCCATGTTGTTGTGTATTCACTTATTGTCTATATCCACGCCTTGTCTCAGTAAATCCTTGTTTTACCTCCATCCTAAAAAGACCACAGTTGTCTGTGTCTATTTTTTTTCCCAGAATTTTTAGTTAAATTATTCCACAATACTACATTTGAGTCAGTTGCATTTTAATTAACATGGAGACCTGGCTGAAGTCGGGGATGCTAGTGTGCAGCTAGCCTGCCATTCTCTACATAGCTTTTTCGCACTGAAAAGAGAAGCCCTCTACTTTCATTATGGTTTTGTATAAAGATAATAAAAAAACACGTATCCAACTGCATTTCTGTGTTTCATTTTTTATTTATAGATCTTAAGTTTTTACTTTTTTACAGTCATATTCTCTTAGTCAGCAAGTTGGACCCTTGGGGATTTTAGCTAAGGAGTGATGCTACTTTACGGATTTTTACTTTTCGCAGGGGTTTTGGTATGTCTACAAACACCGAAATCATTAAAGTACTGTAATACTATAAAAATACTACAGACATACAACAAAATTTTACTATCGTAATACAAATACATACTACAGAAATATGTAGAAGAATGTAATACTATGGAAAAACTTACCAAGAAAACTGCAGAAATAGTACAAAAATAAAACTACAGTATTACAAAAGGAACCGATACAATTACTGTAAAGTCTGAAAACTGAATATCAAATGAAATGCTTAAAATTGGGACTTTATATATTATTCTGCTTTAGTTGTGATCATTTCAAAACCAATTTGATAGAACTATACCATGAACTATACCATGTAATTGTCTGAATGTATTGTCAGAACCCGAACAGACAGAGGACCCAGACTTGTAACGTTTACATACAAGCTTTATTTTACACAAACGCCAGGGATGGGGTATCGCTAGGCGGAAGAAGTGAGACAGAGAAGTCAGAGGCAGACAAGATCGAGGCCGGACGGAACAGATGGGATCGATACTGGAAAAGATACTGGACAGGAGGAGACAGACGGTATCGATCCCGGTCACTGGAGACAAGAGCAAGATACCGGACACTGGAGCAAGATACCGGACAAGACGAGACAGGCGGGATCGATATCAGAACCTGGAGACTGGAACAAGATACCGGGCAGGAGTAGAGAGACGAGATCGATACCAGATACTGGATAAGCGAGCAGGATACCGGACAGAGTCAAAACACAAGTCTTGCAAGTGCAGAGGTTCGTTGACAGACTGACAACGAAAGAATGAGAGCACTGAGTTTAAATAGGAGGGAAGCCAATCAGGCAACGAGCAGCAGATGGTGCGGGCGAGGCCAAGTGAGGGCAATGGCAAACGGTGACATGTATATTTGTTTCCAAATCTAAATATTGGATCTTTTTCCAAGTTTGGCCCCTTGGCCCAAAACTTTGAACCCAAAGCGGCCTGACTCCAAATAGTTGCCCATCCCTGGATTAGAATATGAAGTGAGTTCTAGTAGGTATGCAAAGGATCCCCAAATCTAATTTTGCTTAGGGCCTCATCAAGGCTCTGACAAGGGATAACTGTACAGGAATAACCGTACAAATCGACTGCCACAGATGTTTTATTTCCAACCGCCCATTGTAAATAAAAATGTTCTGTCCTACTTACTTTTTAACCCCAGTTTGTAAAGTAGCATGTGACAGTCCATGTGTGAAAAGTTCCATCCAGATAAACTATAGGGCCTCACGAGCACCTGGCCGAGCGTGCATAGAATATCAATGAAAGCATTGTTGCCGTCGCCCGTGCCGAAATGTCGTTAGCGGCGGGGCGTCATGCGTAGCGACGTGCTAATCGCCACCATCTTGGAGAGGCTTCGCCGACACACCCGTAGCGGGGCAAGAGTGACTTGCGCTATCTGATGATTGTTGAATTTATTTCCGTCACTGAGCCGCTGCTGCACCTGAATGCGCCGTGACAGAAAGCCCGATCCCTCATCCCGCTAAGCGGATTGATAATGCTGCTGAGGTGAATGTGGGGGGGCGGCTTTGGAGGACGCACACAAAAAAAAACACTGGTCCTATGTTATTTTCCATTCAACGGCCACACAGTAGGACCGGGCGAAAGCAGTTTATGCGATGATTTGCCGAATAACCGATTTGTCATAGAAAATCCCGTTGATCCGACCCGGCTTATTCACTTAAGGGCTATATCGCTTCGATAAACCGCCCTCCGCCCCTCTCCTGAATTATTCCTGCAAATGAGCATTTCTATTCACAGCACCTGTGCAGCACACCAAAGCTTTGCACTCTGCTCCCGTGCAAATGTATGCAAGCGCACACAGCGAACGTTTTCCAAATTAGCAATTCCGAAATAAAAAGGAAGTCTATTGGATTTTATACTTTGTGTGCCTCATAATGGATTGTCATCGGGTTCATTTGGCACCCAATACGCTTACATCGTTGTTTTTTTTCTCTCTTCTCTTCATTCAATTTTAATACAAATTGCTCTAGGCCGAACTGGCTAAATATTTCATCCGTGTTATGATTAGACACGATTCTAGTCGAAGATCTAATCAACGGGAGACAACTCGTTCCTGTACTCCCATCCGATAAACACAGATACAGCAGCGAGGTTATTCTTGCCGTTAAAAGCCGTTCAACGTCACATTAACCTAAATCTCGTGGTGCCGTAATCCAAATGGGAAAGGAGGCAGTTGGTTTCCTTGGCAGAGTCTCTCTTGTAGTTTATTTGTCATTTTGATGGCTGCAGACTGCCATTGATTCCCTATAAATGTGTCTACAAAACAAGCCGGGTTATAATTTTTGACTTATTTCTTTTACCTGGTAGAGAAGATATTAAATAACACTCACGGAAGCTGATTGCACAAACAAGGATGGCGAGGGATGACAGTCATATCTTGTAAATCACCTAAAAAATGTGTATTGCTTAAATTGTTATTTGCAAGTAGTTTTGAGCAAAAATATTAGAGTATTTTACTTTTATATATATTTTTTTAATAATATAAGATACAATTGGGCTGAATTTGATGGCACAGTTTATTTCTAGTGGTTAAAATATAACTCAATGGTTTTGAACAGACCACATTGCTTCAGACTAGTGGTCCGCAACCTCTGTCGACCAGTTTCATGGCTGACTATAATCTCACGGTCAAACCCAATAATTGCAATAACCGTAATAATTATGAACACAAATTCACATTGTAATAACTCAACCACCAGAGTCTCAGGACCGGAAAAGAAACAGGACCCAATTGCGTAACGTTTACCACAAGTTTTACTGAAAGAAAGGGGAAGGGGCTGCGCCCACTATCTGGTGCTCGTTGGACGCGGGAAGCAAGTTGTTCTCGCACTCGGATTGTGATCCGAACACGGAAGTGGATCTTCCGCAGCGAGCGATTGCAGTGTCAGGGTAGCCGGGACTGGGAGAGCAAAGCGTGGTCGGGGTCAGAAATGAGTCATAAGGCAGGATGGGAGAGTGGAAGTAGTCGGGATCAAAATGGGTCGTAGGAGGGGAGAGCAGACGTGGTCGGGAGACAAACGGGAGCAAAAACCGGGAAAGGCGGGAGTCAGGGTCGAAAAAGGTTTCCCTTGTATAAACAGAGGTTCGCAGGCGGACTGACAACAGGGTATTGACAGCAATTGGTTTGAATGGGGACAGGGAGCCAATCAGAGCCCGCAGCGGTTGGCGCCAAATGAGCGGGCACAGGTGATCCACATCGGTAATCATGACAGAGATTCTTATGACATAGTATAAGGCATTCGGTTTTATGTTATTATCACACTATTTTTACTCATGGTACCTTGTTACATGACGTTGTTTTGGCTGAATTATTTCCAATAATGCTCCAATACATTGTTCAACAAGGTGGGGTGGGTCAATTGGCCCTGTGCTCTGTCGCTGGGCTGGGGGTTGCTGGTCGTCTGGTGGCGTTGCTTCGGGCCCTGGGGCTGGCTCTAGGGCGGGTGATGCTTTTAGGGGTGGGATTGCCGTGCCCGAATGCTACCGGGGCCTCGGGGGTTGGTTGGGTGGGGGGATGGGAGAGATACTGCCCTACACCCTTTTTGGTTATGATGTAGGTTTTTTGCAGGTTCAGCTCTACCATCGCTTACCATGTTTCGGGAGAATAATATATTTTCAGATTAATCAGATGAGACTGGTATCTGTGGCTAACAATCTGCCGATGCAAATGTCATTCCCGTTCCTTCTTTAGTTTTCCTTGGAAGATAGGCAATGGCCTAAGTTAACTACATCTGGTAAGGGAAATTGAACTAGCAAATAAGAGGAAGACCATGTGCTTGTCAGATGGTGTTGCGCACTATTATGTCAAGTCAAGTCATTTTTATTTGTACAGCCCTCATTCACAAAGAGTCTAAAAGGGCTGCATAGGTTATTGCACAGACTATTATTTCAGACTATTATTACACCATCCCCTGATCTGAAACCAACATGAGGGCAAGGAAAAACTCAAAAACCTCAACATGAGGAAAATGAAGAAACCTTGAGAAGGATGATCAGGCTGCAATGGATGTTGCAATTACAAATAGTACAGAGACATTGTCAACAAAAAATATAGGTTATTCATATGCTGTAGAGTAGAAGTGTGTTTTATGCTTATATGTAAACATTTCCGCTGAGGTTGCAGGTTGCATTATGTTTGACACATGGGCTATGTAGCTGATGCGTAGCAGTTACTTGTTGCATCGCATCTCCATGGCCTAGATTTTCTTTTCCAGTTTTGCTGTCCATGTCTTGCAAACATAGGGAAGATGGGAGTAACCAGTGCTTGCTTGAGTCTGATCTTTGATTTCACTGCTATGTTATTGTCCCTCCAGATGGGTTTAAGTCTGGGAAGGGGGTCTAAGCTATCTGGGCCATGATTTCTGGTCCTGCCCCCTCTTCTGATATGATAGCTCCAAGATGTTTAAACTTGCTGACAGGTTTAAGCTCTTGGTGGTTGATGTTGATGTTTGTGGTGATGTCTTGAAGGTTGATGGTCATTACTTTTGATTTTTCTGTGCTGATTTTCATCCCATGCTCGGTTGATGGCTTGTCTGGGCAATTGACCAGATATCTGAATTCCGGTTCTTCTCCTGCCAATTTGGCATATCAATAACAAAACGGATGTTGGTGACATTGTGTACCCCCATGCTGACAGTACCTTCTGTTGGTCCAGAACGTCTTCAGTGTTCATATCTGCGAAGTTCTCACAAAAATGTAATCATACATGTACCAAAAGCAAATGATAGTCATTTTTTCTAGCTAATTCTCATTATAGATCATTTCCTTTTCGTTTTTCGGTGGTTTTCAATATTTAAAGAAATATTAGAAAATGTATACATTCGTTTCAATGTAAACATCCATTTTAGGATGTAGATAATAAAGATCACATTTATTATTTTAAAGTGGAATTCCCTCTTATTTGATTGACCATTCAAGTCCCATGAGTCACCCAAATACAATAATGTACTTACCAAATATATAATCAGACCCCTAAAACTGGCATATTTGCAACACAGGCCTTAAAATCAAAACCATACTGTATTCCTGGCCACTCAATTTTGGCTTCACCGTGAAATCTTTCTGTGGCTTCTTTGTCAAAATGTCTATTTGTTTATCTTTGCTGTCATAGGCTGAGAAACACTATGGGCAGTCAGTCATTATGTTAATTAGCCGACTGTTCTGGTAAATTGGGAGAGGAGAGTGCGAAATAGGTTGCCCAGTCTGACGTTTCTTCTGAAATAGGCACACAACAAAGGATTTATTCGACAGCCTTCCCAGTTTACATGCATCTGTGACATATATAGCAGTCGTTGGGAGTGAATGAGAATTTTTAATTGCATGCGTTATTTGTAGCCAGCCACTCTGGAGACAGGGCGACTGGATTTACATGCAAACAATAAAAAGTCAATTTTCCATAATGTGTCAAAAAGGCACTGGTGTAATCTCACTTGTCATTTTTAATCATGAGAGTAAAATAGGAATAAAACCACAATACAAACCAAATTAGCAAAGTTATTGTAGTTTATAAAATCTAACATAATTAATTAAATTAAATGTTTTAAAAATAAGACAATTGAAGGAAAATAAAACATCATAAGACTAATAATTGTAAAGAATGTTGGATTGTCTACGTTAAATTTTGGAGGTAAAACAAGGGTTTAGACAATGTAGTAGTGTGTGTAGTACTAATATAGCAATCCACAAACATATAGATACTGAGTTTATTCGTCTATAATATGTATTTTATTTCACATAAATAAGAACTCAAAGTTTGGATCTTCATTATACACAGGTTTCTCCGTTTCTGTGCAATAATTAATTGATTCGATAATATTGCTGTCAATAGTCACAAAACAATGAGAACTAAACAAGAATGATAGTGCTTAATTCTAACCATCGGACCACCAAGTGATAACTGTATGAAAAGGCATTAGGTTTGAATTTATTATCACACTCGTTTGTGTCAGGGTACCAGAGACAAATGTTAATTTTGTCGTGCATTGCAATGACAATATGTTCTAGCCTATTCTTCTATTCCATTCCAAGCATCGTGAGTGACAAATTTATTGCCGTTGTAACATTGATCACTCTCACATAACTACAAATAGTGTGATAATGCGATAAAACGTTTCATATGTTATCTTTACCACTTGTTGACCAGTGGTTAAGATTCAACGCTCTCTCCACTGCAACCTGGGTTTGATTCCATTTGCATCCAACCAAATAGTTTGAGTTAAGAAAATGTGAAACAAAATGTTTTCCTATTTTTTTCTATTAAAAAAATATATGTTCACGTTATGCACGAATGCACATTATATACATATGGTATATGTGTTGAATGACGCCTTGCTACTTTGATGCATGAATACACCCCTTCCCCAGCTGTAGACAGGATGCCAAGAAGAAGAACTCGGACCCCTGGGAATATTGGAGTAGCAATGCTTCCCGTATGGATAGAACTACATCCGCCTCTCTGATATACAGCTTCAAAAATGCACCCCAGTCATCAAAAAGTTAGAATCCGAACGACGAAATCCCAGTTCTTATCAGGAAAACGTCGTACTTAGTTGGACTTTTTATTAGAAATCTAACGAAGGGTTGGCATGTAATCAAAAATTGGTCATTTGTCTTTGTGTGGTGAATCATGATTCAGTATTTATCATCGCAGTGAGTTTAATTTCAAGATGTTTTAATTCTGAGTATTGTATTGTGGTGTGTTTGACGACATTTGCTCTTTATGGCATCTAGATGGGAACTTTGTTGTTAATAAAGAAAGCTTCGAGTACCTTGCCTAGAAAGGAAAGTGTGTATCTGGTCCAAACATCATGCTTCCGGGGTTGGTGACGTCACGAGGTTGCATTAAATAGAAACGGCCAACATTGCTTAGCTCTGTTTACCAGGACTGCAAGTGCCCACGCTCTTGCTCCGAGGTTCTTATGTGCAACGAAAAACAAAACCATAACTGCCGACTGGTGCTGGTTCAATGCTTCAAACACGCCATAGAAATTATCTCCATTTTATTTTTCCACAAGACACCCACCACTTTTTTCAACACTCCAGAAAATCCTTGCCTTTCCAATTTCCATCTCGTCTACATTTTTGATTATTCACTTTAATTTGGACTAGAATGGTTGTCCACCATTGGAGCAGCATCCAAGTTGAGATTAAAACACATTTTGTATGGCATTTCCCTTGTATCTGGGTCATTGGCACAAGAGTATGGAAAACCCAAAGAGTATGACTGAGCCCAGATGGAGACGAAAATCCTGAAATGGTGTTGATATTCCATGCCATTTCAGCCTGGGAGACTGGAATGTCTTTTTTGGAAAAATGCTGAGTCAACAAGACCAAAACAGCTGAGTCAGCTTTTTGAGGCATTTTTCACACACAGATGCTGCCCGACCTACGAACGAGCTAGGTTCTGGACGATCGTTCTGGCCAGGAAGTTGAACTTGTTCGTAAGTTGCTTCAGTGCTATATTTTGTATGTTTATGGTTTTGTTATGGTTGCCATGGCACCCAATTGGCCGCGCCCGTATGTGTCACGGTTGCCATGCTGCCCAATTGGCCCCGCCCGTGTGACGTCAGCTGCGGCTCGTTGAGAGATTGGCTGTCTATATAAAGCTCAGCACTCTCTTGCTTCGATTGTCAGCCCATCAAACGAACTTCTGGCCCACAAGACATGGGTTGTGACTCGGTCCTCTTTTGCTGTTGGTATTTCAAGTCCGGTGTTCTTCCCGTTTAGTTTCGTCCTGTTTAATTTCGGGTTCCAGTTTTGTTTCCGGCTGTTTTTGTTTTTAGTGTCTCCAGTTTTTTGTTCCCATCTAGTTTCTCCTGTTTATATCAGTTATCCTGCCGATTTTTGTTCCCATTTATTTTCTCCTGTTTATTTTCGTTATCCTGATTCGTTATCGATCTCGTCTGGTCCCTGTCTTTCCATGACTCCCTATTTCCCGTAAAATAAAGGCTAGTGTGAGAACGTCACGCGATTGGGTCCTGATCCTGTTCTGGTTCTTGACAGGTTTCTTAACATATGTTTAAGGCTTCTATAAGTAACCTGTATTGTTTGGTACTAAAAAATAAACATAATATGCTCTAAAAAGATAAAGTCATGTTTTACTTACTTTATTACTTGATGGTAAATCTCATTCAGATTCAGATTCAGATTCAGATCTACTTTATTGTCATTCTAGTACACGTGTATACAGAACGAAATGTCGATGCATCTGACCCCCACAGTTTCCTTGAATGTACAGATATTAATAAAGTTGTATTGTATTTTGGCTACGTATAGTATTTTACCATAGTGCCGATAGTGCAAGAAGAGTAGCTAACCAGATGTGCAAAATGGGCAGTCAGGTTAACAAGTCAGGTACACAGTAACATTAACACTGTAACAATAACGCTGTAATTACAATAGTGCAGAGAGCAATGTGCAAGGAGTGGCAAGCTATAAAAAACTGCCAGTAGTAGCAAAAATATTTGGCGTCTCATTAGCCGTACCGCTTATCCTTATTAGGGTCGCGGGGGGGTTGGAGCCCATCCCAGCCATCTCCGGGCAGTGGGCAGGGGACACCCTGAACTGGTTGCCAGTCAATCGCAGGGCACACAGGGACAGACAACTCACTCGCTCAGTCACACCTAGGGACAATTTTGACTGGCCAATTCACCTGAAATGCATGTCTTTGAAATGTGGGAGGAAACCGGAGTGCCCGGAGGAAACCCACGCAAGCACGGGGAGAACATACAAACTCGCACAGTAAGGCCGGGAGCTGGATTTGAACCCACGCAGGAGGTTCCCACGACCTCAGAACTGTGCCGCGCACGCGCTAACCACTGCGCCGCCGTGCTGCCTGCTTGATGGTAAATAGTGGCTGAAAAAAAGCGTTCCGACCATTTTTCTTATTCCACTTTCATTTCAAAAGAAACGGCTCACCTCTTTCTTACACTTTACACCAAAACGTCATAATTCTTAGCATGCTAGCGATCAGTTTTGGGTAGGGCTACTTTAACTTGATTACTCCAATAACAAATATGCTAATAAAAGACAGGAAACTAAATATGAATAAAATTATGACTCACAACACGTGGCAAGCTTTCTCTCCTGGCTTTGATTTCCTTGATCATACCCAAACTCCTTCTCCCTTTACTTTTGTTGAAAGACATGCAAATAGACAAGTAAACAGATATAATGGTACACATACGTACTTCGATACTATACGTACTTAGAAAATATCACCACCTTTGCTTTGCTTGTGGGTGATAATGAATCTAGTTGTGTGTTTTAAATCAAGCTATACGTGTGTTCTTGCCCAAACTAGCAATTCATCGTCATATCAATGAATTGCAAAAGTGTAGCTCCTGCAAAATGTTAAGACTGATCGTTATTTTACAGAGCGAATATTTGGCGTCCTATTGGTAATCTGAGGTAATTGCAATCAGCAAGCAGAAATCAGAAAACTGTTTCTTTCTGAAAGTTGAAAACGCTATATGCATGACCAACTAAAAATCATAGTCGATCAGTGTTAAGAGGAGAAATGTTATTCCTGGGTGCTGGTTTCATATATTCTTTCTGGATGTATCGATAGAGTAAATAATGCACATTGTTCTGGTTGTTGGCTAATCTGCCTCACAGTCGTAACGTTCAAGTTCCTTTCTCGGCTTCCCCCATGTTTCTCCTTCACTTACACGAATTTTCTCAACAAATATTTTCTTTATTTGCTATCACGTACCGTACGACTCGGCTGCCAACCTGTCCCTAGGTGTGCCGGCCCCATCCACCGGGATCGGTTCTAGCTTCGTCGACCTTCATGAATTTGAACGCTGTTGAAAAAGGATGGATAGATTTTTGCTAACACGGGACCTTGAGTTGGTTTGACTTTGGTGGTTCCACCAGGGTGGACTCCGAGCGCAGTCGTTTGTCGTTGCTGTAAAACCAAAGCGCGTAGACCGCAGAGGCTTTTGGAAATTGTAATGAGGTCGGTGTTTACTGCAGTTTAGTGTTGACAAGTCCTTCTTGATGCAGAACCAAAAGACTCCTGCGAAGGTTAAAGTCATTACCGTAGGTAAGAATTGCCGCTAAGGTGATGAAGAGGATCTTGGCAAGGCCCGTCTCTTATTCTGCGCATACTAATCAAGCAGTTAGCGTCAGAGGGGGCGGCGCAGATGAAATAGCCTTTCACTCAAGCCGATCACTTTTAGCATATTTGTCTTGGGGCTCGTGTTGAAGCTCATGTAAATGGACTATTTGGCTGCTAACCGCTACGCGCGGCGCCTTTCGCCCTGATTAGACCGAGCCCGGAGAGAGCAGCCCGTCCTAATGGATCGCAAACACGCCATCGAAGGCGGGGCACTCGTCGCCCGGCTCCCCGTTCATCTCGCCGCAACCCTTCAGCTTGTCGCTGCGATTAATTGGAGCAATCTGAGTAATTACGTGTAATTAATAACTAGTAGAGCAAGGGAATGTCAGCTGCCGTACGCAATGAAAAACGAATGAAGTTCAATTTACATTTTTATAAGCGGTAATATAAAATAAACTCGGTTGTTGTGCACCGCACTATCAACATCTGTATTTACATTAATGAGCCATTATACCACTATTACCGCAATGCCGGCGTGTAATCACTTAACGTAAGAACGAACAGTGTTGGGAGTTACAATGCAAGAAAGTATTGTGTTTCTCGAACGAAATGATTTTTCTCTGTAACGAGTAATGTAATGCGTTATTAACGTACTTGTAAAATCTGCCTATAATCCCAATCCGAGACGCACTCAAAATAAATTGAATGCCGTTCTTGAACTATTGTTGTCCAAAACTGAAAAAATAAATGAAAGTGCTACTAACATTGAGTGATCTGAGTTATTATCTGCGGACTGGGAGCCAGTGGAATTTAGCCAATATAGGAGTGATATGCTCAAACGTTCTGGTCCTCGTCAAAAGTCTTGCTGCATTTTGAACCACCTGCAAACTTTTGATTGGGAGACCAGAAAGCAATACATTAAAGTAATCAAGCCGAGAAGTAATAAACCCATGACTTATAACATAAGTATCTGATTGAGACAGCATAGGACGAATCTTCGCAATATTACGGAGGTGGAAGAAAGCTGCTCTGCAGTCTCTCTGGAAACCACTCTGGCGGCACCAGACCATCGCACGCAAGACAAAGCTCCGCATTTACAACCTCGCCGTACTCTCTATCCTGCTTTATGGCTCAGAAACATGGCCCCTGAACGACACCCTGGCCACAAGAATCGACGGTTTTGATAGCAGGGCTCTCAGAACCATCGAGAACATCAGGTGGCCCCAGCGAGTCTCCAATAAAGATCTCAGAGCCCGCACGTGCCAGCCCCGAGCATCTTCCTTGGTCACACAACGCCGCACCCGCTGGTTTGGCCATGTCCTTCGTCTACCACCAGACCATCCGACACGAGCCATTCTCCAGTTTGACCCAAAGGCCGCAGGCTGGAGACGACCACGAGGGAAACCCCGCACTCGATGGCTCGACGTCGTTGCGGGCGACCTCCAACAACACGGAGTTGCTGTAGAGGATGCACAACAGCTGGCACAAGGCCGCCAGCATTGGAAAAACCTGGTTCATCTGGTCGGCTCAACGCACAGGGACGGGACCCCCCGACCTTCGCTGGAGCAATAATCAATCAATCAAGAAAGCTATTCCTGTAATATTTTTTCACATGTAACTTAAACAACTGATTAGGATCAAATGTAACACCTAGAATCCTGACCAAGCCACTATGGGTGATATTATCCGAATGTTAGTCTTTTATTTGTAAAATTATTTTTGCAAAACACCAAGCCTGGGAAAAAAACATTGGAGGGTACTCAGCGATGGAAATCGCTGAGTACCATCCAACCCTAACCCTAACCCTAATCTATGAAGTATTCATTTGCAAGGTCTCAGGATTACACAAGAAATATGAAGGGTTTACCCCTTCCACAAAATGGTATAAACATTTTTTTCCATGTATTTTATAATGTGGCTATTTTTAAGTAGTTTTAGTTGATCAGCTGCAATGGGAGTATGTAGAGTCATTTTTAACTCGATGGTTACTTTCAGAGTAATGCACTACTTGTAACAACTGGTACAGGCAGGGGACCCAAATGCGTAACGAATCATAAAATGCTTTATTAGGGATCGTGGAAGTCAGGGCGAGAGGAAAAAGACAGTGATCGGGTACTTGCTGGCCAGTAGGAGCGGGAAGCCCTCGCAAACGGAGATCGTTGGAGATCAGAACAAGTCGGGTAGCCGGGACAAGCGGGAAGTCAGGGTTTGGGGATCGATACAGGAAACAGAATCAGGATACGGGTAGCCGGGACAGGGAAACGGAGCTTGGATTGGGGAACGATTACAGGAAACAGAATCAGGATACAGGTGGTCGGGACAGGTCAACGGAGCTTGGATCGGGGATCGATACAGGAAACGGGTTGGGGTCAAAACGGGAGCCAGAGTCAAAAGTGCTTGCCTTGCATGCGCTGAGGCTCGCAGACGGACTGACAAGGAGTGAATGAGAGTGATATTTTTAAACCAATCAGGAAAAGAGCAGCAGCTTGGGCTAAACGACTGGGAACAGGTAAGGGGAATGGGCAAATAGTGACACTAATTTTGGGTGTCAGTAATCCGACATCCTCTCACATTTAGTGACCCTATAGCTATGGTTTGCGAGACCTTTCGGTCTCCCGCCCCCCTCTCTTTGCCTTGCTGCCTCTTAGGGAGTAGAGATAGAGAGGAGAGGATCCCCAGTCCCCTCACTCCCTCCACTTTAGTCGCCTTTTAAGACACGCAGCGGACCACGGTGGGAGAATTCTCTCACAAGGAGAGGGCCCCTCACCACAGGGAAAATTGACTATTTGGCCATGGTCCAAAAAATTTTTTGTATGTTTTTTTTATTTATTTATTTTGTTATTTCCTTTGTTATTGTATGTGTTTGTGTTGCTGTCGGTCACCCCTCTTGAGGGATATGACCAAGCTAGATAGATAGATGGATAGATAGATAGATAGTAATCCGAGGGGTTACGCAATTACTTTTTAACCCCTGGATGCATAAGTGGGTTGATATTCTTCAAAGTCCTAAAAAAATAAAAATAAAAATCTTAATTTTCCAATAATGCAAGTAATCCTCATAAAGCATATTTACAACATGATGCCATGAGTATTTTTATTTTTTTCTTCACTAATTGTCTACCCCACTAATGGAAGAATGCTTGTTCAGGTAGGTCATGCATGCGAGGGAAAATGAAGTAGCTAGTTACGGTAACTAATTATTTTTCGTGGCGCAGCCAAAACTGGAGTTTAACACCTAGTAGAGCAACGGAACGTCAACTGCCGTACTAAAAAAAAAACAAATGAAGTTGAATTTACATTTTTATGAGCAGTAATATAAAATAAACTTGGTTGTTATGCACCACAATAATCAACATCCGCATTTACATTAATGAGCCATTATACCGTAATTACCATAACGTCAGTGCGCCATTACTTAACGTAATGACGAAAATCTGGGAAAACTTCTTCCCGTATGACTCACGGTGTCCGTGCTCAGGTTTAAATCGCGTCGATAAACACGTTCATACATAATGGGCTTAGAGCAAGGTGCCACCCATCCGCTGCCGCCACCACTCTTATAATTGCGCTAGCTTATGAGCGGGCACACTCCGGAAAAAAAAATGCTCCATCTGCCGCGGCGGGAGAAGAACGCAAGCTGCTTGACGCTCACGCGTCCGCGCCTGGCGCCTGTTAGCCGCAGATAGACGGCGGCTCCTGTTGGCAGTTTTTGCCGTGCCGTAAGTTAGCTTCCCACTGCCTCTGCGAAATCCAATCCCCTTTATCAAGTTTACTAAGTAGCGCGGCTCCACTCCGTCATGCCGGCGTGATTCAAAGTGGCGCTGACCTTTAAAGGAATAACTTGTCATTTGGAATGCCGCGCCGCTAAACTTTCAAACGGGTTCTCCAGCTGAGTTCTCGGTGCCGCGTCAAGCAAAGGCTTTTCATATTAGCGACGCTAATAAAATGAACAACACTGGTAAACGCCGATGTATTTTTGTCTGCAAGCAGTATCTACTACCATCAGCTATGCCACCTTTCTCTAAAGGTTTTGAATTCATCACACCTGTGCCCAAGCCCCCACATCTGACGTTAGTTACCCAGACCCTTTGTATTGACTTTTTAGACAACACACTGGGTCGGGTCATTGCCATCTCCATGCCATTTATTTCCTGTCTTCTGTTGCCCTGTCAAGTCTGTTTTTGTTTTTTGGGTTGGACACTTGTATAGTTGTTTCAAGACCTGTATTTTTTGTTTGTTGTTCCTGGTTTTTGTAAATAAATCCCATCTTTTGTTGAGTAGACCTGCCTCTGTTCATCACCAGCAAGATACGGTAGGATGACCCGAGCACCAAGGGACCCCGTGGGGAGCTTCCACAGCCCTGTCACTGCAGGGAGGTCAAGGTCCATTGGCCGCTTATGTATCCTGTACAGACAGTAAAAGGAATGGTCCCAGCAAAGGGTAGGCAACAAGACTTTTAACTAAGACAAGAAAATTTGACAATATCACTCTAATATAAGCTAATTTGCTCTGGCTCCCTGTCCACTTAAGATTTTAAGGTTTTCTTACTAACATACATATGCTTGCATAAACTTTTCCCTTTTATCTCTCTGATTTTGATGTTCCTGCACGGAGCCTCCGCTCGGAAAATGCTGGTTTATTTGTGACTCCAAGAGCCAAGAAGAAATTGGCAGGCTCGAGACTGTTGTGGAATGCTCTGCCCCTGGGGATAAAGATCTGTAATCTCCGTGGAAGTGTTTAAATCTAGACTTAAGACTCACTTATATTCTATGGCTTATGATTAATGCCGACCTCCTACTATTTATTTTCCTATCCTTTTTGGCTGCGTCGTTGGTGGTAGAATAGTGGGGGAAGAACGTATTGGGAAGAGTCAGCTGATCAGCATCTTGACCTGAAGTTTGTCATCATCTACATTGACTAGCCGGCTGAGATGGTAAACTGTGTCGTTGCTGTCATGGACAATGTTACATCTTTCCTATGTTTTTTGTTAATTGATGTTCACTATGTTTTGTGTATAGTGACCCAATGCAGCATCTATTGCAGCCTGGTCATTCTGGAAGGGGGATTACCTCTTGTGTGGCCCTTTTTAAGGTTCCTTATTTTCCCTCATGTTGAGGTTTTGGGGTTGTCCTTGTCTGTGTGCCGGTTTCAGATCAGGGGATAGTGTAATTTTGGTCTCTGCAGTCCTTTGAGACTTTTTGTAATTGAATGCCTTACAAATGCATATCACTTGACCTATTTTTCTCACAGCAAGGCAGAGCTCACTAAGCAGTGAAAGAGGGGTTGTTATGTTGTGTTGGTACTCTGAGTTCCATCATTGACAGGATTTCTCATCAACAGGAACCTTAACAAATAGTGCCATGAATGGAAACTCGCATCAACTTTTTTTTTTGCAATAGGCAGGAAAAGAAAGCCTTAAAGAGCTCAAATTTTGTCCTTGACCTGGAGAAACATAAAAAAACTGACTATGGCCTACAGATGAGCCCACACCATCAAGCAACACAGATCGATGAAAATGTGTCCGAATATAAAATCTAACTGATGAAAGTGTTTGTCATGTTAAATATAAGAAATCATATCCAAAAACTGTGTTTATATATTTGTACATGGAAAGTTGAGGTATGTTTTGCTCTTGTGGTTTCAAACTTATATTATTATGATATTAGAGCAGATATATATATTAGTATTTTGTCACTCTAAAAATAATAGTAATTGTAAGACAATTAAAAAAAATGTGGGAAAAAAAGGAAATACAAAAACAATTGTAATGCTTTAAAAATAGAAACAGGCGAATCTAAATTATTTTCACATTAACTAAAGCTGACAATCAATTAGTGACAATCTTATCCGTGTTCACCCCCTCCAATTATTTTTGCACAAGAATGGTTTGGGTTTGTGGGGTTCTCTCACGACTTTGCAAATACCTTATGCAGATTAATTCGATTGCAGAAAAACAAAAATATCAGCAAGCATGAATTGTCTCTGGTGGGCCGAAATTTCAAAGTTTTCTTTTTCCGGTGTTTTGTAATTACCGTATTCTCTGCACTATAAGGCGCACCTAAAAGTCTTAATTTTTTTCAAAAGCTGAACATGCGCCTTATAATACAGTGCGCCTTATATATGGCTCAATATTAAATCGCAAGGTCTCGCAACTTACGCAACAGCCGCCGACTCGATTTTCCCCCGAACGTAGAGTAGTCCGCGGTGTATGCTGGGATTTATATACCGGCGTTTCATTGGCTAACCAATGTGTCAATCATCATTTGAATCGATCGCTATTGGCTCAAGTTATTCGGAGCCTCGGATAGGCTAGAGGGCCGAAACAAACCCTGCAATTGGCCGAAAAAGATGTGTCAATCATCCGTTCAATTGATCGCTATTGGCTGAAGTTATTCGGAGCCTCGGATAGGCTAGAGGGCCAAAACAAACCCTGCAATTGGCCGAAAAAGATGACTGAATAGCAAGCTTGCTAAACTACGCCATAAAGAAACATGTTTCATTAGTCTGTATTTGTAAATATTTTACTCTCCTGGATTTACTACACTCACAGTTGTAAGAAGACCATGATTGCGTATCATTATTGAACGTGAGAACTTAGGTGAGCTATGCGGCTTTATATTTTCCCGGTATCTTGTTTTAGAACGATCTTGATGTTGCTGTGATGAGTTGAGTGAATTAAACTCAATTCCAAGTGTTTATTGTCATTTGCACAGTAAAGTTGCGAGCGAAAAAGAATATAGAAACTAGAGAATGGTTGGCATTTCTTGAATCCCAAGACTTTAACCTTCCGAATTATATTTGAAATGATGCATTTGAGTGACATCGTACGGACACAGCATCCGCACGTGTCTACAACACGTATTTTCTTCTTTGCAAGCTTTGGGAATGTTAAGGAGGTAATCAGTTTGACTGAATCATCTGACTGTTTTGTCGACGTTCCCATTGTAGCGCCTTATCTATGGAAGATATAGGACCAAAAAATATTTTTTGGGGGTGCGCCCTATAACCCGGTGCGCCCTATAGTGCGGAAAATACGGTAGTAATTTTGTATGGATGGATATCACTCAGAATTTAAAAGTAATTTGTTACACTACTCGCAGTGACGTGCAATCAAGTGACGCTGTTGAGAATAAATTGCTATATTTATTCAGTCTGGAAAATCTCTCACATTTGACCTCACAATTTTTGGATTTTTATTTTAGAAATTGCAGGTTTTTCCACATTACATTATGAGTATTATTAAATCAATTAGTAAGTAGCAAGGCCAGCACGACAGCTGAGTGGTTAGCGCGCAGCCCACGGTATCCAGGGTTCAATTCCAGCTGTCACAGCATCCCCGTATAGAGTTGGCATGTTCTCCCCGTCCTTGCATGGATTTGACGAGAAGAAAACTTAGGTGAAGGTGGATCTTACAGACAAGGTCTGCTTCACAAAAGCCCTTTTTCAAGATTTGATCTAACTGGATTTTGCAGGTGGTGTACGATTAGGTCTGACTCAAGGCCTTACCATCATTAGTAATTCATAGAACCACTCGGAAACAATATTAAGAAAGTATAACAACAGAATAACTTCATTCAAATATATGGATACATATTTAATTAAATTAAACAAAGAATGTAATTCTCAAAACAATGACATGATGATTAAGTAATTAAACTAATTGAGCTCGAAATCTCATGCAATCATGACTATTCAGTGACACATTTTAATAAACTACAGTAACAATTCACCAATTCACGGTTGAGGGATCATTTTTTTTTCTCCTCTACTCAAGGTTCCTGGCCAGAGTTTGAGTTCTGACAAAGTTGACACCAGTCCATTCCTTAAAGTTGTGGGCCCAATTTTTTTTTCTGTCTTCATCCCCCCTGCACCCTTGGACTTTGCCCTGGAGAATGATCTTCGCCAGGCCTGATGTTCTCGTGGGACATAGACGCTCACAGTAAAGTTGGCAAGCAAAATCGAGGCCATAGAGATGTGATGCTACAGGTAACTTTTAGCCATTAGTTACATAGCCCATGACACCAATAAAACGGTACATAACACCATCAGAAGGCACATTGGACCCTACAAAGAACTTTTGTCAACTGTGCACAGAAAACTGCAGTAGTATGGTCATGTGACAAGATCCTCTAGACTGGCCAAAACTGTTCTCCAGGGCACAGTCCAAGAAGGCAGTAGGAGACGAAATAACTGGCAACACCAAGGAATGGACTGGTGCCGACTTTCCAGGACCCTTAATCAGACTAGGAACCCTCAACAGTAGAGAAGGTTGTCCAGAAATGTGAATTTCCCTGCGGGGATGAATAAAGTATCTATCTATCTATCTATCTATCTATCTATCTATCTATCTATCTATCTATCTATCTATCTATCTATCTATCTATCTATCTATCTATCTATCTATCTATCTGTCTGTCTGTCTGTCTGTCTGTCTGTCTGTCTGTCTGTCTGTCTGTCTGTCTGTCTGTCTGTCTGTCTGTCTGTCTGTCTGTCTGTCTGTCTGTCTGTCTAATCTGAGTTACATCGTCAGTGGTGCACCACACACAGTTAATGGAACTGTGAATCATAAAATCACACTCTTCCCCTCCCCATTTCGCTTCCAGTGACAATACAGCCTTGGAAAATCAAAAAAACAACTTGCAAGTGTTCCATTTCGATGTGCCAAATCCTTGCTTCCGCTAAGAAAAACTATCTTGATTATTTTGAGTCAAAAGGAGAAGTGAAAAATGTGTCAAAGTGGCTAGCCAACCAAGTGACAGTGATCGTTTTGATCTAAATGGTTCAACAGTTGGCCGTCACCTGACGACACTGTGGAGGAAAACTTGCTCATCTTCGCGGGCAGCGCTGCAAA
The DNA here is from genome assembly GCF_059441175.1 of Urocampus carinirostris. Taxonomy (NCBI): domain Eukaryota; kingdom Metazoa; phylum Chordata; class Actinopteri; order Syngnathiformes; family Syngnathidae; genus Urocampus; species Urocampus carinirostris. The sequence goes on from NC_142354.1 coordinate 19,607,125, forward strand.
CGTTGAGGCTTGTATGATGCTGACGGAGCTAATTAAGCCGTGGGTGTTAAATGAGCTGGCTAAAGGGTCTAACAAGCAATCTGTTTTGCCACTTCCCCCCTCCCCCTCTGTTCACATTGCAGTATTTTTTCCAGCGAAGACATTTCAACCTGAGCAAAAACTTCTCAGAAAAGCAGGGAAGACAACGCCTGTTGTAATTTCATGGGTCCAATGCCCTTCAATTTAAGGTAGGTGTCTCGGACTCGAATTTATCTTTAGTTTTCTAAACACAAGGGAGCTGTAAACAACAACTGTTCTGAAAAATCACTTCTCTTGCTTACTCCTTTCTGCGACAAAAATGCCCGAAAACCAACCCCAAAACGAGTGAGAAATGGTCAAAAACAAACTTTGTAATGGAAATAGACTGAAAAAAAGCCAAAAAGCACAGTAAATGACCGAAACTGCCCCAAGAAACGCCTGTAAAATGAAAAATACCATAAATAAAACCTCAACAGTACAAATTTGAAGAATGTTTTGAAAAGTATGAAAAGAATGAAAAGATAACTGAAAAATCACCACAAACTTTGGGAGAGGTACAAAAGCTAGTGAGGTGTTGGAAAAAGTACAGAAACAAACCTAAATAGTAAGAAAAGGTAAAGCATGTAAAAGTGCTGAAAGGTCTGCAGAGGTACTAATATGCAGTAAAAAGTACGTATGAAAATGGTTGGATCACTTTTTTCGGCCACTTTCGACCACGGAGGCGAAAGTCACTTAACTTTTGAAGCTCATCTTCCAAAAGTAGGTTCAACTTCACTTTATTTGTCTTCATAGAGCATATCATTTTATTAAATGTTTATTTTTTAGTACAAAACAATACAGGTTACTTATACAAGCCTTATATATTTTTTTTTCTTATATAACCTTAAACATACAGAATATAGCACTGAAACAACTTACGAACAAGCGTCTGTTCGTAAGTAGGGCAGCATCTGTATTTCAAGTATTAAAAAAAATTGAACAAAAAATTACTGAAAAACAACCCCAAAAAGACAAAAATAAACAGAGCAATGGCCAAAAAACAAACCTAAAAATGAAAATTCACAGATAAACGACCCCCTCCCACAAAAACCCAAAATTTACTGAAAAAGGACCAAAAAATACGACCTAAAAAATAGTTAAAAAACATTTAAGGGGATTTTTTCCCCCATTGTCTATTTATTGTTTAATTCCTCTTTTGTTCTGAAAAAAAGTTCTCCCTGTGCCATTATTAATATAGAAGAAACAAGGCCCGTATGAATACACAAGAGTGTATTGAACAAGACGGCCAGCTTTCGTGCTTTTGCAGCTGTGCCCAACTGCATTGCATCATAGCGAACGAGTCATATATTGCTGACCTTTTGCAAGAGTATGGAAAGGGTCATAAATCTCTGAGGTTGGTCGAAATTGAGAGTTATTGTTAAGCCGGGTTACCTCATGTTATGTGAATGCTCTACATTTTGTTTGTGAAGAATTATTAGTGGAATAATGACAGTATCCAATCATGTAGAAATTAAACAAATACCTTTTTTCTACTCAGAAAATAACTCAAGTTTGGGTACGCATTGTACGCGAGATCTCACGGTAGTATATTAGCATATTAGCGCAATCGCCGACCACGTTGTAAAACGTTGAATGCAACCACAGCTTTTAACCAACAAGACACCTACAGTGTATTTTTAGTAACAATGTCCAAATCACATGGACGTTTTACAATAAATACGGTAATTATCAATGGTTCGTGTGCAGACGAGGCATCTCGCCTCCATATTTCCTTCTTTGCCCACACTGAAACGTGAGTTCACTATTACTGTTTTGCACTATTACCAATATTTAAAGTTAAAATTGGATGGCAACTTAGGCTGCGAAGAGAAAGGGTTCTGTTTATGAATCCTATTTCAAGCTCATACTTGCAGATCATACTGAAATTCACGTAAATCGAGCATTGAGCCGAAAGTTTACCGTGCATGAGACAATTGTAAAGAATGGAAAACTTTTCTTAGAAAAACCCATTCTGAAAGACAAATAAAGCATGCCGAGGGACGTCCTGAATGCTAAATAAAACATAAAAAAGTATGATGAGGAAAACAATTATTTGGTGTATCTGATGATGAATCGGACTTTGAAGGACATTAAATAAATATTGTAAATTGTATTTTTGTATTGTGTTCATGGTTTACGTTGTCTAAAATTTTTTTCAACATGACTGTACGTATTCAACATGTTGGTCACAAACGATTGAAGTAGCACAAACAATTTATTAACACTGAGAATTAATGATAGGGAGGGAAAGGGGAGAGGAAGCGCCAGAGATTATGGGAGTTTTCGACCGCTGAGACTGGCACAAAAAGACATTTTCCGCTATAATGTTAGTCGATTTGGGGAGATTTCCTTATAAAAAAAAAACGTTAATTCCCTAGAACCAGCAAACAAAGACTTAAATCTGAAGTCATGTGTTCAAATCCAGCCACCGGCCTTCCTGTGGAGAGTTTGCATGTTCTCCCGTGCTTGCGAGGCTTTCCTCCGGGCACTCGGATTTCCTTCCACATTCCATGAACTTGCTTGGCAGGTATTTGGCTGGTCCAAGTTGTCCTTAAGTATGAATAAGTGAGTTGTCTGTCTCTGTGTGCCCTGCGATTGGCTGGACACCAGTTCGAGGTGTCCCCTGCCCACTGCCCGAAGACAGCAGGGATGGGCTCCAGCAACCCCGTGACCCTACTGAGGATAAACGGTGCAGATAATGGATGGATAGATGGAAAAAATTTTTGGCTCGTACTGTAACAAAAAAAAAAAAAAACAGCGATTTTGGTGTGCTTGGCAAAGAACAAAGGAGGAAACAAATTACCCTTGCTTTTCCTTTTGTGGTACTCAGCATCTGAACATCTCTATATGTGTAATTAATTATGTATTTGATAACTCTCTTAGAAAAAAAAGGCCACCTCTGTTGAACATATAGTACAGTACATACAAGACGTTATTAGTCGAGGCTGATGTGAGATACATGACAGTTCCCGCATAGAAAAACATGATTTTCCCCATCTTGCCTTGTTAATAGTTATTTTTTTCCCCCGTCTTCTCACTTTTTTTTTTTCATTGATCCTTACTGTGATAGCAGGCGATGCGCACCAGACGCCCTGCCTGTGTTTCAATTAAAAACGGGAAGATGTGAAGGTGCTGCACGTTCCTTTGTGGGAGCGTATTCACGTGCAATGCAGAACATTTGGGAACTATTTTAATATTGCTCGTGTTTTGAAATAGAGGGGTCGAATTTGTTTTGTCAAAGTACAAAATTTGCGATTTTATATTATATAATATATATATATATATATATATATATATATATATATATATATATATAATTTTTTTTTTTTTTTTTTAATGTTTATTTTTTTTTTATGTTTTTTGGTGCCAACTTTGTCCCGATTGTCCCTTTGTGTGTGTGCAGCAAAATACTGCGACAGAAATAGTACAGAAATATTATATAATGAAGTAAAATATCAATTAAGTGCTTTAAATCGGGGACCTACAATATAATTCTGCCTTCATTCTGAAAATAATGATATAGAAATTCTACAAAAGTACTCTTACAATAATACTATAGTACAAAAATACTGTTACTGAAATAACAGAAATACTAAAAAACTATTACAGTAATACTAGAAAATTCAACAGATATAATACAGAAATACTCCAATAAACATTGCACAAATATTACAAAAATACAAGGAAAAAAAATACTTAAATACTCCAAATATACTATACAAATTGTACCATAGAAAGATTACCAAAATACTGCCAAAATACTACTGCAGAAAAATAATACCAAAGTACTACAAAAATAAAACTTCAGTGATAATACAAAAAGAAATACTCCAGAAATACTACAAATACTACAAAAATACTACTCTGGAAATACTCTAAAAAATAATAAATAAGGTAATACTACACAATACTACAAAAAACAACTACACTAATACTACAAAAATATATATATAGATATACTACCAGAAAATATACTTAAAAAATACAACAAAAATACTAGAAAAAAATATTAAAAAAATACTACTGCAGAAACACTCCCCAAATTGTTACAAAATATAACTACAGTGATACTACAAAATATTACGAAAATCGTACAAAAATTCTACGATGGAAATACTATCAAAGTTCTACAGAAATACTAAAAAAATACTACTACAGAAATAATAGCAAAATACTCAAAAATGAAACCAAAGAAATACTACACAAATCAATAGAAACAAATAGTTTAAGCCCAATATGTGATTTTCATTTCAAATGTATTAATACCAATTCGATGAAACAAATGTATTTAAAAGAAATTGTCAAGACCAGAACAGAGACACGACCCACTTGCGTATGTTTCTCTCAGTTTTATTTGGGAAGAAGGGAAAGGATTGCACACACAATCCGGTGATCGCTGGTCGCGGGGAGCAGGTTGCTCTGAACGAGGAAGTGGTATTTCCGTGGTGAGCGATGGCGCTGTCGGGAGCGCAAAAAACAGGTCAGTAGCCGGAACAGGGGAGCAAAAAGACTGGTCGATATCAGAAAATGGGTCGAAGCCGGGAAACAGACAGTAGCCAAAACAGGATTTAGTCAGGGTCGAACAGTTTGCCTAGCGTAAACTGAGTTTCGCAGACGGACTGACAACAGGTGACAGAAAGACGGGGGTTTAAATAGTGACAGGGAGCCAATCAGAGTCCGAGGCAGTTGGCGCCCAAGGAGCGGGCACAGGTGCCTCGCATCAGTAATCATGACAGAAATATAACATGTAGATGCCTGAATGTATATAAATTCATAAATAAAGAATTGGTATTGGTCTCCAGGATCGGCCCCTTGATTCATTTTTTTAACTCAGTGCGTCCCGCGACTCCAAATAGTTGCCCACCCCCGATCTATTCTGTTATATCTCTAAAAACTAATAGAATAAGTTTCTTGGGGGAACCCTTTATCATCAGGCCAATGGTACACCTTTGATGTGAGATAAAGGAATTGAGAATCGCATTAATACCAAAACATGCTTAGCAGGATTTATCTCCAGCAACTAATGAGCCTGGGAATGTTTCCAGTCTGCATAATCAAATGCAGAGGGAAGAAAATACGAGGCGTTATTAGCTTATAGCAAAGACGGGCTAGAAAAAAAAATCCATCCGCTAACGCTACAAAGAAGCAGGTAGAAGGTGACACGCCACCAAAGACCAAAGAAGATTTAACGCCGTACAAAGCAGTCAGGATAAACATGCCTCGTAAATATTTATGAGCCTTAAAACAACAACCAGCAGAATAAATGAAGAAAGCGCATATTTATGGTTTTGTGAGTATAGCCCGTATAAATGTATCCTTTTTCGCTTTTAACACAACTCTAGCAGGGAAATTTTCAAAGAAGAAAACAAGTCATCCAGAAAAATATATGATGGAATGATTTTTGGGACATTGGCCTTCCAGTTTCAGTTCATATGGATCAAATTACTGTACTACTCCGGAAATACTACAAAAGCGATACTAGAAAAATATTAGAAAAATCTGACTGAAGAAGTACTACAAAAATATGATAAAAATACAGCTAAAGTAATACTACAAAGATATGACAAATATCTGACTGTAGCAATACCACAGTTATTACAAAATTAGTAATACTGTGAAAATACTACAGCTATATTGCAAAAATTCTATTATGGAATACAACAGAAATATCAAAGAAATACTTCGAAATTCTGACTGCAGGAATACCACACAAATATAAATACAGATTTACTACAAAAATACTACATACCTGTGGGCACCACAAAAAATCTACTACAGAAATAATACACTAATAATGCAGATTTGCTACAAAAAATCGGAATGTAAAAATACTACAAAAATACAACTATAACTATACTTAAAAATACACTATACACTATTAAAATACTACAAAAATACTATATGAATACTTGAAAATTCCAACTGCAGAAATACCACAAAAATCTGACTGCAGAAATACTACAAAAATACAACTACAGTAATACTACAAAAATACTAAAATTGTGCTACATACAATTCACAGAAGGACCTACATAGCTAGATGGATACTTTATTCATCCCCGTAGGGAAATTCGCACTTCCAGCAGTATCCTTGTGTTGAAAATAAAATAATAAAAAAATAAAAGAAATAGAATGTGTCATAATAGTCTGTAATAATAGTTTGTAATAGTCTTTGATATGTGCAGCCCTTTGAGACTCTTTGTGATTATTCAACAAAAATACTGCGAGAATACTACAAAAATGTCATGACCAGCACCCAGTGTAGACCCAATCGCGTAACGTTTTCTCACAATTTTATTTAAAGAAAGAGGAAGAGAGGCGCCTGCGATCCGATGCTCACTGGACGCGGGAAGCAAGTCGTTCTTGCACTCGGATTGTTATCTGAAAACGGATCTTTTGTAGCGAGCAATGGCGGTGTCAGGGACGGAAAAGCAGGTCGGTAGCCGGGACAGGGAGATCAAAAGCGTGGTCGGGGTTTGAAATAAGTTGTACGCCAGGACGGGAGAGTGGACGTATTCGGGATCAAAAATGGGTCGTAAGCCGGGACGGGAGAGCAGACGTGGTCAGGATCAAAACAAGTCGTGGCCCGAGATAAACGGGACAGGCGGGAGTCAGGGTTTAGAAAGGCTTGCCTTGTATAAACAGAGGTTCGCAGACGGACTGACACCAGGGGATTGACAGGAGTGGGTTTAAGTACAGGGAGCCAATCAGAACCCGCAGCGGTTGGCGCAAAATGAGCGGGCACAGGTGATTCACATTGGTAATCATGACAAAAAAATCCAACCGCAAATATACTGCAAAAATATGACTACAGAAATCCGACAAAAATGCTACAGATATGCTGCAAAAAATCTTTAATGGAAATGTGACAAAAATACTACATAAATATTCCTAAAATACTACTATATACACACTAACAATACTACTCAATAAATACCACAGAAATACTACAAATGTCCAACTGCAGAAGTTCTGCAAAAATACTACAGATACTGTATGTATAGAAAATTCTACTATGGAAATACTACAGAAATACAAAAGAAATGCAACTACTACAGAAATAATACCAAAATACTTCAATACAGAAACACTACAAAAATATTACATATATATCTCAAAAACTCATTTGCTGAAATACTACAAGTCTGTTAAATATAGCCCCTTAAATAATGTAAATAATGTATTCCTTCTCGCTTTTACCACCAGTCAGGGGGAAATTGTCAAAGAACAAAACAAGTCATCCAGGAAAAAATAAGATAGCTATTTTTTATTTTTTACATTAGCGCTCCAGTTCCGGTTCATATGGAAAGATAATTGGAAAAAAAATGCACTTTTCAACTTTTCACATCACTGTTCCACCACTCTGAACATAAAGGACGTACAGTAGTCTTTTCTTTTTGTGAGGGTTGCTTTACACAAAAACCCACGAAGTAAAGACCTTCATTTATTTGTTCATTAAATACTGCAGAACAAGTTCTCGTTTAACAAATAAAAGTACTGTATTTCAGCTGCAGGCTCCAGTTTGAATAGGTGGAAAGGTATTTTTTGCATATTTACAACTCACAAAGTTTCAGATCCTCAAACCAATTTTAATATCACGCAGAGACAACCCAAAGAAATACAAAATGCCGTTTTGAAATCTTGATTCCATTCATTAAGGCACAAAAAATCAAAAACATAATTCAGTATTTCATCAACCACACAAGTTGTCCTGGTCCTGAGACAGCAAAGCAAGTTAAGGTCAGTGGTCAGTGTTTATGACTCCACAATAAAAAAGACACTGGCCAAAAAATGGCATCATGGTAGAGTTCCCATGTGAAAACCACTGCTGTCACAAAAGAACACAAAGAATCATCTCACATTTTCCAAAAAGCATCTTGATTATCCTCAAACCTTTTGGAGAAATATTATTTGTACTGATGAGTCAAAAATTGAACTTTTTGGAAGGTGTGCAGCCCATTACATCTCGTGTAAAAATGGCACAGCGTTTGACAAAAGATGAACATGATGCCAACAGTAAAGCATGATGGTGGCATTGTCATGGTCTGGGGCTGCTTTGCTGTCTCAGGACCAGGACAACTTGTTGTGGTTGACTGAATAATGAATTCTGTTTTTTTTACCAGGATATCCTGATTGAGATTGTCCAACCATCAGTTGGGGAGCCACCCCGGGACCCTAGTGAGGATAAGTGGTGAAGATCATGGATGGATGGACTAGGGTGCCACTCGGGAGTGCCAAAGACCCCCATGTGGCTCCAGAACAAGTTTAGCAGATCAAGAATTCCACATTTGTCTGCAATAGAAAGTATCCTCTACTTTTCAGAGCATTTTGTTGACATGATGGCTTTTAAAGAAACTTGCAAATGAAAAATATTTGCGCATACATGATATTGACGCGCAGGCAGTTAGCAGAAAAGGGGTGGAGTGAATGTTGAGCCAATCAGAATACAGAACTCAATCCACGATGAAAATCGGCGAAACCGCAATACAGCACGAGATGACTACGATACTTTTGATCACATTTGCATATATCACGTAAACTGCCACAGGCGCTAAACACGAATGCAGTAATAGTAACACCCGGACGGTATAAAACCCCTCAGATCAACGAGGAGTACAAAAGTTGAATAAAACGGAATCCAAAAACAACAACACCTTTTCAACTTTTAACGTGACAGTCCTTCAAAGAATCGCTGGCGCCCATTGAAAACAGAAAAAGTAACCTGAGAGTTTTCCCCTTGCTCAAACGGAGTCAGGTGTGCTCAAAATTGGCCTCAGGCAACCCCTTCCGAATTTGTTATGCAGCAAAACCCGCAAGCACTAGAACCAGTCAAAATAAAAAAAGGTCGGAATGCAGTATTTTGAGGTTATCACTCAATGTATTTGTACTATGTTGATATTAAAATATTTCCTATATGCTTCGTAGCCTTAATATATGATTATTAATTATAAAAAAAATCACAAATCACCCCCTCTATCAGACTCCTCCTACATTTTTGATGTGAATGCTTTTTTATCGTTAACTTTTAAAGCGGACTACGGTAAATTCCGTACGAAAGAGAATACCTCATTAAAAAGCGCATGCTCAAATTTAACTGTTTACAAGCCTCACCAGATACAGCCATAAATATGGACCTGATACTTCTTTCAGTTCAGTCACGAGTTGTTTACGTCACGTATTTTCATATCATATGACCATTCAAGAAGGTGATCGCAAAAAAGAACGCATTTTTACTACTGCAACGGAGGAAAACACGAATAAGGGCTACATCGCCTAACATGTAGGTCTTATATTTCTAGACGACAATGTGTGTTCAAGTTTACCTACAAAGTACAACCTAAAACAGTTATGGTGGCACCGTCACAAGCACAAAGTACGGGGACGCAAAATTTCTCCCTACTGTCATTCAGATATTCTCCCTACCGAATAAACCTGCTTCAAAACCTTATTTACCACTATAAAATTAAATACTGAACTCAGGGGGGTCAGTATAGATGCGGATATTTGGTTGTGTGTCACCATAGCGAATGGTAGGCGACGCTTGGGGAGGGGGTGTGGCATATACAGTAACAACAAACTCAATGGGGCAAACGTGAGCACAGAATTGATAATAAAAGTGTTTTAAATGATGGCATTATTTTTAAAATTGTTTTTGCAATAAACAACACCTAGAAAAAAAAAATGTACCGAGAAATGCAGAGGGAAATATCTGAGTAGTTTGAAGACAAAATTGATATGCCGTGTCTCGGCTAAGTGTTCGTTTGCAAGTTCTCTGGATTTCACAAGACAAGAAATGTGAAGTCCAGTCAAGTCCTGTTTATTTGTGACGCCCTTAATCACAAAGAGTCTCAAAAGGCTGCACTAACCACAGATTATTGCAAACCACAGACTATTATTACACTATCACCTGATCTAAAACCTACATGAGGGCAAACAATATACATATATTGTCAACATAGAATAAAATATAGGTTATTCATATGCTATAGAGTAGAAGTGTGTTTTAAGCTTAGATTTAAACATTTCCACTGAGGTTGCAGATCGAATTTCAGGGAGTAGAGCATTCCACAGCACCAGGGCCCGAATGGAGAACGCTCTCAAATCTGCAGATCTTTTCTTGTCTCTTGGGATCACTAGTAGACCAGCATTTTCAGAGCGAAGGCTCCGGACCGGAACATAGGGGGAAATTATATCTGAAAGATATGATATATATATATATATATATATATATATATATATATACAGGACTGTCTCAGAAAATTAGAATATTGTGATAAAGTTCTTTATTTTCTGTAATGCATTTAAAAAAACAAAAATGTCATACATTCTGGATTCATTACACATCAACTGAACTATTTCAAGCCTTTTATTATTTTAATATTGCTGAATTTGGCTTACAGCTTAAGAAAACTCAAAAATCCTATCTCAAAATATTAGAATATCATGAAAAAGTATACAAGTAGGCTATTCAACTAATCACCTGAATCATCTAATTAACTCGAAACACCTTACGAGGGTTTCCTGAGCCTTAAAAACACTCAGCTTGGTTCAGTAAACTAAATCACAAGTTTGGGGCAGACTGCTGATCCGACTGCTGTCCAGAGGACCATCATTGATACCCTCCATCAGGAGGGTAAGACACAAAAAGAAATTTCTCAAAGAGCAGGCTGTTCACAGAGTGCAGTTTCAAAGCATATCCACAAAAAGTCTGTTGGAAGGGAAAAATGTGGCCGGAAACGCTGCACAACCAAGAGAGATGACCGCAGCCTTAACAAAATTGTGAAGAAGAGCCGCTTCCAGAATTTGGGGGAGCTTCAAAGACAGTGGGCTGAAGCTGGAGTCCAGGTATCAAAAGCCACAGTTCACAGACGTGTCCGGGAAATCGGCTACAATAGCCGTATTCCCATGGTCAAGCCACTTCTAAACTCAAGACAACGGAAGAAGCGTCTGACTTGGGCTATGGAGAAGAAGCACTGGACAGTTGCAGAGTGGTCCAAAGTCCTCTTTTCAGACGAAAGCAAGTTTTGCATTTCATTTGGAAGTCAAGGCGCCAGAGTCTGGAGAAAGGCTGGAGAGGAGCAAAATCCAAGTTGCTTGAAATCCAGTGTGAAGTTCCCACAGTCAGCAATGGTTTGGGGAGCCATGTCAGCTGCTGGTGTTGGTCCACTGTGTTTCATCAAGTCCAGAGTAAATGCAACTGTGTACCAAGAGATTTTAGAGAACTACATGCTTCCATCTGCTGAAAAGCTCTATGGAGATGAGGATTTCATTTTCCAGCATGATCTGGCACCTGCCCACAGTGCCAAAACCACCAGTAACTGGTGCACTGACCATGGCATCACTGTCCTTGATTGGCCTGCTAATTCCCCTGACCTGAACCCCATCGAGAATTTGTGGGGTATAGTTAAGAAGAAGATGAAAGACACCAGATCTACAAATGCAAATGAGCTGAAGGCCGCTATCAAAGCATCCTGGGCATCAATAACACCTCAGCAATGCCACAGGCTGATTGCCTCCATGCCACGCCGGATTGATGCAGTAATCCGTGCAAAAGGATTCCCAACCAAGTACTGAGTGCATCAATGGACATTTTCAAATGTTTGATTTAGTTTTGCTGTTATAAAATTATTTTTTTACTTGGTCTGAGGAAGTATTCTAATATTTTGAGATTTTGAGAAATCAGCAATATTCAAATAATAAAAGGCTTGAAATAATTCAGTTGATGTGTAATGAATCCAGAATGTATGACATTTTTGTTTTTTTAATTGCATTACAGAAAATAAAGAACTTTATCACAATATTCTAATTTTCTGAGACAGTACTGTATATGCATGATTTTGTATACTACCAACAGAACCTTGAAATCACATCTTAAGCTAACAGGGAGCCAATGCAGGTTAGCTAAAATCGGGGTAATGTGATCAAACTTTCTTGTCTTAGTTAAAAACCTTGCTGCAGCATTTTGTACCAGCTGAAGGATCTTGATTTTGGACTTCAGGAGACCGGAGAGTTCACCACCTCCTCGGTCGGGTTGGTGTACATGTTTCCTTCTTTTTCTTTTATTATATGACTCTTTTTTAATAGTTTAGTTTTAGGGGGTCTGCTTCAAGGCAAGTATGTACAGTATGTGACACGCTATTTTAGGGGTCAGTAATCTGGGGGGGTAACAGAACTACTTTTTAAATGAAGTAACTAGTAACTGTAACTATTGTTTTGCAGTGACCTGCACAACATTATAAACTTCTATTCAGTCCTGGATGACTGTTTCAAGAGTATTTTAGGATCTGGCTTGTGACCTTCACCCTGAGGGCGCCAACCAGGCGTGGAGCTGGAAAAACCTGAGCACTATCTCCACAAATATGACCCTAATTATCATAAGATTTTATATTGACTGCTCGGACAGCACACTGCGTCGGGTCATTGCATTTTCATTTCCATATCCGGTTCAGTCTTTGTTCCTGGTTTGGATATCGTCAGGTTTCGTTTGTGTTTGGACATATTATTTGTTTTATGACCCTTTGTTTTTTTTGTTACTTTGTTCCAGGTTTTGTTAGTTGATACCTTCCTTATTTTACCTGCCTCAGTTCCTGCTTTCATTCAATTGGATCTTGGCAATATAACATGCCGGCTGCACAATCTTGTCTGGAAATTAAATCAAAGCAAAAGTAGATCTTCAAGTAGTGAAGTTTCTACAAATAAATTCTTATTTTGCCATCGACTTCACCCTGGGGTATTTACTCCCCCCCAAACTCCATGAACGCAGCGCCGATTGACCGGCGGTCTGTCTCGCTCCCTATGACCCTTGCGCAGGATCAGCAGAACCTTCAATGAATAATGAATGAAGATTAATATATCATGTCAATAAATTATGCATTTACGCTCTTGCAAAATGTATGGAACTGTTACTGACTCAAAACGACTTCTAATAGCATTCGGGGGGATGGGGTGCGTACAATGCCGTCGACTTCCGGCCATCGCAAAAAAAGAAAATTGGCCGGTGGTTTTGAATATGCAAATACAGTAAAACTCGGTTAATCAGGATTCGGTTTATTCAGATCTTCGTGAAATCCGGATAAAAAGTTTGGTCTGGGTGATTTCTAAAACCTATGCATATTCCAGATTTTATAATCTGGCTCTTCGGCTATTCTAGATCAAAATCCAAATCATTTCGATCCAGTTTGCCAAGTCTATTTCAAAGTCGTATTTCAAGTTGATGTACCTCTTCCCGAAAGAGCCTGGATGACACAACGTTCCCAGGAAAGTGTATGCCATCCTTTTGTCCATAGACAAATTTCTCTATGCGTTTGTCTTCCTGGGACGTCTTCCCTGTTATCACTGACCGACTCTCTCATTGTCATTTGATTCAAGTGGTGATCTATTCTTGCAAAACGACACTGAAGGAGACAGCGTCAGTGAACGAGAGGAATCGAGAGTACCGGACATTAGAAGAAAAATTGAAGATCATACAGTACTGTAATGATCAAACTGGCATCAAGAAGAAAGATATCGTGGCTTATTTTCACATGAGACCTCAAATATTGTCAGATCTTCTTAAAAACGTGGTACGTATGTTTCATTGATATTCTGTAGTGGGTTTACATAATTCACCCACGGAACACTGTTGTTGAGAAGAGAGTTGCGGTAGAACAGGTTAGAAGCTTGCACTGTCCCTTCTTCCTGTTCGAGAAATAGCAACATGCTATCGTTGTTGTGCCCTGTTTTGAAGAGCTATGTCAATAAAGCTTTACTACTCCGCCTCAGACTTGCGTTCTTACACGCTACAATTCTCATTTTATCTGGGTGAATACACGCGTGAATTAATGTTCAATCAAAACCAGTTATTCATGTATTATCTATTAAACATAATTTTGAGGTCAGGAGGTCTGAGAATACCGGACATCGGCTTATCCGGATCTATTTGATTCCGATTACCAGCTCGGTGGCCTTCGGGGTATGGCGCCCGCCCCGAGACTGGGAGGTTGTGGTTCAAGCCTCGGCTGAGTCATACCTAAGACTTACAACATTGGTACCCGTTGCCTCCCTACTTGGCGTTCAGCATTATGGGTTGGAATTGGGGGGTTTGGTCACCTAATGACTCCCAACACCTCAGTTGGGTTGAGGGAGGGGGCTAGGAATCCCCTCCTCTGAATCAATCTCCCAAAAAGAGTCAGAAATAACTCTAGCCACCTCCCACTAGGGGGATATGGCTGTGGTGTATATATATATATACATATATATATATTTGAATCCGGATTAGCCGAGTTTTACTGTATAACTAGCAACTCGTGTTTGAAGTGGTGTAAGGAAAAAACTAACAGTCGCAACAGTTTTGTGCCATCATGTTGAGCGAAGGATGTAATTTGACTTTTGCTCGTTAGGCTTCTGCTCAATTAGCGTGCCGCACTTGTCAGTCGGTGTCCCGCGGTAACAGCCGGGGCTTTAATATATGCCTTCAGATCGCGAGGAACTTTCCACAGGGGTGAGAAAACACATCCGAGATATCGCAATGATTAGATTAGTAGGCGAGTAAATTACGGAGAAATGTTTCTTTCAATCAAGCATAAAATAGAGGCGGCGTAAAATATATATTTTTTAAAAAATGGTAAAACCCACTCGGAATCACTGATGATACCGCCAGAGATAATTAAGCTGTGGGTGTCGAGCCAGGCTTCTAAATGAGCCGGTTCGGATATTGTCAGTCCTACGTAGCGTGTGTAAAGCAGGGGATAACCAATTAAACAGTTTGTACATGTTCTCGGGGAAAAAACGGTAAAGCCATCATCTGCTTTTAGACGTTTCGGACTGGCATCGATTTCCTGTGCTGCTTCGGTTGCGAGCTCATCGCAGCATCGATCTTTTAGGAAATCGTAAAAACTCCCTGACTTAATTAAGAAAAAGAAAAAGTATGAAAGAGAATAAATAATATATGCCATTGATATTAATTTATTGACTTTCTTTCGTTTTCAATTATTTCATTTAGTTTGCATCAATGTAAACATGAGGTTAACTTGGCTTTCTGTCATGCAAGCTTTAATTTTATAACAAAATGTTCTATGCTGAACATCATACCAATATATATATTTTTTGCTTCTCATTCAAATATTTTTTTAGCTGAGCATAAAATCATAAAAACTCAAATTGATAACGTCATTGAAATAAACATTTATTCAGTGGAATAATAATAGAGAATACATATACCCTGTTCATATTGATATACAGTGCTGTTCTTAACAAAAACAGTGCAATGTGAGTAACCAGAATATGCCTGGATTTTAATATATATTTTATTGTTACATGCCAAATTTTCAGAAAACAAACAAGACCCAGCATTCATATTAGGCACGCTCCACAGGCTGTGCAAAAAGGGCAAATAGTTCAAAGGAGTGTGTTAAAAATAAATAACAGTGTGGCAACCAATCTCTGAGTTAATCAAGTTAAAAAACTAAATCGGGTGTGAATCAGGTGTGAATCGGGTGGCGGCTACTTAAGGATGGTGAAGCCAGCACAGGTTTAACATGCAGACACTGCTCCGAAGATTGGCGTTCTTTAATTAAAAAGTTAAATTAATAAAATGTTGGCTATTCAGCTAAAATGATCTCCAATGCCTTAGAAAAACCAGAGGCAAGTGGAAGAAAACAGAAGACAACTATTAAAATGGACCGGAGAATAACCAGAATAGCAAAGGCTCAGCCAATGATCAGCTCCAGGACTATCAAACACAGTCTGCAGTTACCTTTAAGTGCTGTGACAGTTTGATGTCTGTGTGAAGCAAATTTATTTTCAAGAATCTCACGGTAAGTCCCTCTGTTGAAAAAAAAGGCACATGCAAAATAGGTTACAATTCGCCAAAGAACACATCAACTCGCCTAAAGAAAAATGAAGGAACATTTTGTGGACTGATGAAAGTAAATTGTCCTTTTAGGGTTCTGGGGCCACAGACCGTGTGTGAGACGACCCACAAACTTTGAATTCAAACCTTAGTACACATGGAAGACAGTGAAGCATGGTGGTGCAAGTATCATGGTCTCGGCATGTTTCTTTTACACTGGTGTTCGGCCCATTTATCACATACCAGCGATCAAGGATCAGTTAGTGCACAGGTGTCAAACTGGCGGCCCGCGGGCCGGATCAGGCCCGCTAAGGGATTGAATCCGGCCCGTGAGACAACACTCAGAGAAGCACAAGATAAAAACAAGCTGCAGGTTGAAATATGTCAACTTGATGTTGCTAAAGAATGGTGCTTCTCACAAAGACACTGCACTTGTATTTATTTATTTATCTCTCTCTCTCTCTCTCTCTCTCTCTTTCTCTTTCCACTCCTTTTCTACCACTCTCTGTCTCTTTCACTCTGTGTCTCTCTTTTTCTCTTCCTTTGTTGCTCTTTGTCTCTTTCTCTCTCTGTCTTTTTAACTTCTTTTGCTCTAATTTCCCTTTTTTCCTTTTCTCTCTTTTCTCGTTCTCTCTTCCTACCCTTTGCGCTTTCTTTTCTCTTTTCTCTCCTTCTGTCTTTCTATTTCTTTTAGATTTCTTTCTTCCTCTCCCTTTCTTTCCCCCTCTCTCATGACTTCTCTTTTTATCTCTTTTGTTTCTCAGGCTCTCCCTCTCTCTCTCTTTCTTTATCTCCCCTCTTTCTCTTATTTCTTTATCTCTCTTTTTCTTTCTCTTTAATCTACTAGTCCGGCCCCCGACAGAATGTTTGTTCTATTGTGTGGCCCCCGAGTTAAAATGAGTTTGACACCCCTGAGTTAGTGTATGTCAACATACTTAAAGAGATTATGTTGCCTTATGCTGAAGAGGACATGCCCTTGAAATTGGTGTTTCAAAAAGACAATGACCCCAATTACACCAGTAGACGAGCAAAGTCTTGGTCCCATACCAATAGAATTAATGTTATGGAGGGACCAGCCCAATCCCCAGGTCTCAATTCAATCGAGAACATGTGGGGTGATATCAAAAATGCTCTTTGTTAAGCAAAACCAAGAAATATAAATTAATTGTGAAACGTGGTTCGACAATCATGGCATGAAATAACAACTGAAAAGTGCCACAAGTTGATTGATTCTATGCCACACAGATGTGAAGCAGTTACTTTTAAAAAACTGTGGTCATGCCACAAAATATTAGGATTGCGAAAGTCCTACCAATTTTGGGAAATACGAAATAGTTTTGAGTTTGTGCAGTCAACAGCAGACACAATTTTTTATTTTTCAACACATCCTATGAACTATTTTCCCAATTACACATTCTTTGGAGCATGCCTATTATGAATGCTGGGTTTATTTCCTGAGAATCTGCTGCACCTACTGGTAACTTGTTTGGCATCAGACAATAAAAATATATTAAAACCCGAGATATTCTGGTTGGTCACATTGCACTTCTATTATTTTGAAAATCACTGTATTAAACATGTTTTTTTTTTTCAGTTTTTCAGTTATTATTATTATTATAAACTTTAAGCATTTTATTTTTTATACCGCTAGAAGCTTTTCCATTGTATTGACTTTACTTTCAAAATATTGCACAATGAAAGTTTTTTTTCTTGTCTTGATGACAATGTTATTAAAAAAAATGTATTTTCACTACATTGCTTTGGCTCCAAAACATTTGCAATAAAAGATTGATATTTCTTTTTTTAAATATCTTTAACGTTTGGAGAGAAAATAGAAATGTTAATGCCTATAATTTTTGTGCTGGGTTTATCAGAATTATAAACTAACGCAATGAAGGAGGTGTTTAATTATTCAATGATTGTGACATTTCCAGGAATATTACCCTTTAATTACTTGGATCGGATCGATACCAACACAACCAGTATCGCCCACTCCCATTAATAGTACTTTTATTTCTTAAACAAACGTTTGAGCATGTAAAAGGTTTTTGTTCTTTGGTTTAAGTGTTACAGTATTTAGTCGTATAACAACTGTTTCTATCACAGGTTCTTTTTGGAACATAAGCGAAAAACAAGGGTTTATATTTTCATACAATACCTGTGTCATACTGGTTCACATAATTAGTTTTCTCCTGAATGTGCTTATGATTGGTCAAAATGCACTTTTTCAGTGATTTTCTTTTGCCGACTTGAATTTTTAATCCTTCGTTTTCCACTTGGGGTTTCTTTCCCAAAATGTCCTGCAATAGTCAAAACCAGTGAAGAAGAAACCTTTATCTAATAATTTAATTATGTATTTATTTATTACTCAAGATTAATTCCAATTTACTTGTTTGTATATACAAATTACTTTTGTACCGTCAAATGATAATTTTTAGAAATAATTCTGCTCTTTTATTGCACAACTTATGTATTAAGCACTCCATCCACTTTAATTTAAATGATACTTTGCAGCTATCATGTGGGCGTTATGGAAAACTGCATTTTGTTTCTGGTTCTATCCTACAAAAATGAAACATTTTTGAAAGGGTGCCAGGGAGCCACTATGTAGCACCAAAGACCTGCATGTGGTAGAGAGCAGGTTCAGCGTGTAGAGAGCTCCAGGTTTGTTGGAGAAAGAAAGCATCTACTGAAGTGTTCTTAGGATCAGGGGATTGTGTCATAATAGTCTGTAGTTTGCAATAATCTGTGTTCTGTGCAGACTCTTTGTGATAAAGGGCATCATACATTAACATGATTTGACTTGTAGTATACCAGGTATTCAGTTATCACATGGTTAACTTTCAGTTTCTCTTAACTGCGGAAAAGTTATTTTGTTTTATGCTTGCCAGTTTTCAGGTTTTGGTCCAACTCCAGTCAGGATAATATGTTCATTATGAAAGAGAAAAAAAGTCAAGCAGCAACTGTTCAACTGACATTGAAGAATCTGACGATCTGGATGCAAATGTACGCCGCACGCTGTACGTCGAGGCTTTTTAATTGAATTCAAGGGCAGAAATTTGACTTGCAAAATTCCTTTCACACAAAAGGGAAATTACATTGAGATGAAGGCTTTGCTGTTGGTAGCAAACAGGGGGATGAAACAGCCGCTGAAAAGAAAAGACCATCCATCTAAAGGAATGCTATTGAAATTTGTGTTCGTTTCGGCATTATCAGCTCTCATTGGGGGATAGTGGAAGCTCACCACGCGCATAACAAATGCGAAATTTTGCCTCGTGACGCTCAATGACGAGAATAACACTGTGAAATAAAACACGTCTGTCCGTAAAGCAACCTTATTAGCCATGCTAATAGGCGTTCTCTGAGGTCGCGGTCGCCGTGACGACCGCAACATCACTGCTGAAGGAGACACTTTGGAGTCCTTTATGATCACACTCGCTTTTTGAACACTGGCGTCGTGTTCCATTTTGATCGACGGGCTATCGGAGCTGTGCGTGAATGCGTTTTTGAAGTTCAGGGTTCAAATGCAGCTACGGCCTGACCGATTTGGAATTTGCATAATCTCACAGGGATTTGCATGAGTTGTTGCCCTTTTGTTCTTTGCAATAAAGACTCTCGCCATTGGTGGTCATTGCAACAGAGGATAGTAACAGTAGCTTTTGCAAATTCAGCTTTGCTGCAACAATTTTTTACGCTGTTTATAATATCATGCACCAGAGCCGCATCTAGGTTTTATGACTATGCCTGAATATTAGAAAATAATACACATTGGAAACTTAAAGCTTTCCCCAAGGAAATAATAAAATTGGCCTTATTTGTTTTTTCCATGTCATACACATAAAAAACAGTATTAACTCCAGCAAAATTTATTTTATGTTGATGGCAGTATAACAGTTCTTGAGAATTTAAGAATACTACTGATTTACTGTATAAATTAAAATGTTAGCACGTTTCACCGTTTTTACATTTTTATTCCAATTCAAACAACAAATTTTCAAAACAGACAAGAGGCCAAAATAGCGGCAACTTTGGAGCAAATGACACATTTCATATGCAAAAGGCTCAATATGTGCTAGAACATTTAACATATGCAACTCAGGCTCATTTAGCCTTAAGCTTTTTCAGTAACCATTGTTGGTTGATTGGTTGGATCCCTTAACCACAAGGGTGGACGGGGCACCATTATCTGTGGTCTGCCTTGGGCAAGTACAGCCTGGTGGCACCCATCCCTCTTCAGGCCAAGATATGTTTCCACTATTACACAGCAAAAATTCAGCAATCAGGTGAGTCAGGGCACCAATGCTCTACGTTGTACTGTAGCGAATTACTGCAAGTAGCTTTCATGCCAGTGACAGTTGTTGTCAAAGTTGTCCTCTTGCAAATAAACGGATCTGGAATCAGAATGCTTTGGTCCAAATTCTATTGATTGCATTGATTATTTTTTCCAAACTCTGGCTAAAAACTGAAATACGGAATATTACACCAATTAGATGCTTGAAATATTTTAGTCTTAAGCTGGGGTCAGAAACCTTTTCGACTTAAAGAGCCATAAAAACAAATTGTTTTTGTTGTTTTTTTGAGTCAGGCATATCAGATATTTTAAAATAAATTTTAGCAAAACAGCCAAACGCGCTCCCCAGACAAAGTCTAATGTTTCAGCGCATTTCATTTTACTGTGTGACGTTGGACAATTTGATCCAATTTATGATGTGAGATTTGTGTCCTATATCAACAAATATAACCTTCCCGCAATTACTTATGATCATTGTGCAACATTTCGACATTCATTTTTTTCCGTAGATATAGGTTTCAGAACAAGGTGCATAGCTTTTCTGTAAGAATGTCACAAAATACTTCAAATGAGGATACATATATGTATATATATATATATATATATATATATATATATATATATATATATATATATATATATATATATATATACTTACCATTGGCGCAGACGGGACTGGGCAGACAGAAGTGCGCTGGTTCATAGCTCTGCCCACTATATCACTTACCCAATCAAATTGCTCTGTGTGCTTGGCTGGCATTTCTTGCTGTTTTTATCATTAAATGTCTCAACAGTAAACCTAGATGTTTTAATGAGCATCCAAATACCGGATTCCTAGCGATGTACAGACAAAACCGTGTCTGTTGGTGTAACGCTTCAGATGAGATTTGCATAAGTATAATTTTATCTTTGAACCATATATGGTTTGCAAGCCATAGGTTCCCAACCTCTGGACTAATGACTGTATTACTGTGGAGCAGACCTGGCCACTCCGGTTCTCGGGAACCGCATGTCCTGCATGATGTTTCCCTTCTTGAATTTTGGTGACACAAAGTATGAGCTTGTTAAGCTGCCGGATCTTGGAATCAATCACCTGTATTGGAGCAGAGAAACCTCAAAAACAAGGCAGGACATGCAGCCCTTTGGAACCCAGGTCTGCTAGAGTATGAGATATAGCCTTTGTTTATATTCAGTCTCTTCTGCCTTGATGGTAGGGTCACGGAGCCTTATCCACATCACATTCAATATCCTCTCATCGAATGCACAGAGGAAAAATCTTCCATGCTTTGTCCAACCTTGACATTCCCCTACACATATTTAATGGCCAGCAACAGTCAGTTTCTGTTTAGCACAGGTTGGACTCTTTGTCTAGACTACGTAAATAAAAGACCGTGCTTGATAACGTGATCAATAACAGTTGCCCGAATTTCATCCGAAACCTGAGCCTTTCCAACTCTACTTCCACCTTGCACTTGGACTTCTTTCTCTTACTCTCAAATTCATCTGCCTTTGACCTCTTCCATCCATGTTGGTAAATAACAAGACATTCGCTGCAGCTTCTGACGCCTGCACACTGATTGCTAAGTCAAGATTTGTACAGGAGTGTCAAACAGAGGCTTCAGGGATTTCATACTGATGTAGGTAGTTTCTAACAGGGGCAATCAATTGGTGCATTGTGTATCTGTTATTATTCTATTCTACATTTTTAGTTTTTTCATCTGATATTTTTGGGGACAATTTATATTTCCAGTTTGTTATAAAACATGTGTTCATGTCCAGTTCCATTCTCTACCTCATGATAATCCTGGAAAAAGTCCATGTTTTGTTTTGTTTTTCATTTTAAACTGTTATTACATTTTCTTAACACATAGTTATAGCAGCTATTGCCTGATATTAAAATTGATTGAAAGGGTCCAAGGTAATCACTCATGATCTGATTTCTGACTCTTTTATGGACAAAATAACAACAACAAAAAATAAAAATGGCAGCCTGTATGCTACATGGTCAATAAAGGCTTAAGCGGGTAAAAGTGATCGAAGAACACATTTCTGATGCATTTATAGATGATTGTGAGGATGTGGGTCGGTATGTTGTCAATCTCTTAACAAAGTACAATTGAAGAGTTTTTGATACATACAGTGTAGGGGTGCAAAACGATTTAATCTGGTAATGGTCAATGGAATTACAGATCAAATCAATATAATTTGTGTTATTATTTTTTTCACCAATCTATGGTTCCAACAAGAAGTTACTTTGAGAATCTCTGATAATCTGTGTTCCTTTTAAGAAGTCAAGTAGCTAGTTAGTGGGTACCAATTAGGCCCAAGAACCAAATGAGTTGCTGATGTTTTGTTTTTGCCTCCAATTTTATATTTTCTTTTATAATTAATTAAGAAAATATAAATTTTGCTCTAACGGGGCACATTTTGTATTGTTTTTTTTTTTTTCAAATGTTCGTTCTTAAAAGCTACATTTGGTTGTGGTTTTATTGTTGTTTACACTCAGTTACCATAATTTTCTAATATAATATTGACTTGTATCTATAAATACCAAATCCAGTACATACAATAAGACAAGATGGGTGGTGTGTAATTAAAAAAAATAATCATACAGTATTCGATGAAATTGTCAGCATGACCTTGCAGTAGTGCAGTGCCTTTATACAATACTTGAGGGGAGGGTAATAATCCTTCAATCGTCTTATTAGATTTTGAAAGAAACAGTAACGTGCGGTAAGGTTTGTGTCAGGTGAAGCACAGTCAGGTTTACACAAAAATGATCCTATATCTTATTCATCGTTTGGTTGGCAGAGTAGGAAAGCAATATACAAGCTATAGTATAAGAAAAATGTTTTATCGTCTTACCTTATTAAAATCTATGCACTGTTCCTTTTAAACAAAAGCATTAATAGATGGGGAATCTGTTAGGCTTCCTTCCACCAGCAGGGCCCAATTGGGTTTGGAACTGGGAGCAGGTGTGTCCTATCTCTACACAAATATCCTTCATAATCCTAGCCTTTTATATAAGTCTGGACAAGCATATTTCGTTGGGTCATTTTTATATCATTCTACCACCACACCACAAAACCGTAAAT
This sequence comes from Urocampus carinirostris, assembly GCF_059441175.1. NCBI lineage: Eukaryota > Metazoa > Chordata > Actinopteri > Syngnathiformes > Syngnathidae > Urocampus > Urocampus carinirostris. The sequence continues at coordinate 19,630,397 of NC_142354.1, forward strand.
GGGAAACCTTTACCAAAACTGAAATTAAATGTGACCATTGGAGCAGCTTATTCATGCACAAAGACTTAGTCTAGCCACACCCTGTCACCAAATTTAAATATCTTGGAGCTGTCATATCAGAAGAGGGGGTCAGAACCAGAAATCATGGCTATGATAGCTCAAACCACAGCCAACTTGCCAGACTCAAACCAGTCTGGAGGGACAAGAACATAGCAGTGCAATCAAAGATCAGACTCATGCAAGCACTGGTTACTTCCATCTTACTCTACGCTTATTGGCATGCAATGCTGCAAAGGAAAATCCCAGCCATGGAGATGAGATGCTACAGGAAACTTCTATATATCAGCTACATGGCCCATGTGACAAATGAAACAGTGCACAACACCATCAGAGGGCACATTGGTCACTACAAAGAACTGTTCTGAACTATGCACGGACAAAATCTGCAGTATTACAGTCACGACACAAGATCATCAAGACTGGCAAAGAACAATGTCCAGGGTGCTGTCCAAGGGGACAGGAGGAGAAGTTGATCAAAAAAGACAACATCGAGGAATGGACTGGTGCCAATTTTGCCAAGATTCAAAAGCAGGCCAGGAATTGTCAGCAGTGGAGAAAGCTGTCCAGAGTTGTGTCGTAAGTGGTGCCCCGACGATCCAAGCGGTCAAGGGATCAGTGAACCATTTGACTGAAATACCGTTCCCTGCACTACACAATAAAGTGAAGGCTGGTGGTCAAATATTATACAGTGTCTCATCAAGAGTTGCGACTGCATACTTTTTATTGTGGTTGGTGTCCTGCATTAGTCCTTTCCTAATATTTTAATGACCTAATTGATAGCCATGATGTAGTCATTGAGACACACAGGTAAAACCTTGCGCTAACAACGCTCAAAGGAACAGTTTGACCTTCTTACTACCCCTGCGCAGTCATGTCACGTTACGCGAGATGAAAATCCAATAACCTTTGCATCATTAGCGCGCTTCGCTACAGAGAGTGTAAGCGTGGAAATAATGTTCAGCAGCACTTGCACATAAGCGGCAGCTGTGAGGGTGAAAACAGCGGCAGGCTTCAGACTCGCGCGGTCGGGATGCGAAATCTCCCCGAGACGTCAAAGGTGAAGCAGGGAGGCTCATCAGTCCGCATTTTTTGCGCCACAGATTGTAATTGCTGCACCGCTATTGTTGAGCTGTTTGCTGCCCACTGTTGTGTTCTCTCTCTGTAGCTAAATTATGCGTGGGTCAGAATGTATTGTTGGTTCTTGGATGGAATAATTGCAGTGGGTGAAAAGAAATGAAGGCAGATGGTTATTGCTGGACATTATTATCATTAATATTAGTTGTCGGTGCAGCTCATTCTTTTCCATTTTAATGGAGCTGGAGATGGGCTATATACACGTTTCAGGTGGAGTAAACCAGAAGTTCTCAACGTATCTCACTAGAGGATCCACCATTCCATCCTAATGACAATAAGCAGAGATGGTGTAAAAAAAAAAAAAGCAAAAAAAAAAAAAACCAAAACAACTAAACAGAAAGGTTTCAAGTACCGTATACATCCCATGTGAGGCTACATCCCATATAAGCGACACCCAAAAACTGATTTTAAAGAACCACATAGTAAAAAAGTTCATGCCCCAAATATTTTTTTAAATCCTGTACCTAAACAACAATAATAACAGTACTTAATTGTGTCGATAAGAAAGATCAACACAGACGCTCCCCTACTTACGACCATTCGACTTACGTAAAATGATGGATACCCAAAGAAATTTGGGATGTCGAAAAATATCCAAACATTGCTGTATGTTAGATTTTGTATTTTGTGCACCTTTTTCGAGACAGTACTGTAGTGCTTCTTTCCGCCGTATGACGCTGTCAGGGGTTACACACCATCCACCCCGAAGAAGAAATCAGGCTTCCTCTTCGTAATTCATGTGTACACATTTTATACTGTATCTCCAGCGCGCTAAGAACTTTGAAATTTCTATTGTTTGATATCTCGCGCATCCATTCAATATGGATGGTGTAAAATGTGAAGAAGAGGCAAGCCGTTTCTTTTTAAATAAAAGTGGAATAAGTAAGCTAGATGTGGTTGATAAATGGTTGGATCGCTTTTTTTTCTTCCACTTTTTACCGTGTAGGAGGAAGTTGCATAGGTCTTGAAGCTCATCTTCCAAAATTAAGTTAAACTTAACTTTATTTATTTTTATATTATTTTATGAAATGTTTATTTTTTTAGTCCAAAACAACACAGGTTACTGATACAAACAAGCCTTAAACATACTTATATAAACCTTAAACATACATTCCATACAAAATATAGCACTGAAGTGAATTACGAACAAATTTAACTTACAAACGATTGTCTGGAACCTATCTCGTTCATTAGCAGGGCAGCATATGTATCTATCTATCTACCTTGGTCATATCCCTCAAGAGGGGTGACCGACAGCAAGACACACACATACAGTAACAAAGAAAATAAAAGGGAAATAAATAGCAAAAAAAAACACACAAATATTTTTGGACCATGGCTAACCCAATTGCCCCAAACAAGTTAGGCACCTCGGCACCCAAGTTGGTTAATGCTTTCGTCCCTCCAGATGAAATGGGACACCAGAAAGCGGCCATGTTACTCGGGTCAGGGTGACCCAACACACTCTTTTGTTCAATAGCAGGGCCCGACAGCTTCCACTGGTTTACCCCTGCCGCATCATACGGGTGCCCAGCCCATCCTTAAGAACGCGTCCACAATCCCACTATCCTTTAACAACACCTCTCCACTCCTTTCTATCACCAACAAGAGCTCTAGCTCTTCCCTGTGGTGAGGGGCCCTCTCCTTGTAAGAGGTAAGAGAATTCTCCCACTATGGTCCGCTGTGTGTCGTAAGAGGCGACTAAAGTGGAGGGAGTGAGGGGACTGGGGATCCTCTCCTCTCTATCTCTACTCCCTAAGAGACAGCAGGGCAAAGAAAGGGGGGCGGGAGACCGAAAAGGTCTCGCAAACCCTAGTTATAGGGTCATTAAATGTGAGAGGATGTGAAAGTAAAGCGACTGAGTGGAAGAAAGAGGAGATCGGAAGGATGATGACTAAAAGGAAGGTTGATGTGTCAGCATCTGTATACTTTTAAAAAAAATCTAGAAAGCTAACATTTAGAAATTTTCTGTACCTTTTAAGCAATACTTTAATGGCAGACACTCGTATAAGATTTTCTTATTTCAATATCAGCTCTTTCTTCGACTTAATTATTGTTTTCCAGTTTTTCGTTAGAGTCATTATTTGATATACAGTAGTCATTCATAAATGTATATACATATATACATACAGATATTATATATATTTATATATATATATATATATATATATATATATATATATATATATATATATATATATATATATATATATATATATATATATATATATATATATATATACACATACATTTATTATTTAAAAAATGTGTTGCAGAAATAAACATTTGGCAGTTTTCAGTTCTGAATAGTATTTCCCTTTTTCAATACTTGCAAATGCTACTACTATACTATACTTTTTCACTATTTTAAGATATCGGGTAATTTGGTATTTTCTGAAAAAATATTTAAAAAATATACAATAAAGAGCAAAGTACTCCTCCTTCTCCCAATCAGTTATTTTCACTAATTTTAAGGATTTTTTTCTTCTTTTTTTCCAAAATAAACTTGGGAAAAATACAATTCAAGAACTAATAAATATTAAATAACAATTATTCATATATTACCACAAAACATAACTTAAAATATAGGAACATAGGAAAAACAACACCAAAATGAATACTAGAAAAAAATTGTACAAAAGAAATAAATAAACTCATAAGTATGATAAATAAGACAAGGATGGGATTGCAACCTGAGTTGTCTAACCTAAAATTATTTGCCCAGGGTAAGGGCTACTTTGATCTGAAAATGTTATTCATGCAAAAAATGGAATAGAATTAGGAGGTTTACAGCTTCTGCTTCAGCCTACTCCCTTTGGGCACATGTCAATGTAATGTATAATTCTATTTTGAAGATGTTTTATGCAAATATTGTTTTTTTAGTTAATTAGTGGTTGATTTTTTTTTTTTTGTTAGTGGTTGTTTTTTTTGGTGCTGTGCCAAAATAAAAAGCCACAAATATTGTAGTACATCGCTGAAAGATGGTTGACAGAACCTGGTCCAGCAAATCAGCTCAGCCAGACGGGATGTTTTTTTGTGTGTACTAGTTCCTGTTTGTATTAGTGATTATCTGCACCGCAGCTACTCAGTATGGTTGCCAGGGTGCTGGAGACCATCACAGCTATCTTCGGGCAGCGGGCCCTGAACTGGTTGCCAGCCAGTCGCAGGGCACACAGAAACAGTCAACTCTTTCGCTCATTGGACCGGCCAATTAACCTGACATGCATGTTTTTGTAAAGCGGGAAGAAACCGGAGTGCCCGGAGGAAACCCAAGTAGGCACAGGGAGAATATGCAAACTCTACACAGGGAGGCTGCGGTAGCTGGACGTGAACCCAGACCTTCTGCTCCATGGGGCTGCGCTCTAATCACCCATCCACCGTGCCATCCGTGATAGAAATCATTCTGGATTCATTCATTCATAATCTGCACCGCTTATCCTCAGTAGGGTTGCGGGGTTGCTGGAGTCCATCCCAGCTGTCTTCAGGCAGTGGGCAGGGGACACCCTGAACCGGTTGCCACCCAGTCGCAGGGCATCATTCAGGATTTTTTGTAAATATTTGGCAAGACTTCAGACATTACGGGAAAAAAGACACACACATACACGTGTATGGTCTGCATTTATATAGCGTATTTAAAGTCACTGAAGACCTCTCAAAGTGCTTTACAACGTGCTTCACACTTACCCATACACACACACAGCAATTACCTGTTTATCCGGGCATTAAGGGTTCAGTGTCTTGCCCAAGGTTACATTTAACTGTGATATGCTGGGCATCAAACCTAATACAGTGTGCTCTACCTCCTGGGCGACTGCTGCCCTACCTGTTTTTCTTACAGCTAGCATCACACATGCTAGCATTATATGCTATCATATTGGAAGCTAGCATAAGCAGCTAGCTAATACAAACCAGGCTTACCCAACTGTGCTGGTTAGACTGTAAAATGTTGATTAGATAAAAATGAAACCAAGTTTGTTGTTCATTATATGCATGTATTTTCTCCTGCCCTCGTCACACTGCTGAAAAATGTCCTGCTAGACTAGTGTAAGTAGAGACGGACAAGCATTCGCACCCACGGTCACTGAGTGGGATTGAAATCGATGTTGGTGACACACAGGTCGCGCTGAGGAAATAACATGAATGGCCAAACAGTAACTTGAGAAAATGCTAAAATCGTCCGACAGTTACGGTATCTACGGATCGGTGTATTGGAGGATTTATGCATGCAGGATGTATCACGTAACGGGAAATTGTGATCGCTTTTTTTTCAATGTTACATGTGTTAGAACAAATTCTATTGTTACACAGACAGACTTTAGGTATTGCAAAATGAGAGTAGAGCTTTCTGATGAGCAACGGTTTCCGTCAACTGACTCTGAGGTTTTTTTTCTATGAAAGAGATCGCTTTTACTTTTGAAAGTCCATTGGAAATCGTGAGGCAGACATGATCAACCTATCAACAATTTCCTGGGTGATTTCTTTCCACAAATTCTGAGACTTCACGGAGTTTGGCCAAACTTTCTTTGGGCTGATGGCAAGAGGACCGCATCCTCCTTCCTGTTGTCTCTGAACTCCTCCTGCACAACGGTGTGTTGTCATACCTTTCTTTTATCTCTTGCCTTGTTTCGATGGCCAGAAAAAGTCTCTTCCTTTTTTTATTCTCCTTGTCCACGTTTCTGCATGTCTTTGGTGGGGTCCATTGTGAATGATAGCTCTTCGTAGTGGTACCGTACAGAAGACTTTTTACAGAAAGGGTAAGGGACACGAAGAGCATGCCGGGATTCACGCATATGCACCAGTTTCCAGGTAGAACTTTAGGAGCGGCAAATAACAGTGCGTACTGTACTGTATTTTTTATCTTGTATCCTGAAAACGCCTTTGTGGCAATGTTTGCCCGTTCAGGTCCTTCATAACCCGAAACTTTTGTATGTAGAGACATTTGTAAGTAGAGATACCATTGTATCACTTTGATGCCTCCCGCCTTCTGTTTTACGCTGTGTTCTATTAATGAGATTGTTGTTGCATGCATCAAAACCAAATTTGTTGTAAACAGACAGACATTATTCCCAGGGCTTTGTATACAGATCTTTCAGTTTTGGGAGTCAATGGGGACCAGAACCACCCACGAAAGGTGAAAATCTGCAAAGAATCATCTCACCTTCATAGAAGCCCCCAAATGATTAAACTTAAGATAACGTCAATACTGAATGAGAGTTCACGACTGTCACAAAATAATAAATAAATAAATAATTATAGATCTACAAATAATAACACACAAGACATGATTTCAGTTAAATGAATGGTTTTATTGTCATTAGAGAAAAGTCTAATTAAATTGGAGGGCTTCTCCTTTTTAGTGTGAGAAAGCAATTTAGATAGCGGCTAGCTAGCGTTGGGTATTCTTGAATGGAGACAGATCTCTGCTATGATTAAAACAAAACCATCTCCAATGTAGCGGTTTCCATCGAGTTGTTGCAAGATACAGTGTCCGCGGGGCTGACTTCGAAGAGTTGTTAGCCTAGCCATTAGCAGTTGGCCTGACCCGCACCACCGCTCTTGCCTTCTGGTACCCGATAATAATCCCACGAAGCACCGCAAGTGATCACAATTTCGTTGTACTCTTGAATGAATGAAGGAAAACTTTATTCGAACAACAAAATAAAAACAGAACAAAAACAATAACTCAACAACAAAATAACGTTACATAATATGTTCGAAAAGGGGTAGTAAGAAGCAAATGCTTATATTACCTACCCCTTTATCTTCCCCACCAAATACACCTATGATATAACAACAACTGTAATGATATTAATAATAACAGTTATAAGAATAGCAACAATAACACAAAGCTAACTAGACTCACTACCCAATCTCCCGCACCACTCATACCCCACCCTCCTCATTTCTGTATTCCGCCAGGAATGTTCCTTTGTATCTAAACCTGAACAATTGAATAGTTGGACACCGTTTGATCTCGTCTTGCAAACCGTTCCAAAGCTTGACTCCACACACAGACACACACACACTTTTCCTTGTGGTTCTCACCTTAGGGATTATGAATTCGCTACAGCCCCTTAAATTATAATTTCCCTCTTTCCAAATGAATACTTTCTGGATGTTTTCTGGAACTATGTTTTTGTTGACCTTACATAGCAGTTGTGCAATGAAAAATTTTACTAAATCATCTAATTTTAATAATTTGGACTGAAGGAATAAAATATTAGTATGGTCTCGATATCCTACCCTGTGTATGGTTCTAATTGCATGTTTTTGGAGGATAAAAAGGGCTGTAGTGAACTTATGTAATTATTGCCCCATACTTAATAAATACAATGCATTATAGTTTAAATTGAATTTGGTTATTTGATTATTGAAATGCATTTAGATACTTTAGTTTGTATGTGTCTGATGTGTGTTTTCCGGCTTAATTTATGGTCTATTATGACCCCTAAAAACTTTTCTGATACAGTGTCGATTGCAGCACCATCCATTTTTACTTCTAAATCTTGATTTGCCTTGCGATTACCAAAGAATATTACTTTAGTTTTATTTAAATTTAAAGATAATTTATTTATATGCATCCATACTTTTAGATTAATTAGTTCACGACTCCTTAAATTTAATTAATTAATCCAATTTAATTAATTAATTCTGTTTCAATGTAGCAAGCCACTAGGAGATCTAGTCTAGACAAAGTATCAAGCCGGTATGGGATGGAAATTTTCACAGAAAAAACAAAAGTAATGACCAACAATCCCCAAGGTGTTACCACAAACATCACCATTAACCACGGAGAGCTAGAACCTGTCAAATCAGCAAAAGGGTCATAACCATAAATCATGGACAAGATAGCCCAAACCACAGCCACACTTAGACCCATCTGGAGGGACAAAAGTATAGCCATGCAAACAATGATCAGACTCAAGCAAGCGCTGGTTACTTCCATCTAGCTCTATGCTTGCAAGCCATGGACCCTTACAGAAAACCTGGAAAAGAAAATCTACGCCACGGAGATGCAATGCTACAGGAAACTTCTAGGCATCAGTTATTTAGCCCATGTGACAAACGATACGCAACACTATCAGGGGGCACATTAGACCCTAAAAAGAACTGTTGTTAACTGTGCGCAGACGGAAACTTCATTGGTATGGTCACGTCATAAGATCATCAGGACTGACCAAGATAATTCTCCAGGGCACAGTCCAAGGGGGCAGGAAGAGGTGAAGATAAAAAAAAAAGAACTTGGTAGACAACATTAAGGAATGACTGTTGCCAACTTTGCCACTCACAAAAACAGGTCAGGGACCATCAACAGTGAAAAAAGCTGTCCAGAGTTACGTTCTCACTGGTGCCCGACAACCCATGCAGTTAAGGGATCTGTGAACTTGAACACAGGATTTTGAAAATGCTAATAATAATAGTAATGATAATAAGATTTCTATAGAATTTCTATAAAATGGTGTGTTTTCAACCCGATAGAGAATATGCTAAAATCTAGTGATAATGTACGTATGTATATATGCTACAAAAGTACTAATAGTGAAAAAGGTTGATTTGGTGCCACCCCTTGTCTCCAATGTAAACTTAAAATGAAGGAATAAAATGACATGTATAAATATATATTTTTTAATTAACACTAAGACCATTTTGTTGATTTGGTGCCACTTTTGTCCTCAGCATCCGTTCATGTATCTATTCCCCATTAAAAAATGTCTGAATGGTAAAACATTTACGACATTGTAAGTAATAAATAATAAAAATGTGTTGAAATGGTGCCTCTCTTGTCCCCGGTGTCCATTCGTGTCTTCCCTTCGGAGAAAAAAAAACATTGTTAAAATATCAAAAGTATAATGATTCAATATATAATATTTTGGTGTCGGTTGAATTACATTTCATGAGGTAAATATTACCGGGAACTAAATACTGTTTATTTTTTAATTTTTTTTAGTAACAAGCCCAAAACTGTTTACCAGTAAGTACTGGTATAAATAATTCATGTGCATTCCGAACACATCTAATGCAACAAACCTGCATACAATTCACAGGTTTGGGTATTTTCCGAGGCCTTGAAGGCAATGAGAGTGAGGATGTCTGAAAACGGTGAAGGGACTACACAGTGGTTAGCGTGATTCCTGTCTTGGTGTGGTTCCGTGAGAGAGCAATCTTTTCTGTGGTCTCATTTAAGAGTGTGTTGCCCGCTCACCGCTTGCCCTGATTACTTCCTGCCACAATAATAACCTGGACTGCCAGTCGTCTCTCGCAGCTGATGGAAGGGGGCAGCCATTTTTTTCCTGCAGTTACTGCCAACATATCCATTACACTATGAGAAAAAGAACGTCAGAGAAGTACGAAAATTGCCTTTTTTGTGTGGTATTTGAGCTGGTCAGGTCACTCGCTAAAATTTGAATAGAGTAATGGCAGGGGGGGTAATGTTACAAAAAGAACCCGTGATGGGCGAAATTCGTGAAGTAGAAACCTTTTATATTTTTAGTCCATTTTACATGTAAACCAAAGAACAAACTTTTTCTTACAAGCCCAAGCATTTGTTGAAAATAGGTGTTCGGAATATTGAACTTTTTTACTGCTTGTCGCTATCTCCTGGCATGTGTCATCAGTGCAGCTTCAGTCAGCTCGTGCCTGATGCATGTGCAAGTCTGTGCATTAGTTAGATGCGCTCGAACAAACTCTTACTCTTTCTTCTGTCTTGGGGTTTGGGTTAGCGTTTGTACTGTAATTTATGCAGCCCTTTTCTTAATTTCACCATTTTCATCCCACACTAACCAAACAAAAAAGAACACAGCAGGAATAAGCAGCCTCCCCCGACCCCCATTACTCTGACCTAATGTATATCGTCCCGACCAGATTCGCTGAAAGTAAGTTAAAAGAAGATAGGTGCAGCGGATAATCAAGCAAAAGGGCTCTTTGAACTCCGTTGGGCATTGGTAACATATACTTAATAGAGAATATATTTCACTTTCAAGTCAAGTCAAGTCAAGTCATCTTTATTTGTAAAGCCCTAAATCACGAAGAGTCTCAAAGGGCTTCACAGATTATTACACTATATTACACAGACTATTTTTCAGCCGACGAGAAGAGTAGGTTATTCATATGCTATGGAGTAGAAGTGAGTTTTAAGTTTAGATTTAAACATTTCCACTGAGGTTGCAGATCGGATCTCAGGGGGAAGAGCATTCCACAGCACCGGTGCCCGGATGGAGAACGCTCTCGAACCAGCAGAACACTTCTTTGCTCTTGGGATCACCAGAAGACCGGCACTCTCAGATCGTAGGCTTCGGACCGGGACATAGGGGCAAATCAGATCTGAAAGATAAGAGGGAGCAAGTCCATGTATGATTTTGTACAATATTAACCTTGAAATCACATCTATGGCCAACTGGGAGCCAATGCAGGTTAGCCAAAATCGGTGTTATGTGATCGTACTTTTTTGTCCTAGTTAAAAGCCTCGCTGCGGCATTTTGTTCCAGCTGAAGAGACTTGATTCTAGACTTCGGGAGACCAGAGAGTAGTGCATTACAGTAATCGAGACGGGATGTAACAAATGCATGAATTATAATTTCCGCATCAGACTGAGACAGTATTGAACGGATTTTAGCAATGTTACGAAGATGGAAGAAAGCGGTTCTAGTAATTTTCTTTACATGCATTTCAAAGGATAGATCTGGGTCAAATATGACACCTAAATTTTTAACTGAGTCACTCTGTGTGATGTGACATTTGTAAGGACGGGACAGACGAGAGCGAGAGTCAAATAGTGCTTGCCTTGCGTGTGCGGAGGTTCGCTGATGGACTGACAAGGAATGAATGGAAGCGTTGAGTTTAAATAGGAGGGAACCAATCAGGCAACAAGCAACAGCTGGCGCCTAACGAGCGGGCACAGGTGAGGACATGACAAAATGTCTGTATACTGTAGTTTTAAAAATGTATTTATTTATTTTATTTCAATGCCTACTCTTTTAGCCAATCAGGATGCAGAACACAAACCATGCTAAAAATCTGAGATTTGGTCAATAACCTGAACAAAACATCTAGCAAATATGGGTTGGAAATCAAAATAGATTGAAACAAATGTAATGACCTAAAACCCCCAAGGTATCACCTCAAAAGTCAAAATCAACCACAGAGAGTTAGAACATGTCTCCGAATTTGAACATCTTGGAGCTGTCATATTAAAAGAGGGGTCAGAATCAGAAATCATGGTCAGGATAGTTCAAACTACAGCCCACTTGCTAACGTCTAGCATCAACTACTTAGCCCATGTGACGAACGATACAGTGCGCATAACTATCAAAGACCACATTGGACACTAAAAAGAACTGTTGTCAACTGTGCACAAACAGAAACTTCAGTGGTATGGTCACGTCACAAGATCATCAGAAATGGCCAAGATAATTCTCCAGGGCACAGTCCAAGGAGGCAGGAGGAGAGGAACACCAAAAAAGAACTGGGCCAAAAACAGGAAAAACAGGACATGGACCGTCAACAGTGGAGAAGACTGTCCATTGGTGCCCTGACGACCCATGCGGTCAAGAGATCCATGAACCAGTTGTGCTTATATTTGTTCTTTCGTTTCACAACAGGACGGTATACATCCGGTTCACGGGCTGCTAGTTCCCCTCAACTGACCCATCACAATCCCAAGTTGTGTTGCATGTAATCTTCGATGTGTTTTGCTCCCCTTTAAAGCAGCGCTGGCGCCACGTCTGCTTTTTAGATCCTTATCGTCTGTTTTGTGCCTCCAGAATGTGGCGATTTGAATTAGAGTTGTATTCCTATCATCCTCCATCCTGGCAGTGAGAGATTCCGCGAGGCGCCATCAGTTACTTCACAATGAATATGGTAATGTGGAAACTGTGAGTCGTTGACGATCCTCCACACAGTGATCTAAAACCTGGGCTATAAATAGTGCCGTGATACACCTGTTTACAATATCCTGCGAAAGAAAATATAGTGGCTATGGTGTCCTAAGGATAAAAAATATTGTTTTGGCAGTGGGTTTCATCAGCGCAAGGCACTATTACGTTCAGTTACTGTCAGCGCTCGTGTGTGTCCAGTTTAGAACTTTCAGCCCAAGTTCTATCACCGTTGACAGTTTCACTGAGAACATTTTTTTCCAATGCTGGATGACAAGAACCTTCCCACTAATGAGTAAGGAAATAGACACTCGTGTACACACACTTAGTCATCTCCATCGGCTGCCATTAACATGATGGCGCATTCCGGTGCCTGCGTTACAGATGGAAAGAGTTCACGCTGTAAAATATCCTATTTTCCTGATGTGATTTTTTTTCTGCTTCAGTGGTGGTTTAATTGCTTTTTTTATTATGGTTGTTCTGCTTATCTTTTCTGGGTTTGGATTATAGGTGTAATTCGACCGATTTTGGGGGTGCTCTAGCTCCCCCAAATTCAAGAGCATTCCACAGCTGCAGGGCCTGGATTGAGAACGCTCTCGATCCTGCGGATTTCCTCTTGGCTCTTGGGATCACTGGTAGACCAGCATTTTCCGGGAGAAGGCTCCAGACTGGAACATAGGGTGAAAGTAAATCTGAAAGATATGAGGGAGTCCATGCTTGATTTTGTATAATACCAAAATAACCTTTAAATCACATCCTAAGCTAACAGGAGCCAATGCAGGTTAGTTAAAATCAGAGTAATATGATCAAACTTTCTTGTCTTAGTTATAAACTTCACCACAGCATTTTGTCCTCGCTGTAGGCTCTCGATGATGGGAAAAGCTGTTCTAGCCTAACTTACTGTACTTGTGGCATCTGAGTAAGCTATGTGTATGGCAATATTCACAATTTTTCCTGTAAATCTGGTTCAGGTGAGACTATTATTATCCACGATAACTATAAAGAAATACTGTCCACAAAACTTCCTCTTGATTCATTTGTATACGGTTGTCAGCGCTAGGAGAGAGAGGGTCAGAAAGGGAAGAGAGGTAACCTGGAGCCCATAGAGAAGACACACTCACGTAAAATCAAAATATGAACAGTGGCTGAAGTTTAAAACACCCCATCAAGAAAACAATTTAGAACGTATTCCGATAATAATGTATTTTCTGCTCCCAGATTATCTTTAAATCTTTTACTATTTAAACAAAGTTAGGAATTGATACTGATTTTTAGACAGATAGATAGATAGATAGATAGATAGATAGATAGATAGATAGATAGATAGATAGATAGATAGATAGATAGATAGATAGATAGATAGATAGACAGACAGACAGACAGACAGACAGACAGACAGACAGACAGACAGACAGACAGACAGACAGACAGACAGACAGACAGACAGACAGACAGACAGACAGACAGACAGACAGACAGACAGACAGACAGACAGACAGACAGACAGACAGACAGACAGATAGATAGATAGATAGATAGATAGATAGATAGATAGATACTTTATTCATCCCCGCAGGGAAATTCACATTTCCAGCAGCATCCCTTCAATGAGAACAATGCAATGATAAAGCAAAAGGAATACAATATACAAATACCCAATGTGACGTGCTAATAACCACTGTAGCGTGTTGTATAGAGTATTTAAAAAAATCTACATAAAATACACACTGCAATAAAAGTACGGTAATATGCAATGTAGGGGGTGTGGTTTAATGTGGGCCTTTACACCGCCGGGTGGAGTTAAAGAGCCTCATGGCATGAGGAAGAAAAGATCTCTTCAGTCCGTCCGTGGTACAAGACAGTGATAAAACTGCTTGTGTTTCCAACATCCAGACGATCGTAAGTTAAATTTCTTCGTAAGTTGCTTCGGTGCTATATTTTGTATGTTTAAGGTTTATATAAGTATGTTTAAGGCTTGTATAAGTAACCTGTAATGTTTTGTATTGAAAAATAAACATTTACTAAAAAATATGCTCTATATAGACAGATAAAGGGAAGTTTAACTTACTTTTCGAAGGGGCTTTAAGTTAGGCGACTTCCTCTTCCGCGGTAAAGAGTGGCCGAAAAAGAGCGATCCAACCATTTTCTCAACCGCATCAAGCTTTCTTATTCCATTTTCATTTCAAAAGAAAGAGCTCGCCTCTTCTTTACACTTTACACCAACCATATTGAATGGATACACAAGATATTAAACAATAAAAATGCACGCTGGAGATACAGTATAGAATGTTTACACACGAACTAGGAAGAGGAAGCCGGATTTTTTCTTAGGGGTGCATGCTGGATGACCTCTCACAGCGCCACCACACATCGGTAGCGGCGGAAAGAAGCACATGAGTAATGTCCTGTGCTCTTTGGTTTTCGTTAATGCAGATTAAGTGAATTGGTCAGGCTCGGGCTGGTTTGGGCTTTAATACCCAAGGGCCTGGGTCGGGTTTTTAAGCCCGATCTTACCTGTGGTTTATCACTAAAAATGGGGGAGCCCACCCTGGCTGAATACCTCCTGGAGCCCTTGCCTGTCAATCACAGGCTAATTATGCTTGACACATTGAGCGGAAAGTCAAAGTTTGCTAAGTGAACCACTCCGGTACTAGCAATGCCTTGTTTATGTTGTACACGTAGCATACTGTTCAATTACAGACACAGAAGTCCACATGGTGTATTGCATGATATACATCAACATGGCTGTTTAATATTCATGACACAGCTGCTCAGATTTACGGGCGTTGCCAATAATAGACGGCGCTAGCTAGCAGGCACTGGCGTTCCGCAGGGACTTAGCCACTGAGCAGCCCTGAATGACACAGAGTGGTAGGCTGTCATCAGCCTGACCTGGGCAGCTAAAGTTGCTAACGCTAACAGAGATTTGCCTCGCTCGATTATCACAATGACAGTTGGGAGTGGAACATTTATGTATATATTCTTTTTTAGTGTTTAGCGATTTACTACATTCGATGCACTTGTTACTGCCAGGGGTTGTCTGCAAGCTGACTACAAAGAGATCAGTTCAATTTTGACCGAGACAACCCTGTCCACCACGACCAAACTCAGACGATGTTGAAGGGATATTTTTCATTATTTAGTGGCCCCTCGTGGTAAAAAAACAACATTGATTTTTGTGTTGTGCACTTGCAAGATTTGTTATAGGGGCCCTTTGCGTAGTGTTGCCCTTAAACCAATTGTTTATCTTTAATACATAATTTAACAGGTTTAAAATATAGTACAAGGGTAAAAATGCTTTTAAGTTCATTCATAAGTGTTTTACATAAATAGTTCGTGTTTATTTAAGTTGTAGGTGTTGGAAATAATTAACAAAATGATCCGTTTACCTAATTGTTCAAATTAGTTATCTGAATCCATTTACCAAACACAACCTACATTCATCCAACAATTTATGCACGCTCGTTTTCTTGAGGGAAAAATGAACAGGAAAGCCAACATTTTCCAAAACAATTTAACTAAGCGCACTCCATTCAAAATGGCCGAAGTAGCGATGTTGGAATCTCTGGGAAGTCCTTTAGCTTTCTAATATTGGCCATATCCTCCCATGGGCGTGCCATAGAAGCCCAACGTGGGCTTCACAATCTCAGAGAAGAGCGTCTTGATGTCTGGCTTCCTCAAAACAACGCCTGCGTCAATTTCTGGCTCTTCTGTGTTATATGTCGAAGTGTCCTTGGGCAAGACACTGAATCCCTAATGCTCCGCAAGACTATGTATGTGTGTATGAATGGGTAAGTGTGAAGCTCATTGTAAAGCGCCTCGAGAGGTCTTCAGTGACTTAAAAAGCGCTATATAAATGCAGAATATTTTACATTTAGTCATGTTGAGCTCATGCGGGCCATGAGTTTGACACGTGATCTACACTAAAAATAACTTCTTTAAGAAAAGGCATTGCTATTGTGTCAAAAGTAAGATATCATCGTATTAATGCCTATAGTCTAGCATGGAAGGGCTTAAATGTAAAAGATAATTGTCTTTAAATAACCCACACCATGTTAATTTAAAGTAGGATAATCTCTGGAGTTTTTTTACGCACATTATCTCTGACTATGGAGTACATCAGTATGTTGGAGTTGGATGGCATTTTTTAAATTTTACGGTGGGCAGACAGATCCATTGACATTATGAATACCAAGCAAATACTGAGATTGAATTCTATTGTCCTAGGATCAATGCTTTATTCCCCAACCAATTCCCTCTAAGTGCTGGGTACCATTCGGTAAACACCGACTATCACGAAATGGCAAGTCAAACGAGTTAGAGTTGTGTAGTGAAAGGAGGTCCGACTCTTTTTGGAGAACCGGCTTTTTTGTCTCAACTCATTAAAGAGAGCCGGCTCTCATACTGCTCACTTGCTTTGATGCATTATATTATGAATTATTATGTTGTATAAAGAAGTTAAGAAAAACAAGAAGTATAAAAGGAGGAAATGAAAAAAGACAGGTTTTTGGTTATCCCTTTAATCAGTATATTATCAACAATAATTTAATGCAGAAAATGAATTAATAATTTGAATAAGAAAGTGTATTATTCTACTGAATTATATTTGCATGTATTTTTTCCTTCTACAGTGAACGTCCAAGCTACTTAATCTTTGAACTTTTTTACAACAAACCGCATTCATGTCGAGCAACTAAGTATCTCACAACAAAATGTTAATTAACAATATTTATGATATAATGAAACACATGTACAATATAACATGTTAAACTACATAAATAAACACGTTTGAAAAAAAATATATGGTGTAAGATTATTTTGTATTTTGTAAGGGCATGGAGCCCTGGAGCGCGACAGGTATGTCTTACTAACATACAAATGTTTGCATGGACTTGCACCCCCTTATCTCTCAGATTGGGTTTCCCCCTATGTTCCTGCACGGAGCCCCCAGTCGGAAAATGCCGGTCTACTTGTAACTCCAAGAACCAAGAAGAAGTCTGCAGGCTCGAAAGTGTTCTTCATCCTCAGTGGAAGTTTTTAAATCTAGACTTAAGACCCACTTCTAGATAGATAGATAGATAGATAGATAGATAGATACTTTATTCATCCCCGAAGGGAAGTTCTATTGAATAGCTTATGGTTGATGCCCACCTTATATGTTTCTTATACTGTCCTTTTCCAACTGCCTGGCTAGTGGTGATACAAGGGAGAAGGATGATTTGAGATGAGTCAGCAGACCAGCGTCTGGACTAGCCGGGGGAGATGGGAAGCTGCGTCATTGCTTTCATGTACTTTTTGGACAAATTTCTACATATTACCTATTGTTTTCTTTTCTTGATGTTCACTATGTTTTGTATACTGTTACCCAATGCTAAATCTATTGCACCATGGTCATCCTAGAAGGGGGATTACCCCTTCTCAAGGTTTCTTTTCCTAGTGCTGAGGTTTTGAGTTTTCCCTTGCCCACATGTTGGTTTAAGTACTTAGCACCCGAGCGAGGCAAGGCAGGGAGAGCTGGAACCATGTCGTGGAAAAGAGGCTTTAGAGAGCTGTCGAGGGTGCTCTGTTGGAGAGAGAATGGCTGCGCTAGCTTTATAGAGAAGCGTCATATTGAAGAAATTGGTGGGGGAGTGAAATATCGATCCCAGGATGAGTATCGATTCCTTCCAATTACTTGCTTGGTATCGATAACATCGATATTTGGATCGATACTACCACAGTGTACACCAGCCCAAAGGACAGTATTTGTTGATTAAGCTAAGGTATAAACTCAATAGGTCTCATGTACAATTCTGTTGTACTCGCTTTTTTTATTGGTTTCTTAATCCTTAAAAAGAGGATTGTTTTCTGGGAAGAAGGTTTGAGGATCATTAGTACTAGCACACAAATTGAAGAGCTTTTGGGAAATGAATGAAATTGAATCCTTGGCCTAAAGGCTCAAGAGTAAGCTTATTCTCAAGTATTAATTTTTCCCCATCTATACAATCCATTCATCCTACATCGAAAGAAACATAATTAGCCTAAATTTGAAGAATGGCCAAGGTTTTTTTTAGGACCTTATGCTGTTCTGCAATTTCAAATTACAGGCAAAGCTCATTTGTTTGCATTGCACAACTTGTAAAAATGCTCCTTTATGGCTATATCAATCTGCAAGATTGCAAATAAAACCATTTAATAAAATCCATTAAAATCGTCCGGTAACCCAGTTAAAATGATTCATTTCAACAGCTAAATTGAATATTGTACAACTGCTTAATATTATATCAAATCACTATCCTGAAATACTGAATGTGGACTAAGTAGAACATAAAATGTGAATATATCTAAAAGGGACAGTGTGTTTTATTTAGCGCCTCCTGTTGGATGAAAAAATGAATCCATCCATCCATTATCCATTTTTTTTTTTTCAAAATAAACAATATGGATTTGAATAGTAAGCAAAATACATTAACTCATGTTTTTACATACTCTTAGGTCAAGAGATTTATACTTATTTTACAAAAATATAGGATCAGTGAGAAGAAAATTAAATGAGGCTCGGCCATCTTTTTTCTTTATTTTTCCTCTTTTATCTCGTTTTCTTTTTCTTTTTCTTGTTTTTCCTTTCTCATTTCTTTCTTTTTTTCTTTTCATTCCCTTTTTTCATTACTATTTTTTTCTCTTTTTCTTTTTTTCCTTCTTCCTTTCCTCATTTCCATCGTTCTTCTTTCTTGATGTTTTCCATTGTTTTTTAGTTTCTTTTTTTTCATTTAAAATAATGGGCTTAAAAATTTGAAGAACCATGGTGTGATGTGCACTATACAATACAGCAACATCAAATACTGCATACTGTCCCTTTTCAAGATTAGGATAATCTAATATAGTCTATCTGAATTTAATCTATCCAAACCTCTTAAATATCTCAATTGGCTCCAAAACAGCTGAACTGATTTTTGTGAAAATGTATAAAGTTGTACACCAGACCTCTGCGAGTATCTTTAGCTAGGTTTCGTGTCAAGGCATCCCCTATAAATACCAACACAATCAATAAAAATCTGATTTTGTGTGGTCTGCTTTCGTGGGATATCTAACACATTTTGGTGGCCAAATTGGGTACTGCAATTGCTAATCAAAACCCACTCCATCCATCCATTATCTGCACCGCTTATCCACAGTAGGTTCGCGGGGGTGCTGGAGCCGGGGACACCTTGAACTGGTTTCCAACCAATCGAAAGGCACACCAAGAAAGACAATTCACTCGCTCATTCACACCTAAGGACAATTTGGACCGGCCAATTCAGCTGACATGCAATTTTTTGGGAATGTGGGAGGAAACCAGAGTACCCGGAGGAAACACCACCCACTCCAAGCTGCCAAATCCAATCTTCCGCTTGCGGACAATAAACTCAAAAAAACATACTTTGTGATGTATCAATAATTGTAATTCACAATAGACTATCAATATTACTCCCATTTTATTCCTTTCAAGGGCAGAAGGGCTGGTTGATGCTAGCAGCATCTGAATCTAATTATGCTGATGGTTGAGAGACTGTAAAAGCTATGGGTCATTAGCTCTCATAAAAGGTCTACACGATGACCCCCACCATTCCCTCCTTGAGTGACGTACTGCTGAGGACAGGAAGACCCATCTGATGCATTTTTATTATGGACGACTGCATTGGGGGTGAGGGTCGATGAAACTAAAGCCGAGAGAGTGTTTAGAGCGCCTTGTTTTTCTTCTTCTTTTTAGCTGTTGTTCCACAATAGGGACAATTCTAGGTTGTTTATCTGCATAGTGATGCGCCGTTTTCGCCATAATGAGCGCTTTTTCAGCTCGGGAGGCAGCGAGCAAAAAAATCTTTGCATTGTAGTCCTGAAATGCTGCAAGGCGGGGAGGGGGGGTCAAAGTCAAGTCAGTGCAATTTTCCTCAGCACTCCGCCTGACACGTTTTTCGAGCGCATTTTCCAAGGCTTGTCCCTGCAAAGCGACGCCGTGTCCAATGAGGTTCGGCGTCATCTCGCCACTGACCGACTGACAAAAAGTCTATTCGCTTTATTCCGATCACGGAGAATCCGGCATCAGAATGATAATTCTTTTGAGGCGTCTAGGGTGGAAGCTTCCGAAAGTCCTTTCGTTTTTGTCTTACTACGCAACAAAAGAGTGTTTATCTGCCTTTCAGCATTCCATTAAATTCGTACTGGACAAGAAAAGTCTACACACACTAGTTCAGATCGCATGATTTGAAACTTCCAAACGCATATATTTGACATTTAACCCAATTTAATTCAACTCCATTGACATAAATAACCATTTATAAACAGAAGGTAAAAATAAAATACTTCGGTCAATTTAGTATTAGCAGCAAAAATTTGTTGTGAAATAAAGCCACATTTTTTTTTTAATCTCAATGACGACAAAACTGTTCAAGAAAAAAACAGAATCTATTTTTCCAGTGAAGAAAATGTCTATCTATCTATCTATCTATCTATCTATCTATCTATCTATCTATCTATCTATCTATCTATCCATCTATCTATCTATCTATCTATCTATCTATCTATCTATTTATCTATCTATCTATCATCTATCATCTATCATCTATCTATCTATCTATCTATCTATCATCTATCT
The DNA here is from genome assembly GCF_059441175.1 of Urocampus carinirostris. Lineage (NCBI taxonomy): Eukaryota > Metazoa > Chordata > Actinopteri > Syngnathiformes > Syngnathidae > Urocampus > Urocampus carinirostris. The sequence goes on from NC_142354.1 coordinate 19,651,073, forward strand.
ATCTATCTATCTATCTATCTATCTATCTATCTATTTTCTCTACCTACCTACCTACCTACCTACCTACCTACATACCCTGGTGATATCCCTCGAGAGGGGTGACCGACAGCAAGACAAACACATAGAAAAAAACAAAGAAAAGGAAACAGAAAAATAGCAAAAAACACAATTATTTTTTACCAAGGCCTACGCAAATGACCAATCCCCCAAACAAATTAAGCACCTCGGTACCCAAATTGGTCATGCTTTTGTCCCTCCAGATGAAACGGGACACAAGAAAGCGGCCATGTCACTCGGGTCAGGGTGACACAACAGCAGGGCCCGACAGTTTTCACTGGTTTACCCCTGCTGCATCATACAGGTGCCCTGCCCATCCCTTAGAACACGTCCAAACATCCAACTATCATTTCACAACACCTCTCCACTCAAGACAGTTTACATTATTCTTAATGGTCACTGTACAAATAAAGGTTGTGTATGACCCCCAAAAAGAAAAGATTCAGTCAAGAGTGAAGGTGCCAATGAATAGTTGTGGACGCTGTACAGATAAGTTTATACTACTTCTTAGTTGGATGGATGGATGGATTGACGGATGGATGGATGGATGGATGGATGGATGGATGGATGGATGGATGGATGGATGGATGGATGGATGGATGGATGGATGGATGGATGGATGGATGGATGGATGGATGGATGCATGGATGATGATACTAAAATTGACTCAGCATTTAGCTGGATAACTAGAGCCATAGAAAGCGAGCTAGCTAGTTAGCCAGTTGGCTACCATACTGGATGGATGGATCCACGGATGCAAGGATGCATGGATGATGATACCAAATTGACTCAGCATTTAGCTGGATGGCTAGCTCAATAGAAAGCGAGATAGCTAGTTAGTCAGTTAACTACCATACTCAATGGATGGATAGATGATGATATCAAATTGACTCAGCATTTAGCTGGATGACTAGCTCAGTAGAAAGCGAGATAGCTAGTTAGCCAGTTAGCTACCATACTCGATGGATGGATGGATGGATAGATGGACGGATGCATGAATAATCAATATAGATGGGTAGATTTGATACATACAATTATAGACTACTGTATAGTTGGGTGCTTAACGGAATTTTATTTGGAACCTGGATAAATGGATAATTGGATGGATGTATGAATAGGGATAGATGAATGAATAGGAATGGACAGATGTGATACATATTATAGACTCCTGGATAAATGGATGGATTCTGAAAGCAGAAATTTTACTTGGATTACTGTATACATCCAGAATGCTTGAAATGGGCCAGCTCCGAAAAGTTACTTCACAAAAAGGACGTTCTATAAAAAGTTAACAAATTGTACAAAGAAATGATCCACATGGTGATTATTTGTTAAGCTCATGTTTCAGAGCTCTGGTCTTTACACATCTAAACGTAACACGCGGACATGAAAGCTACACCGAGTAAATCGTTGCACACAGTTCCGACAATTACTCAAATCGACCCGCAGGAAAGTAAGCTACTTTACTGTCGATCATTTAAAAATGTCTTTAAGAAATGACCATTTTCTATACCTTTGAAAATGACACGTAATCCTTAAAGCCAGTCTTAAAATGCCGCAGAGACGTTAAATAAGCCAGCTATGATTTCTTTGGAAAGTCAATGTTTCATTTTGCGGAGTGTACGGTTAGCGCAGCCCCCCTCAAGGTTTCAACACGACGTTCCGAGCTAACTGTCGATTCAGGCAAAAATAGTATTACAAACGATTTAAGCACCGTACATTCTTTTTCAACTTTCTTTTCGAAATACCGCCAGTCAGGGTATTGGGAATTTGGGAATGGATCTGATCAGAGTACATTCGGGATAGTATCTATCGATACAGATGATGTTTTGCTTGTTAAAGTCATGAGCATTGAATAATTAAACCCTCCCCCATGGAGTTAAATCATAATTTCCGCAAACGCAGCACAAGATTTGAGGCACTAAAACTGTTTCAAATTGCAATCTTTAAAAGTATGATGAACTGATAGAGGGCAGCACGGTGGAGCAGTGGTTAGCGCGTGGGTGGGACAGTTCTGAGGTCATGAGATCAAACCTCCTGTGTGGAGTTTGCATGTTCTCCCTGTGCTTGCGTGGGTTTCCTCCGGGCACTCCGGTTTCCTCCCACATTCCAAAGACCTGCATGTCAGGTTCATCGGCCAGTCCAAATTGTCCCTAGGTGTGAATGAGCGAGTGAGTTGTCTGTCCCTGTGTGCCCTGCGACTGGCTGGCAACCAGTTCAGGGTGTCCCCTGTCCACTGCCCGAAGACAGCTGGGATGGGCTCCAGCACCCCAGTGACCCAACTGAAGATAAGCAGTGCAGATAATGGATGTATGGTTGGATGAACTGATAGAAATATTTCGATTACAACTTTGTCAGACATAAGCCATAAAAACCCAAACCAACACGCAACAATGTCACTATAATACAATAATACAATACTACAATAATACTATAATACAAATACTGAATGACAATGTCGAGAAGACAACCAAAGTTGTCTTCCATTGCGAAATACAGGGCGTTCCAAAGGTTTTGAGCACATTTTGAAGTTAAACATCTCTGAAACTTTGAAGGATGAAAAAAAAGAAACTGGTAAATTCAGAAAGCTCGGAATCTTAAATGTTCTTCCTCTACAGTGACTCTTTTAAGAACTTTCTGTGAAATGCACAGTCTATGTTTCAGTTTTTGCAAATTCAAACATAGAAAACTCCTTTTTTGGTTGAGTGAACATCATAAAAATGTCTGAAAATGTAAAAAAAAAAAATCTTTGGCCTTGCGAAAAAGTTAATGTAATTTGCCTTAAAATGGCACAGCTTTTATCGAAATACCATTCATAATTAAGGAGATATCAGGACTTCAAATTTGCACAAGACTTTTGAAAATGAAGTCAGTTATGTAAACCAAGTACCCATTGTCTTTCATTGACTGTACAGTATTTACATCGGATTTACGGTTTTGTTTTCAGTAAGAGTAACATATTTACATTATTGGTCTGTCGGGTGGGAATATTTATAAGTGTTCATGTCAATTTGTGGTGTTGCTACATTAGCAGACCACTTGATCACAAAGAAATGATACTAATCAGATCTATTCATCTTTATTTGTGACACCCTTAATCACAAAGACTCTCAAAGGGCTGCACAGACCACAGATTATTACAAACAAGAGACTATTATTACACCATCCCCTAATCTAAAACCTTCACGAGGGCAAGGAAAAACTGGAAAAAAAAACGTCAACATGAGGAAAATGAAACCTTGAGAAGGGACCGCACATGATGTAATGCTTCTTCCAGGGTGACAAGGCAATAAAAATAATACACAGATATCCCAGGGGGCAGAGCATTCCATAACATCTGGGCCCGAATGGAGAACGCACTCGAACCTGTGGTTCTCTTTTTGGCTCTTGGGATCACTAGTAGACCAGCATTTTCAGAGCAAAGGCTCCTGACCGGAACATACTAGACATTGTCCTTTTCTATAGTTGATAGAAAGTGCTGCGATTCTTATTTGCCTCTGTCCATTTTAGCTTCAGGCTCGGGTGGGCGCATATGTTTGGCCCTTTCTTCTGCCTGGAAGGCAGGATGCAGCAGCAAGCCAGGTGGGAAGAGGTGCTAAAACTGTGCCTGTCAGACAAAAACGTATTGAGTGGCTGAGGCCGCTGGGTGAGAGAGGAGGACTGTGCTATTTTTATATAGAAGCAATGCTTTGTACAAATTGTTGGAGTATCGATCCCAGGCAATAGTATCGATTTGATGCAAATAATTCTTAGTAACTATAATATCAACATTTGGATCTACCCGCCCACCTCTAACCGCCAGTGCAAAATGCTGGATGTCATCGTGAACTCGACAAGCTATCAAAAAAATAGTGTTGGCTGTGAACATTCACACTCATGGTTTTCTCCCCAGAACTCATTATTTCACCTCAACTTGTCGACCTTACGGGTGAACCTAAACCTACAGCAAATGCGGGAAAGTTTTTTTTTGCGTTTAAACAATTTGTCAATTTAATATAATTGAGTAAATTCCCCTTAAGGGTTTTCCAGTTTTTGTTTTCTCATTACAGCATACATATCCTGGGGTTACAAACTGTTACAGCAATTTATGAAAACAACCCAGTTTACCATTTTATAAGAAATAACAATCATAGTAAACCTTTCGAAAAAATGATTGCTCTCTTCGACCTGTTGGGATTTCACCAGCAACAAGACGGTCTTTTCCCTTTCTTCACAGCGAGGTGACACAAAACTAGCTAGTCCCACTCCACCCCGGTCTACTGGCTCCCGCACCCTAGTTATAGGTGACTCCATCACCCGTAACATAAAGCTTAGCACCCCAGCCACGGTTATGTGTATTTCTGGGGCCAGAGCACCCGACATTGAGGCTAATTTGAGGGAGCTGACGAGCAAACCTAGACACCAGGACAGGGCTAGCTACACCGATATAGTCATTCACGTCGGCTCCAATGATACTAGAATGAGACAATCTGAGATTACAAAGAAAAATTTATTTATTTATTTATTGCTAGGACCTGTAATCTCGCCAGAAAGATGAGTCGGCATCGAGTAATTGTCTCTGGCCCCTTGCCTGCGAGAGGCAATGATGAGAGGTTTAGCAGACTAGTCTCGCTAAACCGATGGCTGGCAAGTTTTTGCAATCAGAAGGGATTTAGGTTTGTGGATAACTGGCCTGCTTTCTGGGGCCGACCTGACCTGCTGAGGAGAGACGGCCTTCACCCTAACTGGGAAGGTGCTCTCACTCTTTCTAAAAATATAGATTACTGTTTAAGCCTTCCATGACAGGATACACTAGTGCAGGCCAGGTCACAGGTGATTAGTGAACCTGTTACCATGGGTGGGGAGTCTGTAACGCTAGAGCTAACTAGCGCTATGCTAGATTCATGCAATTCACATAGTTTTTGTAGTTTAGAGTGTTCTACTGACTGCACCATACACCCTGATTTATACTATTCTATAGCATCTTCTTCTGTGCCTCTTACCTCTGTTTCTCCCTTGTTAGGTGAGGAGGGAGAAGAAATAACATTATTTTCTACCAATGGTCATCCTGCTACTCCACCTGTCAACAATATTCCTGTGGTATGGAATTCGGGCCGCATCTGCCGTCATGCAAGGCACAAGACCCGGGACCGGCAGTCGAATCCTGTGGTGGTTACCACTAAGGTGCAAAACTCGCGAAAGGTTTCAGCTCAGTCCACAGTGCTGAAGCTTGGCCTTCTTAATATTAGATCACTAGCCTCCAAAGCTTTACTTGTTAATGACCTTATTAATGAACACAATCTTAACCTTATTGGCCTTTGTGAGACCTGGTTGAAACCAAATGAGTTTGTAGTGTTAAATGAGGCTTCTCCCCCTAACTTTGTGAGTGCGCACTTGGCACGACCATGCAAAAAAGGTGGAGGTGTTGCTCTTATATCGGAAAATAGGTTGAAATTTACTTCTAATACCCCTACTAGTTTTAAAACGTTTGAAGCACTTGTTATGAGGTCCTTAATGTCAACACCAATTTATGTAGTTGTTGTGTATCGCCCACCTGGACCTGGAAGAATTTTCTGATTTTTTAACAGACTTAGTTACGTATGCGGACAACGTTGTAATTATTGGTGATTTTAATGTTCACATAAACTCCCCATCAAATTCACTTGCAATTGCATTTAAGTCACTGATGGATACATTTGGTTTCAATCAAATAGTTGATGTGCCCACTCATAAAGATGGCAACACTCTAGATCTTGTCCTGACCCGTGGCGTAGTAGCCTCAAATGTTACAGTGTTACCGTATCCTAATGCCATCTCTGATCACTTTTTTGTTAAATGTGAGGTGTTGTTTAATGTTTACTGTGATAAGGAAAATATAGGCTTTAGCAGTCGCAATATCCGCCCTAAAACGGTGTTAGCCTTAAAAGAATTATTACCTACGGTAACTGCAGCCTTCCCTTCGTACACTGGGTCTGTTGACTCACTTACAAACAACTTCAATACTGCTTTGGTAAATGTTCTTGATTCTGTGGCGCCCCTAAAGTATAAATTCCGACCCAAGAAGAATACACCTTGGTTTACTGAAGAAACTAGGTTACTCAAACAAAGTTGCAGAAAAATTGAACGAAAATGGCGCACTACTAAGCTGGAGGTTTTTCGACTGGCCTGGTGTGACAGTTTGCTGAAATATAAAGTAGCTCTTGCCTCAGCTAAAGCTTCGTATTTCTCTAAGATTATTGTTGAACATAAGAATAATCCAAAATTTTTATTTGACACAGTGGCGAAACTTACCAGACAACAACTTAACCCAAATGGTTGCACTCATTCTGCTAATGACATTATGGAATTTTTTAATAAAAAGATTCAACTAATCAGGAATGAAATTTTAAAAGAACGCTCTGTTTCCTCCTCCTATATCAAAGATGTGGAGGTGCTAGGTATGGACTGTGTCAGCGGTTGTTTAGAAACATTCTCCAGTTTCAATGAATTGTCCCTTGATAATCTAACACAGATGGTCAGTAGGGCCAAACAAACTACGTGCCTGCTTGATCCGTTTCCAGCTTCACTGGTGAAGGATCTGTTTGAGATCTTAGGACCATCAGTTTTAAATATTATTAATATATCGCTATCCTCGGGTATTGTTCCTGTAGCCTTCAAGTCTGCCGTCATTAAACCCACGCTTAAGCGACCTAACCTTGACCCAGAAAGCCTAGGTAATTATAGGCCAGTGTCAAATCTGCCATTTCTTGCGAAATTACTTGAAAAGGTCGTTGCACAGCAGCTAAATGACTTCATGTCAGAAAATAACCTTTTTGAAACTGTCCAGTCAGCATTTAGAGCAAATCATTCTACTGAGACAGCCCTTGCAAAAGTAACCAATGATCTCCTTTTAACAATAGATTCTGGTGCCTCATCAATGTTACTGCTGCTGGATCTCAGCGCTGCTTTTGATACGGTCGACCACAACATATTATTGATTCGTCTAGAACGCATTGGTATCTCAGGAACTGTACTCTCGTGGTTTAGGTCCTACCTGTCAGACAGGATGCAATGTGTTAACTATGGCAATATGACCTCTAAACAATCTAATGTCCCTTGTGGTGTTCCTCAAGGCTCTGTACTTGGCCCCCTTCTTTTTAGTATTTATATGATCCCGCTTGGTGACATTATCCGCAAGTATAATATTATTTTCCATTGCTATGCAGATGACACTCAACTGTATGTGCCACTGGAAAAAACTGGACATTTAAGTTTTAGAAATCTGGAGGATTTCCTTACTGAGATTCAAAGATGGATGTCAAATAATTTTTTACGCCTTAACCCAGAAAAAACTGAAATGTTGATTATTGGTCCAGCTCACTTTCGTCATTTGTTTTCAAACATTACCCTGAACCTAGACAAATGTAATATCACCCATAGTGACTCGGTCAAAAATCTAGGTGTTATATTTGATCCTAATCTGTCGTTTCAGTTACATGTGAAAAATATTACTAGAATAGCTTTCTACCACCTCCGTAATATTGCGAAGATTCGTTCAATGCTGTCCCAATCAGATGCAGAGATTTTAATTCATGCGTTTATTACTTCTCGGCTTGATTACTGTAATGTATTGCTTTCTGGTCTCCCGATGTCTAGCATTAAACGTTTGCAGCTGGTTCAGAATGCGGCAGCTAGACTTTTGACTAAGACTAAAAAGTTTGAGCATATTACACCTGTATTGGCCAACTTGCACTGGCTCCCAGTCCACTTAAGATGTGACTTTAAGGTTCTCTTATTAACATATAAATGTTTGCATGGGCTTGCACCCTCTTATCTCTCTGATTTGATTTCCCCCTATATTCCTGCACGGAGTCTGCGCTCGGAAAACGCCGGTCTACTCGTGATTCCGAGAGCCAAGAAGTCTGCGGGCTCGAGAGCGTTCTCCATCCGGGCCCCGGTGTTGTGGAATGCCCTGCCTCTGGAGATAAGATCTGCAACCTCAACGGAAGTTTTTAAATTGAGGCTTAAGACACACTTCTATTCCAAAGCATATGATTGATGCCCACCTCGTATTCTGTTTTGTCCTGTCTTTTTCTGAGGCCTGCCTGGCTGATACGAAGGAGAAGGATGATTTGGGATGGGTCAGCGGACCGGGGTCTGACCTGCAGCATGTCAACCCCTGCATTTACCAGCTGGCGTCGGCGTTGATGTCATGCTCTTTCCGGACATTTTCAACATCTTACCTAGTGGTTACTATTCTGTGTACAGTAATGCTAATTGTAATTCACCCTGTTCAATCCTGGAAGGGGGATTACCACATGTGAGGTCCTTTCTCAAGGTTTCTCTTTTCTCCTCACACTGAGGTTTTTGAGTTTTTCCTTGCCCGCATGCTGGTTTGCTAGTTTAAGATCAGGTAATTGTGTAATTTTGTAACTGTAATCCTGTGCAGTCCTTTGAGACATTTTTGTGATTAAGGGCTATATAAATAAATTTGACTTGACTTGACTTGACTTAAAAATAAACAGTTCCCGCACCATATTGGCTATCTCACAAATACAGTGTTAGCTAGTAAAGCTAGCTCCTACAATAGTTAAAGTGCTTCTTCTTTCAAATATGCCACAAGTTGTATTCTCTTTCTCACTTTTATTTGACTTTTTCTTACTTTATATCAGGGGTCGGGAACCTTTTTGACCCAAAGAGCCATAAAAGTAAAAAAATGTTTTAAAAAGAAATTGAGAGAGCCACATCATATGTTTTCAGACAAAATTGAAAAAACTGCCAAACACACTCTCGAGACAAAAGCTAATTCTTCAGCACATTTTGTGTCATTGTGTGTCATTTGATGATTTAATCAAATGTATGAAATGATAATAATGCCAAATCCTGTGTCCCAAATCAATGTAAATATGCCATTTACAATTTGTCTTCCACCTTCAGTTAAGAGTGTTGAGGCAATTTTTTTCCATGAAATTCTTCCTTAATAACGGTTTCAAAACAATGTGCATGCAAAGTTCTTTTGTAAAAATGTTACAAATGACTTTCGGTGTAGACTGCACTGAGCGAGAGAGAGAGAAGGAAGTGCCTTGCGCTGTGTGCAGGGAAACGCCCACCTGTACTGCTCACCCAATCAAAGTCGTTTGCCAGCGTTTTTATTTATCAGTTTAAATGGTTTCTTATCGAACTTCTGCATTAAGTTGCTTCGGCTTTATATGGACCAAAATCGGGATGAAATCACTTGACCTTGAAACGCCACAGAGAGATGTGCAATAGTTAAATTTTATTTCGGAGCCATATGTACTCATGAAAAGAGCCATATAAGGCTCCCAAGCCATAGGTTCCCTACCCCTGCTTTACGTGTTACTTTTTGGTGGTTTTGAACTAACTAAGAAATACTGGTATACTATATGAACATTGCTCTCAAAAATCTGTAGTATTTCTTAGATGGAATGTCTGACTTTTTTCATACGTCCATTGTTCCTGAGACGATTATGCTGTTGATGCTTTAACAATAATATCCATACAGCCGCTGTTACTGTTTTATAGAAAGTATATTTGATACACAAAATATAATTCCTAAACAGGGTTATGATATTATATACCCACGGATATTAGCACGAAACAATTTTGAACCGGAAAATGTCCATTTATATACTTCATACTTTACTGCTGCATGTAAAACGTTTTTTGTCCATCTATGTATCCTGGTCATATCCCTTGAGAGGAGTGACCGACAGCAAGACAAACACATATACAAAACCAAAGAAAATAAAAAGAAAAAACGTAGCAAAAAACACATACTTTTTTGGAGGGACCATGGTCCTGTGGTGAGGGCCTTCTCCCTCTGGGAGGTGTGACAATTCTCCCTCCGTGGTCCGATGCGTGTCGTAAGAGGCGACTAAAGTGGAGGGAGCGAGGAAACTGGGGATCCTCTCCTCTCTGTCTCTACGCCCTCCCTAAGAGACAACAAGGCAAAGAAAGGGGGGCAGGAGACCAAAATGTCTTGCAAACCCTAGTTATAGGGTCGCTAAATGTGAGAGGATGTGGAAGTAAAGCGACTGAGTGGAAGAAAGAGGAGATCGGAAGGATGATAACTAAAAGGAAGGTTGAAACAACAAAGATGAAAACATTTTTTTGTTATTACAAAAAAAATTGATCTCTTGCTCCATTGTCTAAAAAGAAGCTCATTCTTAGTAATATTTTTATTACATTTAGAATGATAATTGCCTTTTTTGCTATTGATATAACATGGTCAACATCATTTACAACGAGATTAGACACGGAACTCTACAATAACGGTAAAATAAAGATTTCAAAGCGGGAAATAATCTACAAATATTTTTATGTATTTTTTTTCTAAGAAAAAAAGAAAAAATAATATTAAATATGAATTAAATGAAGAACTTAGTTTGCTATTTGCCTTGGGGGTAGGGCGCCCGCCCCGAGACTGGTAGGTTGCTGGTTCGAGCCTCGGCCGGGTCATACCTAAGACTTACAACATTGGTAGCCATTGCCTCCCTGCTTGACATTAGGGGTTGGAATTGGGGGTTTGGTCAAAACAAACCTTAATCATTGATGGTTATCTGTCTCCTGATGACTCCCAATGAGATGTTGCAACACATCAGTTGGGTTGAACGAGGGGGCAGGGAATCCCCTCCCCTGTATCAATCTCCCAGAAAGAGTCAAAAATGTGAATGTGTTCTTGACTTTAGCCACATCTTACTAGGAGAGTATGGCTCCGATAGATAGTCGCTACGCTTTATTATAGTGTCATCTTCTATTCTGGAATCTAAACTCCTCTCCACCCAGAACGAGCGTTGTTTTATTCTACGCGACAAACTAACTTTACCTAGCTAAATACAAGCAGATTTTCTTTCTCGCCAAAAACATTTTCCTCCAAACCGAGAACAATGGTCATCCTCTTTCCTGAAAAAAAAAGTTACAAGGTTTTGTTTTTTTACCTACCGCTGCATTTTTGGCCTTCGTCGATTTATACTCCATTTAAGAGTTGTAGTCCAGAAAAAAAAGGCTTATTGAAAATTCCAACACTCAAATGTGAGACAAAAACGTCATTCATTATATAAAGTAGAAGATTAATTTGAAAAATAACCAAAAATACTTGTAACTCTAGAAATTAAGTCTTATTTGACATAACATGAAGCTCACGTAGAGCAGTGTTTTCTTCACTGGTGGGTCGGGACCGAAAAGTGGATAGTGGGCCTTTGTTCGGCTAAATATACTAAGAAGAAAAAAACCATGAGTTAATGCTCTCCTTAACAGCAGATGGCGGTAATACCTTGTTCGATTTTTTTTTTCCTGTTGAGTCAATTGGGGCTGTGGTAATTGTGTTTGAGAGGTACCACATCTCATTTTTTTCTGCCCTTAATAATGGATTCCAAGAAATTTAGTGTTAAGGGGAAGTAAAAGTGGGAAATTGACAACAATGATCAAGTAGAAGAAGGAAATCATTTTGAAATATGAAAATATTGTCCAAGTGTCTTCCATTGTAGCACTAAACGGTTTAAAAATGTAACATTTCTAGCTTCTTCTTTTTCACCAGTAAATTAATGTTTATTATCTATACAATAAGTAACGATTGTTGTTTAGGTACACAATTTGTTTTTCTCGTTTTGAGTAGAAACTTCATTTAGTATGTGGTTTGTGTACAATGTTGGCTTATATGCGATTATATACGGTACCTGGTTTTGCTGGTCATCGTGATTTTTGAAAAGAATTGCTCTTGCTCTGCTTGAACTGCCAAATCCTTTCATTTGATACATTTGAGAAGAAGAATTGGTTTCTTAATTTGAGTCACATCCTGTCGCGAGAGTAGAATGGTCAAGTCAGACCAGTCAAGAACCACTCACCTAAAGAAAGATGAGATAATTTTCTGCTATTTACTTTTAAGAGTATCCTTGAAAACAAATAACTTTGGTGAAAGGATAGGCAAAATAATAAGAAAAATTGTGCTATTTGGTCACTTGGAGTCCCTACAGGGCAGCACGGCGGCGCAGTGGTTAGCGCATGTGCGGCACAGTTCAAGTCATGGGAACCTCCTGCGTGGGTTCAAATCCAGCTCCAGACTTCCTGTGCGGAGTTTGTATGTTCTCCCCGTGCTTGCGTGGGTTTCCTTCCGGGCACTCCGGTTTCCTCCCACATTCCAAAAAACATGCATTTCAGGTGGATTGGCCGGTCTAAATTGTCCCTAGGTTTGAATGAGCGAGTAAGTTGTCTGTCCCCGTGTGCCCTGCGATTGGCTGGCAACCAGTTCAGGGTGTCCCCTGCTGATGATTGCTGGGATGGGCTCCAGCACCCCCGCGACCCAACTGAGGACAAGCGGTGAAGCTAATGAGATGAGATGAGAGTCCCTACAGTTTGTATTTTTATTTGTAATTTGAAGCACTTGTTTTCAATTGCACTACACAATACGGCCACATCTAATGGTTAAATATCACACAGCGTCCCATTCAAGTACAGCCAGTGCTCACACATTAAAAGCCATTCGTTTATGAAACCTTTTAGCATGATCACAGGCCAATTTGCCAAACCTTAAGGTAAGGTTTTATTTACTCTCCCAGCTTCATGCCTGCCACAGAATAAGTCTACCTCCTCCAAACAACACAGATTGGGTCATTTTTCCATTCAACCGGCTCAGGCAAAGAAACGTTGTTCAACGTGAATCAAGACCCGATTTGGCGCGTATTGAAGGTAAGAAACACTTCTGTCTATTCTTGATGTGCTTCCATTTTTTTCTCTCTCTTGGATGTGAAACAAAGGTGTGAGTTGGACGTGAGCCACTACGCCGATGAGTCGCTCAGAAAATGATCGTTGCGAGCATCAATGCAGTCGTACGTGAGGTCGTTTGAGAAGTAGCTTTCACATATAACATCATATTATCACACATGCTCAACTATACTCTCATTCGAACAGTCATACCCATGCAAACACTATTATTCTCTTTCATACATACTACTATGCTCTCATACACACAACCTACTGTACTGTCACACACATACTACTATATTCTCTCACACATACTACTAAAATCTCTTCCACTTACTGGTATACTTGGAACAACTCCAGTTTTACATCAAACATCTACACACAGAAAATCATGTACATCGCCTTGTTTACCAAAAATAGCCAAAGTAAAACAACACTGTGAGATGATCATTACACTGTTTCTGAAGCATTAGCAATTTTAATTTTGTGTGAGAATAGTAGTGGGCGTTAGTGTCTATAGTAGTGTGTGTAGAAGTATAGTAGTGTGTTTGTAAGAGAGAGTATAAAGGTCTGTGTCAGAGTCTACAGTAGTGTGTGTGTGTGTGTGTGTGTGTGTGTGTGTGTGTGTGTGTGTGTGTGTGTGTGTGTGTGTGTGTGTGTGTGTGTGTGTGTGTGTGTGTGTGTGTGTGTGTGAGTATATCATTATGCGTAAGAGTATAGTAGTATGTGTGTAAATGCATAGTAGTGTGTTTGTGAGAGTATAATTTTATGTGTGAGAGAGTGTAATAAAATGTGAGTGGGAGTATAGTCGTATATGTGTGAGAGCATAGTGGTTTGTGCATGAGGATTGAGTAATATATTTGAGAGACTATATTAGTGTGTACATGACAGTATGATAATTCACATGAAATATTAAAGTAGTATGTGAGAGGGTCTATAGAAGTGTGTGAGAGTATAGTAGTATGTGTGTAAGAATATTGTGGCATGTGTGTAAATGGATAGTAGTGTGTATATAGGAGTATAGTGGTATGTGTGGGAGAATATGATAATGTGTGTGAGAGGCATTATTTGTGTTTGTGGAGGAGTATGGTAGGATGTGCATGAAAGTATTGTATGCATATGAGAAAGTATAGTAGTGTGTGCATGAACTTCTATATTTGTGTGTTGGAGTATAGTAGAATGTGTGTGAATGCATAGAATTGCATGTATCAGAGTATAGAATTATGTGTGAGAGAGTGTAATAAAGTGTGAGTGGGAGTGTAGTCGTATGCGTGTGAGACCATAGTGGTTTGTGCATGAGGGTTGAGTAATATGTTTGAGAGACTATATTAGTGTGTACGTGACAGTATGACAGTTCGTATGAAAGATTGTAGTAGTATGTGAGAGGGTCTATAGAAGTGTGTTGGGAGTATAGTAGTATATGTGTGAGAATATTGTAGTATGTGTGTAAATGCATAGTAGTGTGTATGTAGGAGTATAGTGGTATGTGTGACAGAGTATGATAATGTGTGTGAGAGTTATTACTAGTGTTTGTGGAGGAGTATAGTAGTATGTGCGTGAAAGCATGGTAGTGTGTGCATGAACGCTTTAGTATTCTGTGTGTCGGAGTATAGTAGAATGTGTGTGAATGCATAGTATTGCGTGTATGAGACTATAGTAGTATGTGTGAGAGTATAATATTGTGTGTGTGAGAGAGATAGAGAGAGAGAGAGAGAGTATAGTGATATGTGTGTGTGTGTGTGTGAGAGCATCACAGCATATACAAGAGAGTACAGTATTGTGTACATAAGAGTATGGTACTGCTTGTGCACGAGTGTGAATGTGTCTGTATGAGAGTTAAGTTATGCATGTGTGAGTGTATGATGTTTAATGTGAGAGCAAATGTAATGTTCTTCTCAAACGGCCTCTCATACAGACCTGATTCAGGCACTAGGGAGGCTGACTGCAGCTCTGCTCAATGATTTCTTTGCAGAGCATTTTCTGACGTGCGCGTAGTTGCAACCCAAAGTAGGGCAGCAAACGCTTTTCAAGCGTTTTCACTCTGTAATAACGATTCACATATTTCAGGGCGGAATTTGCGCCGTGCCAACAAGTGAAGATGTTTTTAATCCACAAAGTCAATACGCAATCACGTCAATAGAACAGCGCAGCTCTGAAAAAAAACCCAGCCGACTGTACATTACTCTGGAGCACGAAGGAGTCATTTATATGCTGATGCCGAATTGATTTTTGTCTTCCATCCACCGACTAATTTTCACATGCAGATATAGAACATCATGCGGCAAAACCTGATTTTTGACGCCTATGTTTTGCTGTACAATACTGTGTATTAATACATACAGCACATATAACCAGCGTTACAAAAGAAAATGTTCCTGGAACACAAGTACTTTTTTCAGCAACAAGTTGTGTAACGCGTTACTAATACAATTTTGTAGCTTCAGTGTCGTTACTATAAATGCAGACCTAGAATTATAGTGTCCTTTGTTTGTTGAGTGGGCGGCCCGGCAGCTGAGTCGTTAGCACGCCCGCGGGAGAGTTCTGAGGTCATGGGATCGAATCCTCCTGTGCAGAGTTTGCATGACCTCCCAGTGCTAGCGTAGGTTTCCTCCGGGCACTCCACTTTCCACCCACATTCCAAAAACATGCATGTCAGATTAATTGGCTGGTCCAAATTTTCCCTAGGTGTGATTGAGCAAGTGAGTTGTCTGTGCCCTGCGACTGGCTGGCAACCAGTTCAGGGTGTCCCCTGCCCACTGCCCAAAGACAACTGGGGTTGGCTCCAGCATCCCAGCGACCCTACTAAGGATAAGCAGTGCAGATATTGAATGAATGGATAGATGGATCGATGGATGTTTGTTGAGTACTCTTGCTTCACATGCATCCCTTCATTCAATGAAGCATTCGCTTAAGGGTATTATGTTTACTACAAAATACAAATAAGCACAGTAAGATGGTGACGTCTCAAGGACATAGTACAAGGAGCTGAATTTCTCCTCTGGTAGATATTCTCCCTACCGTATATACTTGCATTTAAGCATAATTTAAGTCAAGTCAAGTCAACTCATGTTCATATTTATAGCCCTTAATCACAAAGGGTCTCAAAGGGCTGCACAGATCAAAGACTATTGCAAACTACAGACTATTATGACACCATCCCCTTATGCTGTCAACATAAAATATAGGTTGTTCATATGCTATAGAATAGAAGTGTGTTTTAAGATTAGATTTAAACATTTCCACTGAGGTTGCAGATCGAATCTCACGGGAGAGAGCATTCCACAGCACCAGGGCCCGAATCTAGAACGCTCTCAAACCTGTGGATATCTTCTTGGCTCTTGGGATCACTAGTAGACCAGCATTTTCAGAGCGAAGGCTCCGGACTGGAACATAGGGGGAGATTAAATCTGAAAGATATGAGGGAGCGAGTCCATGCATAATTTTGTATAATACCAACACAACCTTAAAATCACATCTTAAGCTAACAGGGAGCCAATGCAGATTAGCTAAAATCGGGGTAATGTGGTCAAACTTTGTCTTAGTTAAAAGCCTCGCTGCAGCATTTTGTACCAGCTGAAGGCTCTTGATTTTGCACTTCGGGTGACCGGAGAGTAGTGCATTACAGTAATCGAGACGGGAGGTCACAAACGCATGAATTATAATCTCAGCATCCGACTGAGACAGCATAGGGCGAATTTTAGCAATGTTGCGAAGATGGTAAAAAAGCTGTCTTAATAATATTCTTAACGAGTGTTTGAAAAGACAGATCGGGGTCAAATATGACACCTAAATTTTTGACTGAGTCAGTCTGGGTGATATTACATTTGTCAAGGTTTAGAGCTGTTTTACAACTCTAAAATAATATACTAATCATGGAGTCATCTTATATTCACATATTTGGTTGTAAATGGTAGGTTGCGCGTTGGAAAGAGGGCGTGGCTTATACTAGAAACAACAAACTAACAGGAAATCAATGCGGCAAACGTGAGTTCACAATTTACAGTAAAAGTGTGTCATTTTATTAGTGAAATTATTTTTTGCACTACACCGTGCTTGGAGAAAAAAAGTAAGGGTCTTGGACAGTACCCAGAAATGGAGAAGGAGATCTTTGAGTGGTTTGAGGCCCAGGGACTAAATGGACATGGAGTGTCTCAGCTGAGTGTTCGTTTGCAGGCTCTCAGGGTTGCACAAGCTATGGCCTTAGGGAAGGGGGCCATCCCCTGTACTGTGCGGTCACAGGTTTGAGTCCTCGCTGAGTCAAACATGAGGCTTACAACATTGTCACTCATTGCTTCCCTGCTATTTTAATCTAACCTGAAAAATGCGGTTTGCTCAAATAAAAACATTGGATTTGTCAAAAATCTATAAAAAAAATACATATATAATCTGACTTTCTGGGCTTGATGTTTGTAAAAATTAATATTCACAAAACGCAGGATATTTTGTTCTAACAGTACACTGTTAAATGTTGATTCAACACAAATATAATCTGTTTTATATGATGGAGTGTAACAAAAACGGAATATTTACTGTAAGAATGTATCTGTTCTTCTGTTGATTTGAAGACTTGCTATTCCAAAAGGTATCCAAACAATTATTGTATTAGAAACCATTTTTGTGTTAGTTGCTTACCAATTACTAGTAAGGACCCCCTTGAAAGTACATGCTGCACCTCAAGAGGTTATCCTTGAAACAAATAAATAAACAAGCATTAATTAGTTTGTTGCATCACCTTTAGTTTTAATAAGGCAAATTAAGAGAAGTCCTGCTCCTATATTCAACAACATTCCCAAAACAGTTCTTTCTGCCAATTACTGACCTAAATTGGCAACCTCGTTTTCAATATTTGTTACAGAAGACCAGTGTTATATTAATTTATTCCTAATAGTCGTTTCCTTTCATTTCATCACCGTTCGCCTTGCTGTACGTCTTCAAACAGATGGATGAAATCTTTCATCCAACAAGCTTTGTAAACTTCAATGTCAACCACCTACAGAGTCGCTAACATGAACACCTTTGGCTTGGACAGAATGTGTATAATGTTTTTGATTTTAACCATCTGATTTTTATCTTTCATGGCCAAAATGCTTCCCCGTTATGCTGTAAATACAAATATTTATACGATTATGGATGGGTCATGTATGAGTGCCGGGCTCCGAGTAAATAGTATCCATGTTTCACAGCATAAACTAAGACATCAGAATCATCGATATTGTGTAAATATGTATGTCGAGACACCATTATTTCTGGGGGGGTGCAATCCGCGTGAAGATCACTACATGTCTGACTTTTTTTATAGCAAGCATCAAATCACTGTTGTTTTTTTCTGCCTTTTCCAAAGCTATATTTATTTAAGATTTGGATGATAAGAAAACAACATGAGACGCTAAAAAATAAATAAATTTAGTGAGTAACAATAAGAGGGATGTACTTCAGTCAAGCGCGATTGACTGTTTCCATGATAACTACAACTCCCGCCTCTCCCGCAAAGCCACCCGGATTGCAGGTGGACCCACCCACCCATCACAACGCCTCTGCCTTTAGGAAAAAGACTGCAGTTTTTCAGAGCCAGAACTAGCAGGCTCAAGGACAGCTTCTTCCGTCAGGCTGTACGGACTCTGAACCTTCTCCATTACCGACGCCCTCAAACCTATACGCTTTCTGCCAAATGAACGCCAAACTCCTCTATTTAGATTCTGGCTTTTATGCGTTTATAAGTGTATTTGTATTTTTTTATATGCATACTTTTTTTCTGAAAAAAAAAGAAGGAAAAAACTGAAATTTGCTATTCATATTGTGCCTTATTATCGCATGTTTGCACGTGGTAATTTATTCTTTGCTGTATGTTGTGCATATAGAATTTTTGACAATAGAGTTGAGTTGAGTTGAGGAGAGTTGAAAAGATAGGCAGAAGAACTTTGAAGTACCAAATGACCAAGCAGGGGTGTAACATGTCACGTTATATATTCTTCGCTGTACTTGGTTCATCCATCCATCCATTATCTGCACCACTTATCCTCAGTAGGGTCGCGGGGGTGCTGGAGCCCATCCCAGCTATCCTCGGGCAGTGGGCAGGGGACAAACTGAACTGGTTGCCAGCCAGTTCCGGGGCACAGAACATAGCACAGATGCCCGCTCCACATAGTCAGCTGCAGCTCAGAAGCCCTGAACTCAAACCATCCCCCAGCCTCAGCCTCCCCGGAAATTGGATTAGAGGCGCGCGCCACTGCACCGGGCGTATTTGATTTAGTTGCTCCATATTTGTGTTTACTTCGTCTGTTCTACCAACTTCCACCAGAGGGCACCAACTGGGAAACTGGGCACATGTGTGTCCAATCAACACAGACCTTTTCCAAATTATCCTGACCCTTCATTTTGCCATTTTCGACAGCACATATGGTCGGACAAATAACTTTTTGGGAACCAGGATGTAGGGCTCAATAATAGTTAGCTAGCTGGACGTACGATTTGGGATGTTGATGAGATGCGTCTTTCGAACATTTCTTCAACTTAAGAGCGTCCTTCCACAAGAACCGAGAAATCTCATTCCGCCTAATCAGTCCTTTAAGCCTCTTGACTTTTTTATTCTACCTTGTTCATTTAATGTCCAAACACTGCCAAGCGCTGTTAACCACTGCTCTGAAACAAGCTTCAGTCTATTCTCATGGAAAACGGAATTGGATTTTGTCCGAAAAGTCGTGGAATCTAATTAGTAGCAAAAGAAAATCCTTTTTATTATCGCAGCTCAACCTTCAAATATGAACGTCTCCCAGGGCTCTCTTGTGTTTTAGTCGAGGTTAACTAACTAAATGGCAATTAATATTACAGGTCCGTGTAATTAAAACCGTTATCTTGTTTTTACATTTTCATGACAGAAAGTAATGATAACACGTCACTTACCTTGGTGCCTTTGAGCTCCCACTTCACTGTGGCAATAATACACAAGTAATAATACAATGAATTTGTTGAACCACAACGGCAAACCACTCGAAGGGCGCTCGTGTTATGTGACAGGGCTCTCCCTTTCTTTGCTGTGGGAGCATGTCAGAGAAAAGTAAACTTAATTAAAAGTTGAACTTTTGTACCGTTTCCTACAATATTCTTGAGAGAACACTTATCCCAGACATCTAAGACGGCACACGTGAAGGCCTGAAAGTTGAGCTTGCAATGTTATCGTGTGAGCAGAATAGATTCTATTACGGTGCATGAGAGGACAGGGACACATTTCCTGTTAGCAATCGGGGTTTTTTTTTTCTATCTGCATATTTCATTTCACATAATAGATTTGCTCGAATGGATCGACGGGCACCTGCCCAGCAGCACCGCTTGGCTACTGCTGATTTTTGCTCGTTCCCCGGCATTCGACTGAGTTCCTATTCTCGACTGTCATTTTTCACGAACACAATAGAAAGTTGAGCAAAGTCTAATTATCTCCGACGACAAAAAAAGCATATCTCATTAAGAGAACGCAAGGGTGTTAGTTAGAGGTGTTGATGATATTATATATATATATATATATATATATATATATATATATATATATATATATATATATATATATATATATATATATATATAAAGTGTCTTCCACTTTTAGAGGTTTGCTGTGAAAAAAGTACTACTGTGATTTTTATTTAATCAACTGTGCACGTGCAAACTATAAGGTGATGTTGACAGTCTACCTATTAGGCAGATGATTATCTCAAGTCAGATTTTCTGGGGTATTTTTATTTCAATTCAGGCTGGACTGGAGAAAACCATTAGTTTAGAATTAAAATGGCTTTAAGAACACTTGACTGAAGATCTAAAATGTCCCAAACAATTAAACAATAAGACCCATCCCACACACACAGACACACACACAAATTTTTGGCTAAATTGGGGTTTTTAGGTCCGATATACAGTCAGAAAAACACGGCAACCAGTTCAGGGTGTTCCCTGCCCGAAGATAGCCGGGATGGGCTCCAGAACCCAGCGACCCTACTGAAAATAAGTGGTCCGAATGATGGATGGAAGGATGGAATTTCCATTTGTTGAGGAAAGCAAAGTTTGAAGGGTAACACGTTTTTTTCAAATAAAAATCTTTATTTTATAACCCGGATTATACTTTCTTTTTATTTGTCTGGGTGACCCTAAACTTTTGAACGGTAGTGTATGTATATCCCCAAAAATGGTCGTTTGTCAGATAATTTCATTGATAAACTCCACAAGAGTATTTAGCGTATGGAATTAAAACTACAGTAAGAGCTTCCGTAACCATTGCACATTTTATACACATACGGTACATCTTATTCCGATGATTGAGACAAAAACTGTTGCTGATCCAAATCGCAAAACATTGTGTTCAACCGAAATTAAACCCAGGTCGCAGCAGTGAAAGCGCTGAAACCAAACCACTAGACTACGAGAAATGACAAATGAAAAGGCATTAAGTTTTATCGCAATATCACGCCTTTCTTAGTGCTGGGAACGAATAATAGAGGAGAAAAAAGTAACTCACCCTGAAAGATATCAATAAACACAAAACAAGCACAGGTGAAACAACTCTTTGGTGATTCTTTTGATGAATCAAACTTTGGGTTTATTGATATATTTGCTTCTATATTATATATACGTAACATACACATATTCCACAATATGACCGTCATTAGTCTCGTGTGAAAAAACAATAAAACGAAAATAAGAACAACTTTTACACCAAATCAAGGTACAACTACTTACAAAGAAGTCTTGCCAGTTTTGTAACTTTCTGTTCACGTTTTATGCCATGCCTCTGAATTAAAATGCAGTCCTTTCATGCCTCCAACTTCACATCACATTTTGGCCAACTTTGTAATACCACACCTCTGTCAGGGGGAAAAAATGTAATTCTCCATGTGCAACCAAAGAGGATAACGTTTTTGTGACTAGCCAAGGTGTTATAATCAGTGTTGGGCGAGTTACTTTGAAACAGTAATTAGTCGTAGTTACTCACTATTCCTTCCAAAAAGTAACTGTGTTAGTAACTGAGTTACTTTATGGTAAAAGTATCTAGTTACCAGGGTAAGTATGTATTTCTGTTACTTTAAAAAGAAGAATGAATGGAGAGGTGTTGTGAAAGGATAGTGGGATGTTTAGACCTGTTCTAAGAGTTGGGGAGGACACCTGTATGATGTCTCATCTCATCTCATCAGCCGTACCGCTTTTCCTCATTAGGGTCGCGGGGGGGCTGGAGCCCATCCCAGCCATCTCCGGGCAGTGGGCAGGGGACACCCTGAACTGGTTGCCAGCCAATCGCAGGGCACACAGGGACAGACAACTCATTCGCTCATTCAAACCTAGGGACAATTTGGACCGGCCAATTCACCTGAAATGCATGTTTTTGGTCTGTGGGAGGAAACCGGAGTGCCCGGAGGAAACCCACGCAAGCACGGGGAAAACATACAAACTCCGCACAGGAAGTCTGGAGCTGGATTTGAACCCACGACAGGTTCCCATGACATGAACTGTGCCGCACAAGCGCTAACCACTGCGCTGCCGTGCTGCCCTACCTGTATGATGTGGCAGGGGTAAACTAGTGAAAGGTGTCGGGCCCTGCTGTTGAACAGAAGAGTGTGTTGTGTCAACTTGACCCGAGTGACATGACCGCTTTCTTGTGTTTCATCTGAAGGGACGAAAGCATGACCAACTTGGGTGCCGAGGTGCTTAACTTGGTTGGGTCATTTTTTTTTTTTTCCTTTTTTCTTTTCGTTTTTTGTGTATGTGTTTGTCTTGCTGTCGGTCACCCCTCTTGAGGGATATGACCAGGGTAGAAAGATTGCTAGATAAAAAGAGGCTGTATGTCAAATAATTTGAAATTCTCGAATCAGTAGAATAAAGAAGAACAGACATCCCTTGTAAAATTGATTCCACCTCAGCGACAACAAACAGATTTACCGTACACTTGAAATGCAACAGAAATAAACAATACACAATATAACAAAATAAGATTCAGCAGTAGACAATATAAAATGAGTTTCATTAATTAAATCTAACTCGAATGGTCTGTTGTTGGAATGGGAATTCCGAGTCTTTTTAGAGAACAGGCTCTTTCAACTCAGCTCACCGAAAAGAGCAGGCTCCCAATTGTCTCTTTAGGTGGTTTAAGTTCTTTAATCCATATACCCCTATTTATTATGTATCATCATGAAATACTTGAAAGGGGGGAAATAAAGCAAAATTGAGACTTAAATGTGAGCACTGAAAACAAAGGAAACATAAAATAACATATTTATAAATCTACAAAAAAAAAGATAAAATACAAAACAAATTCAACCTTTTCTAAGACTCAACCAATTCAACCTCAATAGCACCGAATTGTAACTCGAAGGGAACCGGCTCTTGATTGGTGGGTAGCCGGCTCCCACTTCCGAGAGAGCCGTTTCGTTTGTGACCGACACTAGTCGGTTGCCGCATTCACCAATTTGCCTTTTCTTTCTGGATTCGCAATTTCCATCTAACTATATGGTAGTTGCTATTGCGAATGGAGATATCATCCCAAAACGTAACAAACTCAGAGAAGAGCAAATGAAAACAGTGTCACGTGTGCGGGGACACGCCGCAGATTTGACGCACCGCTTTTGACTGTCAGTAACGCTAACGCCGTTGTAACAGCGGAAAAAGTCATTGGTGAGATTACCCCATGACTGAAGAGATAATGCCGTTACCCAACATTGGTAATGATGCATGTATGATGCACCCTAAAGGATGCAGGCAGACTTGACGATGCCTTTTCCTTTGCTTTCCTTTGCGTGGTATGGCCATGTGTCCTAACATCTGTCAGATCTGAGACTCCCTTTGCCTTAAATGACACCAGGAGGGTGGCGCTGACACTGAATTATTGACAGACGTCTTCATTATAATGCCTCCCACACAAAAGGGACTGCAACGATTGTCAGGAGTTGTGGTGCGAGCCTAGGACACGGATGCATCGTATCATTTATAAGTGCAATTTGTCCTAACATCCAAACAAGCATACTCCAGTCCCTTCTGCTGATACCGCTCGGCCCCAGAGAGATCAACGTGAGTCAGTGTTGCACGACAGAGCCAAACATGTGCTCGCATCTCCTTCCTTGACTTGTCGCTCCTCAGTGGCTGCAACACAGGAGAGAAGAACGCCCGGCGCCGTCACGCTACACAGAAAACTCATTTTGGGTGTTTGTAGCTGTGTTAGCTCCTTCTTACTTTGAGACAAATGAGGGGAGGAAAATCAGTCGGTTGTTAAAGTAAGAGCCGCGGCGTTCAACCCACAGTAGAAAAGTCACTTTTTTTGCTGTGCATCAAAATAAAAGTTAATCCCACAACATGGGCCCCTGTGGATTGTGAAGTAGTGGACGACGAAGCAACTTTTATGCTAGGGCACATTTCTTTGTATTTGATACCTAATACCTGTGTTTGATTTGTCTATTCTAAACACAAGAATAGAATAGAATACGATTTACTTTTATTGTCAATTTTTTTTACCATGCACACAGAACGAAATGTCGATACACCTGACCCGTACAGTTAAACTGTAGCGAGCCGATGCAGCCGCAGCCAAACAGGGCTTAGCCATTTTAGTCATTAGGTGACCAAACCCCCCAATTCCAACCCTTAACGCTGAGCGCCAAGCAGGAGGCAATGAGTACCAATGTTGTAAGTCTTAGGTATGACTCGGCCGAGGCTTGAACCAGCGACCTCCCTGTCTCCCAGTCTCAGAGCGGGCGCCTTACCATCTAGGCTACCGAGCCTGGGCAATATACATTTTTAATGGAAAATTTAAATCATTGAAAATAAATGTACTTATGTCGAGTCACATTTATGTGTAGCAGAGGAGAGATGTGATGGACTTTTGCATTGCAGCCAAGATCCCCACCCAAGAATCTTCTTCCTGTCACAGCTTATGACTTTGGTGCGTTCGAGGCAACAACCTTTATCCCTTGTTCCTACAACTAGAGATCAATGAGATAGCAAAAAGTATATATTTATTTCCTTCCCCCATCTTTTGCAATTTGTAAATATTTTTAGAAAAGCGCCAGGTAGTCACTAAGCAAAAGAGGCGATAAAGAGCTGCTTGTTGCCAAACCTCTGTATAGCCCTCAATCAAAAAATCTGGGACTGTCCAGATCACAATTACAACCTCTCCTTATTTGAAACCTACATGGGGGCAAGGAACCACTCCAAAAACCCTAGCATGAAGAAAATTAAAAAACCTTAACAACGGGTTGCACATGAAGCAATCCCCCTTCCAGAATGACCAGGCTGCGATGGATCTCGCAAGGACATCAATAGACAATACACAGTCAACATCAACATTAAATATAGGTTATATAAGAATGCAATACGACTGGTAGACAACTTCCCGTCTCAAAATTAAGCCTGACACAGCAGGTAGTAGATGATGGCGTGCATCAGGTACGATGGCTTAGAACGCATGCAACATCTGGGCTTGTCATTTTCCTACAAGGACAAGAATGGCTAAGGCTATGAATAGCAGTCTGGAATGAGTTCATATTCAGCTGACTACTAGGGCACTATTATTTCCGACCTGGCAGCTTTAATTAGCCAAATTTCCTTTTCTAGAGCCCTTCATCAAGAACATTTTTTAATCTCCACTCCTACAACTACTACATAGTGATATTATGACAATAACATAGTAGCAACAGAGTAAACCGCTCCTTTCGCGCCAACTGCCTCGGATGCTGATTGGCTCCATGTCACTTCTTAAACCCCCGTCTTTCTGTCACGGGTTGTCCGTCCGTCTGCAAACCTCAGTACACGCTAGGCAAGCTTTCAGACCCTGACTCACTCCTGTTTTTGCGCCCGTCTGTTTCCCGGCTTTGACCCATTTTCTGATCTCGACCACGTTTTTTGCTCCCCTGTCCCGGCTACTGACCTGTTTTTTCCGCTCTCGACTCGCCATCGCTCGCCACGGAAATACCACTTCCGCGTCTGAGCAACCTGCTCCCAGCAACCTGCAATCTCCGGATATTGTGTTCAATCCTTTCCCTTCTTCCCAATAAAACTAAGAGAAACGCACGCAAGTGGGTTCTGTCTCCGTTCTGGTCCTGACAGCTACAACTTAGCCGAGTTTCCAAGCACTATCCTATCAATATTTTGGCATATTTATCCTGAACTTCTTTTTAATTTTTGATGACATGTTTGCCTGGAATGCTTGAGTAATCCAGTTGCAAACAATGTTCACTATGTTGTTAACAATGACAAAAACAGGTGTTACTTCAAAAATAAATAACATAAAAAATAAAAAGTTATAGCAATCTGGTAGCCTTTTGCTTTAATCAGTAACAAAGATGAAGCTCTCTAAACAAATTGTTCGGTAACACCTAAGTCACAAATTTAACAGTCAATTTTTAAATCACAAAGAAGAGTAACGTTAATGCTGCAGGAGTCTTTTCAGACACTAACATTTTACTCCCTAAAATACTTTCCCTGGAATTCTTTCCTCAATACCCTGTAACATCTGTTGGTGGGTCTAAGTATGCAAACACACAACAGCTGTGGCTTGTTCTAGATGAGTTCATCTTGATCAAAAGCGCACCAGGCGATCAACAAACCAGTCCGATGTCATCACTGACACAAACAGATCACAATCAGTGTTAAAATTCATCAACTAATGATCTTAAAAACGTGAAAAATATTAATCTGGAGTTTCAGTTTTAATGGTATACACATTCTTACAATGGGATTCTCATGTGTCCATTTGAACCCAACTGATGTGTTGGGAGTCATCAGGTGATCAACTCTGTATAGTTTCCTTAAATTTCGGTATTTAAATCTGATAAATTTCTACACTTAATACCGACATTGTGTATTATTTACCTTTTGATTCGCACATCATAGATTCTAATAATGAGCAAAAACAAATTCACTATTATAAAAACGTGAATTGTTTTAACATACAATGAGTCTCATCTAGAGGGAGCTTCTGTGATTGTCCACCATCTTGCTATTACGGGTACCCCAAAAAACACAAAACCTTGTAAAAGGCTGGGAAAAAAAATGGTGCAGGTTGGTCAGTTTTGACCCAGGTAATTAGTAATTTTCCCCGTGGTTTCTAGCACTCATTTTCGGTTGCTCAACAGAGCAACACACTGCAGCGACATCTAGGGGCCTATTATTACTAGGGACGGCAGTAGCTCAGGAGGTAGAGCGCTTGTCTTAGGATCAAGAGGTCACAGGTTCGATTCCCGGCTCTTCTGTGTTATATGTCGAAGTGTCCTTGGGCAAGACACTGAATCCCTAATGCCCCTGATAAGCAGGTTGGGCGCCTTGCATGGCTGACTCCTTGGTGTGAGAGTGTGTGTGTGAAGCAAATTGTAAAGTGCTTTGGGAGGTGTTGAAAAGTGCTATACAAATGCAACATTTTACCATATTATTTAGCACCTCTTCGTGGTAAAAAAACAACAACACACCATTCTTAAAAAAAACAATATTAATATAAAAGATAAGCAACAATACATGAATTATCATACAAAGATGTAGTTTCAAAATAATCACACGTCGAGAAATGCATTAAACATAATAATTAGCCTCGTCTACAGGGAGGTGACATTGTTGTCTGTCATGTTGCTGCTGTGGTAACTGCCAAAAAACAAAAACCTGGCAAAAGGCTAGGCAAAAAAAGGCAAGAAAAATGATGCAGTTTGGTCATTTTGAGAGTCTGTGGTTTGTATTCATCCTTGTGTTTTTAGCACCCATTTTCAGGAGATCGACGCAATATATTCAGTTGCACAGTAACACAGTGTCCCTTAAAAAAATTCTTCATTTCAATGTATCTAGTGTAAGTATTTGACATAATTAGCAACTACTGTATATATTTTGCAAAAGGTTGTATCAGTTGGAATAGCATCAGTTCTATGAGCTTGGTTGCAAACAGCCGTAATTCTGAAATGACCAAAGGATGAATACGGACCTCAGAAGTCTTCACCAAGATTCTATCAGAATACGCTCAAAGACAGAAGATCACTAGGAACAACAGCCTCACATAAATATTCCCAGCGTTTTCCTGAGTGAGTAATATTCTATTCTGCGAAACTGAGATGGAAGCCTCGACCGACTCCTCGCCTCATGGCTCCGGGCATTTTGTGGCGAGGAGCCCAGCTCAGACCTCTCCGAAACGGACTGCAGTGCTGACTTTTAAAGGAAGGGGGTCCATACCCGAGATGTGGTGGAGCAATTTCTGCATCATCGGGTCAAATTTGATTTCAACCCTCTGAGCTCCCTGTAATTTGACAGCATCTGGGAAGGGGAAATCAAGTGTGAAAGATGCTGTGAGTGTAACGCTGAGCAATGGAGCCGTGCCTATTGCAGTTCTGCATGCAGCTCTGGTAGAGGTGCAAGGAATTCTGAATTAAACACTTCGGGTTTATGTAGGTTACCAAAAGTAGAAGGACGAAGTTTATTACCACCTTATTGACATTTATATTACGTACTGGACAAATTTAACTAATTCTACATATACAGATCGGTAGGTAAATACCATGCGGGTGAATGTTATGAATACTCTAGATAGATATTTTACATTACTGCCGTTTTAAGAGCTGACCAGGGTACTGACGTCATTTTTTTCCCTACTGACTAGACATACAATAGCGCAGCGTTATTGGGGCTTGAGTTCTGGCAGAAATACATTAAAATATGATCTACTTTAATTTTAATGAGACGAAAAGAAACCCAAGGGTAATTTGATTACTTGAAAAAGACGATTTTTCTTATTTTAAGAATATGTTTCTGCCAAAATATGAATACCTTAAGTAAGTATTTCTCAACCTTTTTTTAATCTGAAAGCACACTGTTCTTTGAAAATATTTCTAAATTAATTATCTTGTCGAGTTTCATGTTTTTTTTTTACTGTAAATGATCATTTTGCCTTAATTGAAAGCTATTCACTGTGGCCCATCAAGATAATACAGGTCATTTAGTAATAATGCTTTAATCTTTAAATCTTATTATATTTTTAACAAATTTTTGGCCTTGGTTATTTTTCTGGCAAAAAAATAGAAATTACGTATAATGAGCTGCCAGCGAAAAAAAAACCCATTGTTCTACTAAGTTCCAACTTTTTTCAGTATTTATTTTGTTAAATAAGAAATAATCTTGTGGTAGCATAGCAGCGCAATGGTTAGCGCGTGTGCAGTTTGAAGGTTATGCGATAGAACCTTCCTGTGTGCAGCTTGCATGTTCTCCCCGTGCTCGCGCGGGTTTCCTCCGTGCACTCCGGTTTCCTCCCACATTCCAAAAACATGCATGTCAGGTTAATTGTCTGGTCCAAATTGTCCCTATGTGTCAATGAGCGTGTTAATGGTTGTCAGTCTATGTGTGCTGGCGACCAGTTTAAGGTGTTTCCTGCCCACTGCCCGAAGATAGCTGGGATGGGCTCCAGCCCCTCGCGACCTTACTGAAGATAAGCGGTGCAGATAATGGATGGATGGATGGAAATAATCTTTAAAATCAGCAAAAGACCACATTTTAATCAAATACGGTTTTTAATATATTTAACTAAATTACTTGCAGGTCTGGTCATAAGCAGATGATAAATATGTAAAAATAAATGAATGATAGTAATCTGCTGATAAGGATGAATGTAAGTTACTAAGCTGGTCACTGGAAGAAAGCAAAGCGGCTGAACGATGTCATGTTTTTTCCAAAAGTAAATATGGGCAAATTTCAGGTGCACACTAAACAAGGTCTCATGGCACACTAGCGTATAGCAACACAATGTTAAAAAAAAAAACCTTTAGGGACTTGATAAATTGAAAAGAAAATCATCAATTAAATCAGACTCTGAGGAAAGTCAGAAGAGCACGAAGGAATGGTAATCACCAGCAGGTGCTCCGTGGTTTGTTATCGGGTCTGGGTCAAAAGCGAAAGCAAGAGCTGTGCTGCAGGTCTGGTCTACTGCTATAGCTAACTCTCTCACGCTACCAGTGCCGAGCCTGTATCTCACCCAAGCCAGATCCATTACCCATGAAACGGATGACCTGGAGTTACCTGGCTCAATTTGAGCTTGTAGCTAGCCAGCCGTTCTCTAAATCACCTTTTTTGCACTGAAAGAGAAGCCCTCCAATTCCGTTGTAATTTAGTATAATGGCAATAAAGACCTTTCATTCAACTACTATTCGGTGTTCTTTATGTTTATTTGTAGATCTATTGTTGCCATTTTGTTACAGCCGTATATTCTCGGTTGGTAAGGACGTCATTTCGAGGTATTTTTTCCTGACGGTGCAACGCTACTTAGCGATTAGTCACTTCTGGCGGGGGGTTCTGGTTCCCATTAACCGCGATGACCGAGGTCTACTGTACTTGGAAGGTAAAATTGAACCCCAAACCATCAAAGACTGACCTCACTAGAAGAAAAATGGCATTAAAATGAAGATTGTGACTAAATAAGAATAATAAACAAATAAACAAGACAACACCATTACTTTAGAAGCTGGAATGTTACTTAGATGTCCTTTAGGCGTAAAGGCCAAGTTCCCTGAGATTCTTATCAACATGGCACATCTCCTGGCTGGTTTACAACCCAGACGCTGTCATTCAGAGTTTGTTCTGATGTTGAGTTGCATCAGTCCCTCAAGCGGCACAGAATGCGACCACCTGGCTGCCAAAACGCGGCGGCATTCGGGCCCGATCTTAGCTCAGCGAATGCCTCTTTTACCGGGCGCCACCTGCTCTGACCCTTGACTGGTTTCTTGTGAGCACAGAAGCAGAAAACGATGACGTCCCGGAACAGACGTTTTGGGGGCGACTGTCAAAAGAGCCTTCCGACGAGTCGTCACGCCACCTCTCGAGTAGGGGATGAATAAAATATCACTTACCTGAAAAGAAGGGAGATCATCTGCCTGTGATCTTGTTTAGGCTTGCTTTGTATTCTACATTTATTGTATTTTCCGCACTATAAGGCCCCCAAAATTATAAGGCCCCGAAAAATCGTCTCTTATGACATTGATTTTATTTATAAAATGCACTGGACTTTAAGGCGGATAGAATTAAAACTACAGTAAGGGCTAGGGTTGCACAAAAAAACTAAAAAAAAACAGTACCATACACTGGTACTTCTAATGACGAATGTCTCTACATCTGAAGGTTTCAGGCGACAAAGTACGTGAATGGGAAAATATTGCCTCTAGTTATGAAGATTGCCTCCCACCTTGGAGCATAGATTACTGACTACCTGACAGGCAGACCCCAGTAACAGGGGGGGCGTACATCGGACGCTGTGGTCAGCAGCACGGGATCGCCGCAGGGGACCGTGCTCTCTCCAATCCTATTCACCCTGTATACGTCGGACATTCAGTACAACTCTGAGTCCCGCCATGTGCAGAAGTTTGCTGAGGACACTGCTATCGTGGGATGTATCAGAAGTGGGCAGGAGGAGGAGTACAGGAAATTGATTCAGGACTTTGTCCAAAGGAGCGACGCTAACCACCTGCACCTGGTTCTCCTGTTACGACATTCCCCTCTTTAATTCCTCACTTTTATTTCGGTCGCACGGCATAAAGTTAAACCGAGAACGTAGAAGTATACAAGCCTTTCATTGCTGTATCACTCTGCTCTATGGTCTCCGACAATTGCTTACTCGCTATTGCTCAAAACACCCTTTGCAATGTTCAATCATTTTCTTGTAGCTAAATAATATGATTAATTGAATGACCTCCGATTGAATACATTCCACATTTAATTACCAAATCCATCAAAATGTGAGCTTTACTTACAGTAAAGAAGGATTACCAAAAGCTTTAGTCAGTGCCAGAGTCTAATTAGAAGTCAAATTCCATTCCTTCTGAAGAGCCAAACAGTACAAACAAAATATATTTTGACAATTTTTCCGATACTGGCTGGAAACCAAAGTCAGAATAAAAGCAAGATGCGTGTTCTATCGCTTCGTTTTTGATAACTTATCCTTCTGTGTGGGAGAAAAAAACCTCTGCATAATAAATAATTTTTCTATCAACTTGTATAAAGAGCATACGGAGAATATAAAAAATAACTGGACACAATTTTGCTGCAAGTTAAACCCTGACAGGATAATAAGGATTAAACTGTCGAGCGATACTGCGTGGGCAAAATAAAACAACAAAATGTTCAAGTATTTTATCACAGCGACAAAAAGAAAAGTTCCCCGCTTGTTTTTTTTTTTTTTTTACCTTTTCGCACTATAGGGGGCACCCTCAAAAAATAGTCTTTTCTCATATACAGTGGAACCTTGGTTCTCGACCATATTCCGTTCCAGAACCCTGTTCGAAAACCGATTTGTTCGATCACCGAAATCATTTTTCCCATTAAAAATAATGTTAATAGTTTTAATCCGTTCCAACACCCTGAATGTTTACCTTGAAGGTTCAACGTAAACATAAAGCTAACCCAGGCTAATCATACGTTCGCGTTATCGTAATCTTCCGTACGAAAGATTACGCTAACATGAACGTGCAAAAATAAAAAAATCTGGTCGTTTACAAGTCATTTAGCACCCGGGTCTCCACAACAAGTGGTGAGCGGTTCATTGGAAAGGGGGCTCCGTTCCAACACCCTGAAAGTTGGGCTCCGTTCCAACACCCTGAATGTTTACCTTGAATGTTCAACGTGAAAATAAAGCTAACCCAGGCTAATCATACGTTCGCGTTATCGTAATCTTCCGTACGAAAGATTACGCTAACATGAACGTGTAAAAATTTTAAAAAAGGATAAAGAAAAGAATTTTGAATAGGATTTCTTACCTTTGTGGTGGTCAGCAGAAGGCGCAGGTGGACAGTGGGGTATTCCCTGGCAAGATCAGACACTTGCACACCTCCTTCATATTTTGCTATTATTTCTTTCTTAAATGCAATAATTGTACGCACTACTTTTCTTTTTTCACCTGTAGCAACTTTGCTGCTTGCACCGACATTCTTCGGAGGCATAATTAGGGGCTAAAAGACTTCGTACACCTATATTAAAAGCGAAAGCAAAACGAAGAGCGTCCGCACGCGATAACAGTTGGTCACGAAAAGAGTGATCTACACTCGTACGCCGTTCAGCATCGCACCCTAGCGTACGCACTCACGCATTACCGGCGTTCGAACTCATATTTTTTGACCGAACAGCGAAGCAAAAATTTCTCGAAATTTTTGGTCAGACTCCAATTTGTTCGAACTGAGAGGCGTTCGAAAAGCGAGGTTCCACTGTATTTTCAAATATAAGGCGCACCGGACTACAAGGCGGCAGCACTGCGCCGCAGTGGTTAGCGCGTGTGCAGCACTGCCCTGAGGTCATGACATCGAACCTCCTGTGTGGAGTTTGCCTGTTCTCCCCGTGCTTGCGTGGGTTTCATCCGGGGACTCCGGTTTCCTCCCACATTCCAAAAACATGCATGTGGGGTCAATTTCCTGGTCCAAATTGTCTCTAGGTGTGAATGAGCAAGTTGTCTGTCTCTGTGTGCCCTGCGACTGGCTGGCAACCAGTTTAGGATGTCCCCTGCCCACTGCCCAAAGATAACTGAGATGGTCTCCAGCACCCCCGTGACCCTACAGAGGATAAGTGCAGATACTGGATGGATGGCTGGATGGACTACAAGGTGAATGAAAAAAAAAAAACACACAGGGAAGAACCCCGACCGTACCACAATTTATATACCGTATTTTCCGCACTATAAGGCGCACCTAAAGCCTTTATTTTTTTCAAAAGTTGACCATGCGCCTTATAATACAGTGCGCCTTATTTATGGATCAATATTAATTTGCAAAGTCTTGCAACTAACTTGCAGCCGCCGACTAGATTTTCCCCCGAACGCCAAGTAGTCCGCGGTGTATGCTGGGATTTATTTACCGGCGTTTCATTGGCTAACCAATGTGTCACTCATCATTTGAATGGATCACTATTGGCTAAAGTTATTCGGAGGTCAAGGAGAGGATCCTTTTTATCATTTACAGGCTGGCATTGGCTTGAACGGCAAAACAAAGCCTGCAATTGGCCAAAAAAGACGTGTCAATCATCAGTTGAATCGATCACTATTGGCTAAAGTTATTCGGAGGTCAAGGGGCGGATCCTTTTTATCATTTACAGGCTGGCATTGGCTTAAACGGCAAAACAAAGCCTGCAATTGGCCAAAAAAAATGAATGCGTATATAAATTAAACTCAATTCCAAGTGTTTATTGTCATGTGCACAGTAAAGTTGCGAGCGAAAAAGAAAATAGATACTAAGGAAAGGTTGGCATTTCTTAAATCGCAAGACTTTAACCTTCCAAATGATGGAACGATGCATTTGAGTGACATCGTACGGACACCGCATCCGCACGTGTTCTCGACACGTATTTGCGTCTTTGCAAGCTTTCGGAATGTTAAGGGGGTAATAAGTTTGACTGAACTATCTGACTGTTTTGTCCACGGTCCCATTGTAGCGCCTTATAATCCGGTGCGTCTTATGTATGTCAAAAATAGGACCAAAAACTATTTTTTCGGGGTGCGCCCTATAACCTGGTGCGCCTTGTAGTGCGGAAAATACGGTACTTTCTGATATTAGATGGATGGATAGATGGATAGATAGATAGATAGATAGATAGATAGATAGATAGATAGATAGATAGATAGATAGATAGATAGATAGATAGATAGATAGATAGATAGATAGATAGATAGATAGATAGATAGATAGATAGATAGATAGATAGATAGATAGATAGATAGATAGATAGATAGATAGATAGATAGATAGATAGATACTTTATTCATCCCCGTAAGGAAATTCACACTTCCAGCAGTATCCTTTTGTTGCTTATTAAGAGATTAACAGGATGGCCTTGGGGTGCTGTGTTGTAGTTTAGCAACAGCTGAGTGGATGACCCGGAGTCAAAACCCTGGTTGCAGCGGTGAGCGAGCCGACACTTAACCATTGGACCACTCGTGATATAGATGACAAATGAAAAGCCAGAGATTACCTCATTGTCAAACTATTTTTATTCACTGCCAGAGAACACAGAAAGTCGTCCTGAAAGATATAAAATAAATGCAAAAGAGAACATCGGGGGAAACCGCTCTTTTGTGTATCTGATGATAAAACAGACTTGGCATTTGTTTTTATCTTTCAGGGCGAAACAGGAGTTTTCTCCATTCTTTAACATTCATTTCTGGCACTGTGAGTAAAGAGAGATAATATGACAGGGAAATAAAATTAAATGCCTTTTCATATGTCATCTGTATCACTAGTGGTCTTGTGGTTAAGTGACGGGTTTCTCACTGCCACGACTCTGATTCGATTCCTGTTGCATTTGATTGTTAAATGCACCGATTATCCTAGGTCGTGTCACTGGGTTGTTGGAGCCCATCTATGCTGTCCTCGGGCAGTGGGCAGGGGACACCCTAAACTGGTTGCTGGCCAGTCACAGGGACGGACTAGCTCACTCGCTCATTCACAGCTAGGGACAATTTGGATTTGACCAATTAACCTGACATGCATGTTTTTTGGGAGTGTGGGAGAAAACTGGAGTGCCCGGAGGAAACCCACGCAAGCATGGGGAGAACATGCATACTCTGCACAGGAAGGCTGGAAGCTGGATTTGATCCCATGACCTCAGAACTGTGCCGCGGATGCCTTTGGTCGTCATTACACAAATTCGGTAAAATTCCGTAAAACCCGTATGCATTTCCCATTGTATTCATCGTATTTCACAGTATATAAGGTGCACCGAATTTCAAATTTCTGGCCAATTTGGGGTTTTTAGATGTGCCTTATAGTCCAGAATTAAATACATTATTTGCTAATCTAGGTTTAAAACACACTTCTATTCTATAGCTTAGGAATGACTAATATCTTAAGTATTATTTGTTATTGCAACATCCGTTGCAGCCTGTTCACCCTGGTAGAGGGATTATGTCATGTGTGGCCCCTTCTTAAGGTTTCTTCATTCACTTCATGTTGAGGCTTTCAAGTTTTTCCTTGCCCTCATGTAGGTTTTAGATCAGGGGATGGTGTAATAATAGTCTGTGGTTTGAATTAAGACTCCTTGTGATTAAGGGCGTCACAAATAAACATGACTTAACTTGACTGAATGGGTTTGTCAAAATTTCGTTATTTTTAAGCTGGCACAGGAAAGTAGGGTCAAATATGTCAACGTCATGGTCCGCGGGCCGGATGTGGCCAACGAAAAGGTTTCCTAGGGGTCCTGAGAAGATTTTGATTCATTGTCGTTTCATAAACCAAGAGTTACCTCTCTAAAAACGTGTACATTTTTATTCTTTATTGTATTCCAATCCAATTATATTCAAAATAATAATTCCGTTTGACAGAATGATGGAAAATTGCTATGATTTTGTTTCTCTTTGGAATATATTCAGCCCACTTTTGCTAAAATAGAAACTCTTGGCAATTGTTGGTGAATAATAGCAGCTTCTTTCATTTAATGTTATGTGGATTTTTATATCAAGGAACAGGGTTGGGTAGGGCTACTCTAACTTGATTCCTTTCAATTACTTTAGGATTACTCCAATACCAAATATGCTAATAAAAGACAAAATAAACTAAATATGAATAAAATTATGACTCACAACACGTGGTAAGCTTTCTCTCCTGGCTTTGATCTCTTTAATCTCCGGCAAAACTAACATAAAATGCGACAGAAACAAAATGAAAATAAATCCAAACAGCTTGCCAACATCATTTTTGCCGTTCCATGTATTCCTGCACAGAATTTAGTAATTTTATTCATATTTAGTTTCTTTTGTCTTTTATTAGCATATTTGGTATTGGAGTAATCCAAAAGTAACCCTACCCAACCCAGTCAAGGAAATATTTCTTTGGTGGAAATTCAAGGGAACAAAGACAGTCATAAGAAAATATTGCTTTATTTATCTGATCCTATTGAAATTTGTTTGTGAGGTTTTTGGTAGGTTTAATCACGTTCACGAGACTACATGCTTCATTAAAAAAAAAAAAAATCAACATTCCATTAGTCCAGCTCCTGTTGCCAATTTTTAAATTCGACCTTCTGTCCATTTATCTTTGATACCCCTGAAGTAGGGCGTCTTACACCTGCACCTATTTTACATACGGCTCCTACTGGATTAATGGATACATTAAAAGACCTACCATAAACATGAAATATTCATATTTTTCAAAAACTAGACACATTGGGATTCATGAACGAGTTGCATCAGAAGCAGTACAGAAATCTATGCATACATGTGGTCATTCGGCAGTGTGTTAAAAAAAGGAGACTATGTTTTCTGTTTGTACACATTTTTAATTACATTACATTAAAAAAAACAAAGTAAGGGAATTTGCTGTTGAAACCTGTGAAGTTACAAGTTTGTATGGTTTAATTTGAAATTTTCTATACATTTTGATTTTGCTTTTCCCTAAACCTTAACCCATTTCCCAACAGCTTGTAGATAACATTTTAGGTTTACCCCTGAAGAGCATTTTAATTAATTTGTATTTATACATTAATTCTCCCTATTATGAAATACTTCTATGTTAAGATACAAGCTACGTTAAATATTCTACCTGAGATCCCGTAAAATGACATTCATTTTTTTTCCTACTTAAAAAAAATATGTATTTTTTTTTTGAAAGCACAGCAGCGCAGTGGTTAGCGCGTGTGTGGCACAGTTTTGAGGTCATTGGATAAAATCTTCCTGTGTGGAGTTTGCATGTTCTCCCTGTGCTTGCCTCCGGGCACTCCGGTTTCCTCCCACATCTCAAAAACATGCATATCAGGTTAATTGGCCGGTCTAAATTGTCCCTAGGTGTGAATGAGCGAGCGAGTTGTCTGTCCCTGTGTGCCCTGCGATTGGCTGGCAACCAGTTCAGGGTGTCCCCTGCCCACTGCCTGGAGATAGCTGGGATGGGCTCCAGCACCCCCGCGACCCTACCGATAAGGATAAGGGGTGCAGATGATGGATGGATGGATGAATGTTCTTGTTTAAGACAGTTATCATTAGTTTGAGTGGTTGTCTTGGCGCTAACTTGTCAAATAATTGTAACAATATTAAATAAAGTAATAGCCACAAACAAATGAACAATGAAAAGAGACATTTGGCCAAGAAAGAGGTTTGTGAGAGTATACTCTCAAGTATTTCTTGCAGCTTATTAATTTTGCATTTAAAAAAAACTGTGATTTTGTAAGTGTGAAGTGAAACAAACCAATTTGACTCTCGCTGCTTCAAATAAACCTGATTTACTTCCATCCATCCATCATCTGCACTGCTTATCCTTAGTAGGGTCGCTGGAGCCAATCCCAGCTATCTTCCGGCAGTGGGCAGGGGACACCCTGAACTGGTTGCCAGCCAGTTGCAGGGCACACAAAATTCACTCACCCATTCACACCCAGGGACAATTTGAACCTGTCGATTAACCTGACATGCATGTTTTTTGGAATGTGGTAGGAAACCGGATCGCCCAGAGGAAACCCACACAAGCACGGGGAGAACATGCAAACTTTGCACGGGGAGACTGCGGTAGCTGGACTTGAGCCCTGAAACTCTCCACCTTGAGGCTGCACGCTAACCACCCATCCACCGTGCCATCACCTGATTTACTTGTCACGTCGAAATGAAAAAAGGTACATCAAGTGGACAAATTTATTAGATGCGACAATGTCATAAAAACATGAAACATGTCTCTACTCTCATATGACGCAGTTCAATGTATTCATTTTTAATGCAAACGGTAAGTCTGTTCGCAATGCAAATTTTCGATTTCATAAAAAAGGTTTAACCCAAGAAAGTGTGAATGTGCTTATTTCAGAATGTTTTTTTTTGTTTTTGTTTTTTTCAAAACAAATGGTCAATTATAAACTAGTCATAGGGGCAACTGAGAGGAATTGGTCATTTCAAATTTAAGGAAAAATAATATACATAGGGAGGTAATTAAACCCTAGAGGCCTGCATAGAAGACACACGTCCGTGTAGTCACTGGTATAAAGTGCTGTCCTTATAATTTTAAGACAACTGTTAAGCCCACAACCCATTAGTTAACATAAATCTAATTAATGACATTATAAAAAACAAAATTGACAATGATACTTCATGTTACGACAAAACAATACTTACAGATACAATTCAATTAGAATTGCCATAATAGTAATTAATAACAAGTCAAGTCATTTTTATTTGTATAGCCCTTAATCACAAAGAGTCTCAAAGGGCTTCACAGGTTATTACACAGACTATTTTTTCAGACTATTATTACACCATCCCCTGATCTGGAACCAACATGAGGGCAAGGAAAAACTCAAAAAACCTCAACATGAGGAAAATGAAGAAACCTTGAGAACAACATAGTTAACATTGTTTACCCATGAGATTAGACATGGCACTCCAGGATAAACACAAAACAAAGACGTAAAAGAGGAAAATACGATAAAAATTGGCAAAAATATTTACAAGATAGTGCTTTGGACACTGGCCTGAATTTTAAGTGCATTGGAACACTAGGGCAATGAAAAATTGTGCAACTACATTGAGCACAAATTCCAAAACAAGTTTATAAATAAGATATAAATACCTATTTTTTTTAAAAAACGAAATTTCGTGCTCTTTGATGAAAATAAAAACAGTTTTCAGTGGCTGGCCATGCATTTTACACCTAGGCCTTCTGTAAGCAGAAACAATCGAACATTGAATAACTTATTTATTGCTATAAAACATTTACTGCAGCGACAACAGCGACACATATACAAAATAATCAATCAATAATAACCAGTGTGTTACTGTAAATAACACTGCTAGGTAACTGCGTTATTTTTTCAGGAACGTTAATCGATTCTTTTTTCTGCCGTTAAAACGCTGTTACCTATAATGAGGGTCAAAAGCGGTGCGTTACTTTGGATGCAGAATGCCAAAGCTGGCATGCCCCTGCACACCTGACACTGTTTTCAGCTGCGCAGTTTTTCGCTCTCCTCCAAATTGGTATTTTTTTCGGATCTTGTCACCATTCAAAATAGCGACTACCATATAGTTAGATAGCGATTACGAATATAGTATCTACTAATGAGCCGAAAAAAAGGCGAATCAAGGCCGAGTCGCAAACCCGACTCATGCCGTTTGCAAACGAAACATCTCATTGAGCCGGCTCTTTGAAGTGAACGAAGGGAGCCGGCTTCCCGCCAACAGCTGGTTCCCTCCGAGATGCCTTTTTTCTCTTGTGATTGTTCGAAATACTTCTCTTTCGAGGGATTCTGTGCTGTCTGCATTGAATTTGTTCAGGATAAAAATGGTGAAAATGTTTTCGTCTTTTCCTTTGTAGATTTATAATTTTTAAATGAATGGTTCCTTTGTTTAAGTGTTTATTTTGCTTTTTTCCCCTTTTTAGGCCATTTAAGTCCAGTAATGTCATGTTTATTTGTATAACTCTTAATCACAAAGAGCACAGACCATAGATTATTGCAAACTGCAGACTAGTATTACACCATCCCCTGATCTAAAACCTACATGAGGGGAAGGAAAAACTCAAAAACCTCAACATGAGGAAAATGAAGAAACCTTGAGAAGGGACCGCACATGAGGTAATCCCCCTTCCAGGATGACCAGGCTGCAATGGATATTGCAATAACAAATAATAAACAGATATCGTTAACATAAAATATAGGTTATTCTTATGCTAAAGAATAGAAGTGTGTTTTAAGCCTGGATTTAAACAGTTCCAATGAGGTTGCAGATTGAATCTCAGGGGGAAGAGCATTCCATAGCACTGGGGCCCAAATGGAGAATGGTCTTGAACCTGCGGATATCTTCTTGGCTCTCGGGATCACTAGTAGACCAACATTTTCAGAGCGAAGGCTCCGGACCAGAACATAGGGCGAAATTAAATCTGAAAGATATGAGGGAACAAGTCCATGCATGATTTTGTATACTACCAACAGAACCTTAAAATCACATCTTAAGCTAACAGGGAGCCAATGCAGGTTAGCTAAAATCGGGTAATGTGATCAAACTTTCTTGTCTTAGGTAAAAGTCTCACTGCAGCATCTTGTACCAGCTGAAGGCTCTTGATTTTGAACATTGGGAGACCGGAGAGTACAGTAATCCCTCAAATATCGCGGTTAATGAGGACCAAACCACCCATGAAAAGTGAAAATCTGCGAAGTAGCGACGCCCCTTCAAAACTGCTTAAAAAAAAATATATATATATTTTTTAATATTTTATTTTATTATTATTTTTTTTTTAGACCCAGTTAATGGGGACCAAAACCACCCGCGAAAAGTGAAAATCTGCCAAGTAGCGACGCCCCTTCAAAAATGCTTTAAAATTAAAAAAATAAAAATAAAAATTATTTTATTTTATTATTATCATTTTTTAGACCCGCGAAGCTCTGAACCCGAAAACGTGGAATCGCGAAGTAGCGAGGTCCCACTGTAGTGCATTACAGTAATCAAGACGGGAGGTAACAGACGCATGAATTATAATCTCCGCGTCTGACTGAGACCGCAATGGGTGAATTTTAGCAATGTTCCGGAGATGGAAAAAAAGCTTTTCTAGTAATATTCTTAACATGTGTTTGAAAGGACCGTTTTGGGTCAAGTATGACACCTAGATTTTTGACTGAGTCACTCTGGGTGATATTACATTTGTCAATGTTCAGAGCAGTTTTTGAGAACAAGTCACGGCATTTAGATGGACCAATAACTAACATTCCGGTCTTTTCAGAGTTAAGGCGCAAGAAGTTGAGTGACATCCATTCTTTTATCTCAGTGAAGCAGGCATGCAAATTTCCACTGTTTAGTGTGGCTGATTCCTCCATCGGAAGATATAGTTCAGTGTCATCTGTGTAGCGATGGAAACTAATATTACACTGGCGAATAATATCACCTAAAGGAAGCCTGTAAATTCTGAAAAGAAAGGGGCCAAGTACTGAACCCTGCGGAACACCACAGGTAACACTGAGGGGCTCAGATGTCATTTAACAATATCTAACAGTGCGTCCTATCTGAGAGGTGGGATCTGAACCATAAGAGGACAGTTCCTGAGAGACCAATCCATGTTTTCCAACCGTTCTAGTAAAATATTATGGTCCACAGTGTCAAAAGCAGCACTCGGGTCCAGCATCAGTAAGAGTCGTGAAGTGCCGGAGTCCATTGCCAGTAGAAGATCATTGGTTACCTTAATCAGGGCTGTCTCAGTCAAGTGGTTAGCCCTAAATCCCGATTGCATAGATTCAAAAAGATTGTTCTCGGATATAAAATAATTCAGCTGCTGTGCCACAACTTTTTCAAATACTTTGTAAAGAAACAGTAGGT
This sequence comes from Urocampus carinirostris, assembly GCF_059441175.1. NCBI lineage: Eukaryota > Metazoa > Chordata > Actinopteri > Syngnathiformes > Syngnathidae > Urocampus > Urocampus carinirostris. The sequence goes on from NC_142354.1 coordinate 19,693,035, forward strand.
AGTTAATTGTAATATATGGAGTAAACGACAAAAACCATCAAAGTCAAAAAAGTCGGTTCTCTAGTTGGAATTCCCACATCTACAACTGATTATTCGAGTTAAATTTGATTTATTGAACTCACTTTATATTGTGTACTGCTGGTTGTTATTTTATCATATTGTTTCTTTTTGTTGCACTTCAAATGTTGGATAAATCTGTTGCTGGTGAGGTTCAATAAATATTGCAAGGTTCTAAAACACAACTACCGTGCGTTTCATTTCCATCAAGAAGTTTTTATGTATCTATCGAAACTATTGCTGAAAGTTGAGCGTGCCCTGTCGTATTTCTGGAATAAGTTATCCTTGATTTTGGGCTAAAGATGTCCGTTCAACAGAAGCAGTGGACTAGGGCATTTTAACTTCACATTTTCGTTGTGATACTTCTGATGCCGCCTCCTAGCCAATCATAGTTTGTGAAACCAGCCATGTTTCCCAAGGCTCACTAGCAGGGGCTGGCCCCACCAAATTTAAATCTCATTGGCTAAACCAACAGCTTTGTGATGTTATGCCTCACGGCCTTCAGAAGTTGTTGTGAAGGCCTCCAGGCAGAGTACTGAGCCTCGCAACAAGTGATGGCTGAAAGGTGATTGGTTAAATTTTTAAGTATAAAAGCACACATCTGGAAGCAGCACAACCAGGTGAAAACAATTAAGGGGAAGCTGACAACAATTTAGAATTATTGAATACATATTCATGGATAAAATATAATTATATTACATGATTCGGTTATTTTTTAGGCCAGCAGTGAAGGCCTGGCAGCCTCTGGTGGCCCATGACTGATAGTTTTGCATTATGATATGAAAAAAGGCAGTTTTGTGTTGATAGAGAGGTTAATCCCTATGACACAAAACTAAAAAGTACATTCCTGGTTAGGATGAGAACATTTGAGATATTTGTAAAAAAAAGAAAACATGTCCCAAATACTGTGTATGTCTTCCAATGTATTTCAAAGAGCTCTGTATCTGCCCTCACAACGATGCCAATTTTTATTTCATGTTACAAATCTGGCAATGATTTCGTCATTTTGGGAGTAGTGCAGTGTTGTAGTACAAAATTGCATCACGTCGTTTCTATCGTTTGGCTTAACATGACAATCAAAAATATCAATAACGGCTCATAGCGACTAATAGCAATATCGCAATATCTCTCTTTACGCTGCAATGTTTTGTGTGGTCGCGTTGATGGAGCAACGCAGCGGCGTCAGATGAAATATTGACACTTTTGATTTCTTTTCCTTTCAGAGCATCGATCTCAGCCCTTTTTCCCTCTGATGAATGTATCTGTGAATCCCGAGAGATTTATGGCCACGTGAATTCCGGAGACATCCTCAACAGGCTTCGAAAGGCGGCCATACAACAATGTCAATAGCGCAGTCATTACTCTTTTCTTTTCTGCGTGGGTTTTTTATTGTTCCTCGCACCTATTTCATCGATTGTGGACCCCCGCATGGAAAGGGGCTCATGTTTCTCTGCTGATCTTTGCATGGCACAACATTATTACCCACCGACGAACATTAGCGCCGCTGCACAAGCGCGCGGGACCGCGGCGAAGGCGCTCGCTATGTGAGCGCACATCATTACTTTGATGAATGACATCATTTGCACAACAGTATGACTTAACTGTAAAAAACACTATGCTTCGCGGTGAGGGACACATATGAGAAAAAATAATGCAATAAGAGACAGGATAGTGCCGCAGGAGTGATAGCTTCTCGTCCTGACCTACTATTTGTTTTCCTTGTTTGGGATTATTTGCATTATGACTTTTATTATTATGTGCCTTAGTATGGTCCTAGGCGCATAACAGTCTATATACAGTGCCTAGCGGATGTATTGCCCCCTCCAGAATGTTTTGTCATTTTGCCACATTTCAGGCTTCAGACTCAAAACCCCAAAACTTTTTTAAAAATTTACAAGCATCACCAATCTGTAAAATACAATCATGAAGAGGGATCAAATTATTTCAACATAATTAGAACCAAAATAGAAAGAAGTATTGGCTCCCTTTTCTCTTAGATCAGCCAACTGACTCCAGGAGTTCCCTGGTGACTTCTGAATGATCCAATGTCGACCTAAATGAATAACAAGTGTCTCAGTTTAAATGCAGCTGCTTTGTAATGGGCTCAGAGGTCTCTGAAAGCAAACAATGGAAAACAGACAGCATTATGAAGACCAAAGAACACACCAGACAGGTCCAGGATAAAGTTATGAACAAGCTAAACTCAGTAATGGGATACAAGATTACACAACATTCACACATCTCCCAGAGCACTTTGCGAGCAATAATATCAAAATGAAGAGAGCATAAAACAACCGCAAACCTACCAAAACCTTGCCGGACCTGGAAACCTTCGGCCCAAACTGTCAGGGCCAGAACGAAGACAGGACCCACTTGCATGCATTTCTCTGAGTTTTATTAGGAAAAAGGGAAAGGGTAGAATACAGTATCCATAGATCGTTGATCGTGAGGAGCAGGTTACTCAGACACGGAAGTGGTATTTCCGTGGCGGGCAAAGGCAGTGTCGAGAGCGGGGAAAAACAGATTGATGGACGGGACGGGGGAGCAAAAACGTAATCAAGTTCAGAAAAGTGGTTGGAGCCGGGAATCAAACAGGAATCAGGACAGGAGAAAGTCAAAGTCAAAAAGGCTTGCCTAGCGTGAGCTGAGGTTCGCAGACAGACTGACAACGGGTGACAGGAAGAAGGGGGTTTGAAAAGGGATAAGCAGCCAATCAGCGTCCGAGGCAGTTGCCGCCAAAGGAGCAGACCCAGGTGTCTCGCATCAGTAATCATGACACAAACAAGGAGAACACTAATTAAAAAGCAACCAAGAGGCTCATGATCACCATGGATGACCTGCAGGCATTCACAGCTGAGGTGGGAAAATCTATGCAGAAGACAACTATTAGTCATATCCTGCATAAGTCTTCCCTTTATGGAAGGGTGGCAAGAAGTGAGCCCTTTCTGAAAGAATACCATTTTCAAGAAGCCACAGGGGAGTCACAAATAACATGTGGGACAAGGTGCTCTGGTCAGATAAGATCAACATTTAACAAATTTTGGGCTGAATGCAAAGTGTTACATTTGGTGTAAGAGTAACACTGCACATCACCTTGAAAACACAATCCCCACTGTCACACATCGTGGGGGAAGCATCATGTTCTAGGGTTTCTTTTCTTAAGAAGTGACTGTGTGGTGATGGGAAGATGGTTGGAGCAAAATACAAGGCATTTCTGGCAGAAAAGGGTTTGGAGTCTGCTAGAGACCTAAAAATGGGGCACAGTTTCATCTCCAAAACAAAACAACAACCCTAGACATAAATTAACATCTACAATGGAATTGTTTAAAACTAACAACATGATGGTGTTGTCATGGGAACCTGTCGTGGGTTCAAATCCAGCTCCAGACTTCCTGTGCGGAGTTTGTATGTTCTCCCCGTGCTTGCGTGGGTTTCCTCCGGGCACTCCGGTTTCCTCCCACGTTCCAAAAACATGCATTTCAGGTGAATTGGCCGGTCCAAATTGTCCCTAGGTGTGAATGAGCGAATGAGTTGTCTGTCCCTGTGTGCCCTGCGATTGGCTGGCAACCAGTTCAGGGTGTCCCCTGCCCGCTGCCCGGAGATGGCTGGGATGGGCTCCAGCCTCCCCCGCGACCCTAATGAGGATAAGCGGTACGGCTGATGAGATGAGAACATGAAGGTGTTAGAATGGCGAGGCCAAAGTCCAAAATTCAATCCTATACATTTTTGGAAAGATCCTGAAAAATGCTGTTCACAAACAATCACCATCAAACCTTAATGGGCACATCTTTCTGTCACGGTTGCCATGGCGCCCAATCGGCCCCGCCCGTGTGGCGCCAGCTGCAACTCATTGACAGATTGGCTTTCCGTCTATTTAGGCTCAGTGCTCTCACTCTTCCTTTGTCAGTCCGTCAACGAACCTCTGCCCCACAAGACGTGGGTTTTGACTCGGTCCTGTTTCCTGTTGGTATTTCCTGTCCGGTATTGTTCCAGTTTATTTTTGTCCTGTTTAATATCGGATTCCAGTTTTCTTCCCGTCTATTTTTGTCCTGTTTATTATTCCATCCAGTATTCGTTCCCGTCTGGTTTGTCCTGTTTATTTTCGATATCCTGTTTCATTATTAATCCTGTCTGTTTCGTCCTGTCCGGTATCGACCCCATCTGTCCGGGCAATTGGTATCGATCTCGTCGGCCTCTGGCTTCCTATCATTTCACGCCAGACTGCTGCCTAACGTGCATGACTCCCCATTTCCCGTAAAATAAAAGGCTTGTGTGAGAAGCGTCACGCATTTGGGTCCTGATCCTGTTCTGGTTCATAACACTTTCTGGATCAAGATGTGCAAGACCTAAAGAGGCATACCTAAAAATACTTTTGGCTGTGATCGTACCAAAAGAGGTTGTGCAAGGTATTAACTCAAAGAGGGCCAAGGTATTTCCAACGCCTATTTAATTTTTTTGCCCGCACAGTATAACATTTGAGACATATTTGTTTACTTTTCTCGATTGTGTCTCACATGTTGTTGATTTTTAGAAAATATTTTGAGTTTTTTTATGTACAAGTTTGAAGCCTTAAATTTGGCAATACGTCAAAAAAAATGACGGGGGGGTTATATATACCTTTGCACGGGACCGTCTACACAATCTTCAAGGAAATAACACGAAATAAAAAATGTGCTCCGACTCAAATCCATCAGAGGAATTAGACAAATATTCAGTACAAGGCCTCGTAGCCAGACAACACAGTTCTCGTTCGCACCCTTTGCCCATCGGCTTATTGACCATTTCATGGTTCTCTTTCAGCATTAATTATGCATGCATTCCAGTTTTGCACCGAGAATGTATCACACACAGATATATTTCATGCCTTTTCACACGACGACAAAATAAAATTGAATCGAGACATTCTTCGTCACAGCTACATGCATCATTTCTCTCCGGAATGAAATTAAATTACGCCAAGTTGAGGCATGGCTATGGGTGGAGAAACATCACAGCAGGATGGGATTTATCGCCGCAATCAATTTAAAATCAAAACACTGAATTACTCTTTAAATTCTGACTAAGAAAGTCACAGTTTTAGTTAGAGTAGTTGGAAAACTTAACAAAAATAATTTGTAACAAGAACAAATGTGTTAAACTCATGGCCCGCGGGCCGAATGTGGCCTGCCACATGAATTCATGTTAGATGTAAACCCGGGCCTCAAAAAAATCCAGCCTTATCCAACTCGGCCCGTGGGTATTAAAGTCTGAACCAGCCCGAACCCGACTGACTAACTTGATTTGAAGGACTGAGCCCACAGCAAACTCGAATTTTCACATTTTATTTGTGCGGACTCCTTAAGAGAAGGGAATATGGTTTCAAAACAAATCAATTCATTCATAAATGTGTCATGATTACTCATAGCACTCACCCTTGCCTGCTCGTTTGGCGCCAGCTGCTCCTAGTTGCCTGATTGTTTCCCCTCCTATATATCCCCAGTACTCCAGTCATCCCTGGTCAGTCCGTCAGCGAACCTCTGCATACGCAAGGCAAGCACTTTGACTCTGGGTTCCATCTTCGTCCGTTTCCTACTCGTCTATTTTGGATTTTCCTGTTCGTCTCCGGCTATCGACCTGTTTTGTCCATTTGACCACGCTCTGATCTCCCGCTCTGGCTATCGACCTGTTTTTGCCCCTGACCACGCTCCGATCTTTTGTCCCGGTGAATCACTTCCGCATTCTGTTCACGCTCCGATCCCGTGAGCTGCTTACTCCTCCTGTCCAGCGATCACCGGATTGCTGGCGTTTGTTTCCTCGAGATCCCAATAAACATTTGTGTGAAACGTTACTTGATTGGGTCTACCATTTATCTTGGTTCTGGCAAAATGTTACCATATGTGGAAGCGTTTCATTATGATTATGCATTGCCAGATGTATTTACCCGATTTCTGACTCAATATAGGCACACCGGATTTTAAGGCACACTTTTGAATCTTTGGCAAATTTGGGGTTTTTAGTTACGCCTTATAGTCCGGCAAATACAGTATTTTAGTCTTCTTGTTGATGTTGTTATACAGTATTTGTATTTTTATAACATCTTTGATTTTTGGTTCGACTCCCTTGAATTTTGTTCGGTCACAGTTGTCGTCGTTCAAGTATTTTTATTTTTTTACGGTTAAATTATACTGTTACACTACTTGCTCTTTGACATCATTTTTAGAATATTATGCAATGAGTGCATTATATTGAATTTGTTATAATTGCATTTTTGTTACATTGCTGCTTTTTTGGTTTGACTCTCTGGATTTTTGTTCAGAAACAGTTTTAATATAAATAATTAGATTTAATATTTACACTGTTTTTATCATAAACATAGACTAATCCAAGGGGGAGCGGTTTGATTATTTAATGATCATTAGACTTCCAGGCAAAAAGGTGTCACGTCCAGAACAAAGGGTAGACCCAATCGTGTAACGTTTCTCACAAGTTTATTGAGATAGAGAGAGGAAGGGCAGCGCCCGCGATCCGGTGCTCGCTAGACACGGGAAGCAAGTCGCTCTTGCAATCGGATTGTGATCCAAATATGGAAGTGGATCTTCAGGGACGGAAAAACAGGTCGACAGCCGGGACAGGAGGGCAAAAACGTGGTCGGGATCGGAGACGAGTTGTAAGCCAGGACGGAGAGTAGACGTAGTCGGGATCAAAAATGGGTCGTAAGCCGGGACGGGAGACCAGACGTGGTCGGGATCAAAACAGGTCGTAGCCGGAATGGGAGAGCAGACGTGGGATCAAAATGAGTCGTAGCCGGAGACAAATGGGAACAAAAAACGGGACAGGTGGGAGTCAGGGTCCAAAAAGGCTAGCCTTGTATACACAGGGGTTCGCAGACGGACTGACAGCAGGGGACTGACAGGACTGAGTTCAAATAGTGATAGGGAGCCAATCAGAACCCGCGGCGGTTGGCGTCAAATGAGTGGGCACAGGTGAATCACATCAGTAATCATGACAAAAGGATTGGTATTGATCAATATAACGATGCATTTACCTGGATCTGATCGTTACCAAAAATCCCAGTATTGCCCACCCCTACTAAGAATGGCCTTTTACATTGCTGCTAACAATGTCTCCTTATTTTACTGCATGCAAGATTATTTTTCTTATGTGCTTGTTTTTACAGTAAAGTCCAACTGGGGTGTCTCTAAACTACTCAAAGCATACTCGGCAAAGACGGAAAAATAGGTCACATGCTGCATTCAAAGTACATTTTGCTATTTTCGAACATGTAAGTGTGAATCATTATCCAGTACATCAATTGTTTTTCGTGACTTTGTATTTTGAATTAATCGTAAAAGAAAAAAATCACTGTTTTATTTAGAATATTTGCCCTTAGTTGAAAGTCTCCAATAAATCTATCATGTTTGCAGGAATAATCCCTCCACGCCACCCTGCTGCTCACAATAGAGTCCTGTTATTAATAATTTCCAGCATAGTTTTGCTTTTCATAAAAAGATAATAGTCATAACCCTCCCATGAAGGCAGGAGGGGACCATTTTCACAGTCGGGCCCTGGGGGGGTATGGATAAAACATTTGGTGTCATCAAAGTTGCCCATTCTCTCTTTCTTTTTTAAAGGCAAAGCGATAGAATATAATCAAGTGGCGTGGTCGGAGGCCTGATTTCAATTCAATAGAGGGAGTTTGCACTTAGTGGAGACATTAGCAAAGGCATCAAGACCCACCAAAAAAGAAACAAAGTCGATGCAGCGACTCACAATGATGAGATGGCACAGCAGAGGACAACGCAACAAAAGATCAGACTATTTGGGGAGAGTAATAATGGCAAAAATAGCTCCGGAATCAATAATGGATGAGATTGAGAATCAAATAAATTATATATAGTCATAGCCTGAATTGCATTTCATAATTGATGCACGCGCTCATACATTATGCAATGACTGTCAACATGTGAAATGTGTTTGAAAAAATAATACAAGTGTGATTCTCAAACCACTTAAGGGCAAAAAGGAAGGAGATGCCAGTGGGACAATGTCAGTGTCATGGCTGGACTCGGATGAATCATATATATTTCACCGTTTTTTTTTTCCTTAGCTCTTTTTTTTGACTTGGCAACACAATTTAACTGTCAGAGAAAGTGTTAGGTTGCCTTAAGGGCCTCAACTCCCAAAGGGGGGGAAAAGATTAGAATGTCAAATGGCGCGGCAGACGATGCAATGGTTTTATGAACCTGCCGGGAAAAAAACGCAGTTGCAGAGTGTAAAGCGCTTGCCGCTGGATGATCGTCATATTGTTGAGTGACAGGGTATAGCAAGTTATTAGCAAAAATCAAATAAATATTGTGTCAGTCACGGCTCATTCTTGACCAAACACACACTATACACCTCCACTGGCCTTTTGAGTCTATTGGCATCGTATTAGAGCAGGGGTGGGAGGCTTATTGGAATCGAGGGCCACGTTGGGTTAAAAAATGTGTCCAAAGGGCTGATCCTGGAGACCTAGCTAGAATTTTAAGTCATGAATAAATATACATGCAGACATCTACAAGTTATATATTTTTTCATCTGTTTTTGAATAGTTTTATCAGATTGTCAGGACCAGAACGGAAACAGGACCCAATTGCGTTATTGGTGCGTGAGTGTGTGTGTGAATGGGTAAGTGTGAAGCACATTGTAAAGCGTTTTGTGAGGTCTTCATTGACTTGAAAAGCGCTATATAAATGCAGACCATTTAACATTTACTGTGTACAGCTTGTTGAGCAAACGAAGAACTGTCAAAGAATAGAAGAAATTACAATTGCTTGTCTGTTTTTCAAAAATAACGGTGTAACGCACAATGTTGTTAAAATACAATATTTCATTAACAATGCGTTACAGTACTCGTTACTGAGAAAAGTGATTGTGTTTCATGAACGTCTCCCTGTATAATTCGTTACTCCCAACATGTCAGGACCAGAACGGAATCAGGACCCACAAGTTTTATTGAAAGAAAGGGGAAGGGCTGCGCCCACAATACGGTGTTCGCTGGACGCGGGAAGCAAGTCGTGATCCGGATACGGAAGTGGATCTTCCGTAGCGAGCGATGGAAGTGTCAGGGACGGAAAAACTGGTCGGTAGCCGGGACAGGGAGAGCAAAAACATGGTCGGAAACGAGTCGTAAGCCAGGACGGGAGAGTAGACGTAGTAGGGATCAAAAATGGGTTGTAAGCTGGGACGGGAGAGCAGACGTGGTCGGGATCAAAACAGGTCGTAGCCGGAGACAAACGGGAGCAAAAATGGGACAGGTGGGAGTCAGGGTCAAAAAAAGGTTCGCAGACGGACTGACAACAAGGGAGAAACAGGACTGGGATTAAATGGGGACAGTGAGCCAATCAGAGCCCGTAGCGGAAGGCGCCAAAAGAGCGTGGACAGGTGATTCACTTCAGTGATCATGACACAACACTGCCAAAGGGGCTTTTACTAGTTGTCTTTTTTAAAGAGAGACTACTTTATGTCTTTAATTTTAAATTGATTTTTTTATCCATTCTATTTTCTAGTACTCATGATGTCCTTTGTGTGAATTTGCGCAGGAGTTGAGGTACAACCTGGTTTGTCAAGAGCTCAACTACAGGGCAAATCTAGGCAACACTCACGCCTACAGACAATTAAGACTCTCTGTTGAAGCTAGCATTTTACTTGAAAACTCGCAACAAGGTTTAAACCTTCAACCTTGAGGCTGTGAAGCAGGCCGCATGCCAAGACCAAAACTTTCTTTATTTGCCAAGTCTCAAAACACACACAACAGCTTTTTTTTCTATGACAGTGTGACCTATAGTGGTGTTCGGAGTAATTAAAAATAAATCTTTATTTTTACATGAGGGATTCATTTTAATTAGCAGGATGATGTTTATCGGAGATATAATGGCAAAAGAAGCTGTCAAAGTTATCGATCCAATTAAAAAACAAGAAATTACCAATAATTGATCACTTGGAGCTATGTTATAATTTTAACGACCAAAATTATTTCTAAAGAAAATGTTATAATAATAATAAAAATAACGATGATAATAATAATAATAATAATAATGTTTAAAATGGATACGCCAGGGCAGCACGGCGGCCAGGTGGTTAGCGTGCATTTTTATTGGCTCGAGAAAAAAGACAGAAGGAAAGAGTGAGAGAGCAAAAGAGAAGCAAAAATGAAAGACAGAAAAAAAGAAAGAGAAAAGAAAGAGAGAGAGAAAAGAAAAAGAGAGAGCGGGTAAAAGAGAGAAGAACAGAGAGAAAATTAAAAGAAAGAAATAGAAACAGAGAAAAAAAAGTCTCTGAAGCCCTTTGAGACTATTTGTGATTAAGGGCTATTCAAATAAACACGACTTGACTTGTTAGAACCATCACGTCTTCCATTTCGGCTATAGTCCAGATTGTCTCGGTCACTGGTGGCAGATGACAAAGTCATCGTAGATTGCTTATATTGTCGCGGTATTTTACATAGGCTGTCTTACTGTGAATAAATAGGTGTCGTGTTGTGTTTGTAAGGTTGATCATAACTTCAATCCATCCATCCATTAGCTGCACCGCTTATTCTCGGTAGGGTGGCGGGGGTGTTGGAGCCCATCCCAGCTATCCCGAAGTTAGAAGAGCGCAAAGAAATGGCAGAAGGTGCTTTGTCGATTGTTATCGCGTCCGGGAATCGACGGTGGCGGCGTCAGAATTGAAAGCAATAGCCTAGCTGCAAGTCCGGCCTACTGCTAACGACTAGGCCATCAAGTCGGCTAAGCCACCGCTTTGGACCTTGTATCGTTCCAACCCCAGGTCCAATTGCCATGTAACGAATGACTTGGAGCAACAACTTGTGGGAAACTGCTACTTTTGGGGCAGTTTTATTTTAATCATCGTGGAGATTTGGCTCCGTTAGAGGACACTTGATGCTAGTGCACAGCTAGTCAGCCGCTCTCCAACTTGCTTTCTTAAACTGAAAAAGTATAAAAAGTGTCAAATGTGCTTTAACTTTTGTTGTGTGTTATTATTTGTAAATCTATAATTGTTATTTTGCTATGATTGTATACTCCGAGTCGGTAATGACATCATCTCGAGGTAAGTTTAATCCTTGGGGGGCTTTTATGAAGGTGCGACTCTACTTCCTGAATGTTCTGTTTCTGGTCCCCATTAACTGTGAAAACCGAGGGATCTTCTTACGTGTTACTTAAATATTAAAATAGTAACAACAGTAATATATTTATTGCACATCCCTTCTTTACATATTCTAACCCTACCTTTTGTACTGAGATACAGATCAATGACCTGTGCAAATGATGCAGAGTCTCATCAAAGAGAGACTGTGACAAGTAGTAATTGTGGCCACTGATGCAAAAAGTTCTAAAGCTATCCAAAATATTTTGTATTTGGAAGAAGTATTTACTGTCACAGGGTTTTATGCAAAGTTTATCAATCATTTGCAAGGTACCAATATGAAATGTTCTTCTAAATTCATTATTGACTATCTGATGGAAGGTACTTGACCAGGATTTGGAACGGTGTGCCTCTAGCCTCCCTATTATTTAGTGTTCAGGAGTACCAATTATCACAGACCCCTTCACGCTCTGCATCGATTTAATTTGAAGAAAGGTGTGTTTTATTGTATTGTTTCCATTTTAGTACATTTTAATTCTTCAAATAATAGTTTGGAACAGTATGAGCAGTTTTAAAAATGAAAACCAATGACTTTTAAAACTAATTGATAAATTGAGCAACACTAACTGTAGTTACTAGATAGGTTACAACCACAGTTAAAGGACATAGATGAACTTTTTTGCTAAAGATCCTTTAAAACAGGATTTGGTGGACTGAAGTGTAACTTTGTGTGATATTGTATGAGAAAAGTACAGAAAACCAAAAGCAAATCTTGTGAGTCAAAGCATACCACATTCATCTTCTCTCCTTCTTCTTTTCAGGGCCAATGGATGCCGAAGCCTATTCCAGATGACTAACGGCTTTGCTGCTAGTCGCCAGACATTATTGTAAAAATAAAAAACAAAATGGTCAAAAGGCAAAAATGTAATCTTGTAGTTTTTCCAGGCTTTCGGTTTAACATTTTTTGTGACATTGTAGTGGAAGCTAATAGGCTTGAGCTCAGTGTTTGCAGCCAATTCCATCCACTTCACATTCTGCTGATTTTGGCTCGGTAAAGGAAAAGACCATTTAGAAGTAAGAAATCAGTCTTCCACCCAGTTGGAATCACAGAGCTCAGAAAGTGCAGTTCAGGTTAATTGCATTTGATCAGTCAGATACAAGTCTGTAGTATTGTCAAGCACGGCGGAGTGTTGCGTGCTCACAGGCCCTGCAGGGCTGGAGGATCCTGAGAGGATGCTCAGGAGGCGATGGGCACTTTGGAAAAGGTAGCCCATTCTGGAGAGGAAGCAGATGGCCTGCATTAAAAAGCAAAGGGCCCTTGTGACAGTCCTCAATAGCCCTGCAGAGAACTGGATAATTAAATGAGAAATTTAATCAAATTCCTCAAATTAAATGTCCAGCTGGATAGCTTTACAAAGAACACCAACGACTACACACTCACCTGAGGGACGGACTCCGGTGAGCGCACAAACCTCCAATCAGTCCATCCTCACACGTGATGAGTGTAGGTGATGATTACTGCTAAAGTATTCCATTCACAGTTCCGCCAGCAGGAGGCAAAGGGGCATTAGTGTGCGGCCACAAGAGACTCATTTGCATAATAGGACCTGAGAGGAAGTGACTAAACAGTGGAGGCTTGATTTCTGTTCGTAGATAAGGGGCACTTGGGTGCAGTGTCCTGCCAGATCCATCAGGGGACTCTGTCCCTGTCGAGACCATTTTTCGGGGTATATTGGACGAGGAAGCAAAGTCCACACAGATTGCCAGGATTCCAACACAAAACTTGTCGAGTTGCAGTGTCGGGACGAACGTGTTACAAAGGAACGCGTTTCTGGAACACAATTACTTTTCCTGCTAACGAGTACAGTAACGCATTATCAATACAATTTTGTAACTGTACTATCTTTACTACTTGGCGTGTTACAAAGTTACTCTGCTACGTTATAAATACAAATCAGTAATCATAATGTCCTCTGATAGTTGAATACAGTACTCTTTCTTTACTTACGTTGTCACATCCATCCTTCAATCCGGTAGGGATAAACACTAAGGGGATTTTGCTTTACACCATCCATTGAGGAAAAAAAAAACACCTTGGACAGTATCAAAAATGGAGAAAGAAGTCTTCGGGGGGTGCTTGACTGACCAGCATATGGTCAGATCTAAACTACACATGGCCATTCCTCTTTGTCACCCTAAGACAGCCCAATAGAAAAGGCTAAGCATCTTTGCGGACCTCCATCATCACCTTGTGCGCAAACTTTCTCATGCCCTCCAGGATGCTAATATTAATGAATGGCCAGTTCTCTCAGCACCATGTAAGGTATCTGATGGCAGAAGAAAGCAAAAGAGAACCAATACCTTGCTGAGTGCAATAACATGCAGGGCTTCTATGGTAACGCCAGAGCCATATACGGCTCAAGATATAAGACTTTTACCCCTGTCCGAGGTGATGCTGGAGACATTCTTATCAAGAACCGCCAAGAGATCCTCGACCGCTGGGCCAATCACTTTTAAAGTCTACTTATTCACACCACCCCAGTAAACCCTCACATTCTTGTTGAGGCAAATTATGCCTCAGATGCAATACCTACACAGCCCTCTGGACTTCACAGCAGATTCCAAGGCCATCAGTAGCTTAAAAAACAACAAAATCCCAGAACCTGATGGCATCCCAGCAGAAGTGTTCAAACGTGGAGGTTATCCATCGCATGCCGTGTACACCTCTCAATCACCCAAATCTGGATATCTGATATAGTACCCTGGGATTGGAAGGATGCTGACATCGTTGTCCTCTACAAGCTGAAACGAGACAGAGCAGACTGTGGAATAGCGGTAAAATTGGGCCTAAAAAATGTTGGCCAACCTGACCCGGCCCGCATGTATATAAGCCTGAACCCGCCAAAACCCGCTAGATTACCTTGATTTGAGGGCCCGAGCCCTAAGCAAACCCAAAGCTTTACTTAGGCATAGTAGGAAACCCGAAGCTTTACTTACTGGACTGGCCACCGTATAGTCAGATCTAAACTACACATGGACATTCCTCCTTGTTGGCCTAAGACAGACCCAAAAAAGGCTAAACACTGAAGCTCTCTCTAACCCAGACATCTATGCACACCTCCATCGTCACCTAGTGCTCAGTCTTTCTAGATCCATGAAAAAGAAAGATATTTAGTTTCTCTATTGTCTTTTATTATCATATTTGGTATTGGAGTAATCCAAAAGTAATCAAAAGTAATCAAGTTAAAGTAACCCTACCCAACCCTGCGTGTCCTTCCGTTTTATTTATTTGGTGGCTATTTTTAAGCAGTTTTAGGGGCTCGGCTTCAATGTGAGTCTACAGTAAACAGTAATTTGCGACGAGCATTTAGAGTAGTGAACTATTTTGGGGGTCAGTAAACTGGGGGATAACTGAGTAACTTTTGAAATGTATTCACTAATGAATGTAACCGATTACCGGTTTCGGTAATGCACTAAACACCGAATACAGTGCCGTGTACCCTTCGTGTGAACGTCTTCCCGAACTGCCCGCAACCGCTCCTTAGCCTGAGTTTACAGAAAAAGCAATGTTTCGTCAGATGCACTTATCCACAATTAGTTTGGACATATTTATTAATGTAAATGCAATCTAAAGTTCACTCCGTTGCTGTGCGTGTGATAGCGGTAGATCTCGTGCAAAGGGGCTGTGTGCACAGGCTGCGATTCAAACTCGCACCGCCACAGCTCCCCAGAACAAACCAGCGCCTTTGCTCCAAACCCTTTCCTCTCTTCCCCTCCTCCCTTTTCCTTCTCTCTCTCTTCCTCGCATTCAACAAATCCGAGCACCGCCCCCCCACCGTGCCTCCGCCCCGCGCGCACGCAGCCCGTCAGCCAGGATGGGACCAGCAGCCGCCTGCTATCCATGCACGCATGACCGCTAAGTCCACTTCCTGGATGGAAGAGGAACGCGACCGTTCCAAGCAGCAGTTTTCCCCTCTCGTCGTGCATCGCCCCCAGTCACGGATAAACGCCGAAAAAACGCTACTTCAGATCGATATTATCGGACCACTTCCCACTCTCCCCCCGCTTCTTCTCCTGTGTAGTTAAAGACAGCCATTGATCGCCGCCTGACCCCTTTCCTCTCTCCGGGAATGTGGCTCCGCGGAAGCCAGAATCACCAGAGCCTTGCTTGGAAGTGTTTCGGCGTGTTCTTCTACGAAGGAGCCTCAGCTTGGACCGACGCGGATCTTGTTAAGGGGGACTACGATAAGACATTTGCTTTTTGATGCCTGCGTGGCCATAGCGGCAACTTCGTTTTTAAGGGAAAGGCTTCGCTTGCACGCGTGGGGGGTTCTTCCTTCCCCCCACTCTTGGGAAAAAAAACCAAAAAAGAAACTGCAAACTTTGTCACCTATCGCTTTTTAGTGCTCTCCATGAGTAGTTTAACATGCAGAGGAGACGGGAACCGAACCGCTGGTGGATTTTATCCGTCACGCTCCTCCTAACCTTGCCCGAACGCGGCGACTGTCATCCCGGTAAGTAGCGGCGCGTACTTTAGCTAGCTTTCATCTTCGCAAACTGTCTATATCAGAACCTTTCAATTCGACTTTCTTTTTCCCATTAACGTCTCCGGTTATGGTAATATGGACACGTAGCTCGATTAAAAAAGGCGACATTAACACAAAACACGTTCGTCCTGGTTTGCTAATTAGTGTTCATCATTCAGCTGCACTCTGGCGTAGATAATATGTCACACTTAATGATTATTTTAAGACTTTTTTTTTTAAATAGGATGCAACTTTTTTTAAAAAAACGCTACTTTATAAGTAATAAAATGTTACAGTAGGGGTCTCCAACCTTTTTCCAACTGAGAGCTTTTTTTGTAAGGCTACCGAGTGCGACGAGCATCCAGTTTTTAATTCCAAAATAACAAATGCTGGAAATGAATTGTCTTAATTGTCATTGATATGAACTTTGTGAAACATTGTTCGCAGCTAGATTAGACATGGTATTCCAGGCTAAACAGGTAATAAAAATTCCTGAAGGGAAAAGAACATAGTGCTGTCTTCATAAAAATACAACATATTTACAATTTTTAGAAACTCTCCTAAGTTAGAGTAATATTGCATTGTAACTATAATTCAATGACAAGTCCAATAATATTTAGCAGCGACAAAAATATTATTATATAACTTATTGTATGGTTAAATAGACTGTCAAACCACTAAAAATAATAAATAGAAAATCGCAATGACCCCGCACTGGTGCGATATTTTCAGGACGCGTCCGCAGACACCACAGCTGTCCCTAGGGGGCTTACTGGTGCCCGCCAGCACCGTGTTGGAGACCCTTGCTATAATAGGATTAATTTTGATACTCTTTAAGGTAAAATGCGAGTTTTTAAAACCTTACTTAAAGTAACACCATGTGTCTCCAAACTTTTTCAAACTGAGAGTTGCTTTTTCTTACTAATTCGCGCTAAGGGCACGCAGTTTGATAAGCATTTCTAAAATAACCACATATCATGCGATTACCATGTTGTTTCTATGTTATTACTAGGTTAAGTATTGGTAGTAGGGTTAAATAGACTCAGTCAACCAAAAAAATGATATTATTGTTTTCGGTTGGAGCAAAATGTTTTAACTTTTGAACGGGTCTCAAACTCAATTCACTCATGGGCCCACGGAGCTAGGGACTTGCTGAGGTTTGGCCAAATTGGGTTTGGTTGATTGGATCCCTCAACCACTAGAATTGTAGCGGCACCATTTCCTGTGGTGTGTCTTGGGAAAGTACAGCCTGGTGGCGCCCATCCTTCTCCAGGCCAGCATATGTTTCCACCCGGTCTTGAACTGAGGACCTTTTGCCTGTTAGGCCAAAATAGTTTGGATAAAAAATGTCCCACAATTTTGAAATAAGTGTGTGTATATATATATATATATATATATATATATATATATATATATAATATAAACTAATATCTACACTAAATACGATTTTCCTCACATTACGAATTCTTATGAAAATAAATCAATTAGTAATAAATTTATCCAGTACGGCTGCACTTAAAGGGACAGTGTTTATTATTCAGTTCCCCTGGGTGATAATAAATTCTTCATTCATTCAATTAAGCGAATATTGATTTAAATATTTAGAAAAAATGTGTTTTAAAAGACCTGAGGTAACATGGTCAACATCTAATCTGGTTTTATAGCTGATAAGATTGACTATAGGTTCAAACTATTTATATTGTACTTGGAATATATGACTGAAACATAAATTATAGCCAAAATAAACCTTTTGATTTTCAAATGATTATCATTATTGGCAAATTCTACATTCACAAGTGGAAATTTATGGGTAGAAAAATCTTCTCCATTAAGCTTTCCCACAACTAGGCCATTATAAAAGCACATTTCTAAACATTTTAGTATTTCCATGTGATTTAACGGTTTCCTGACTGACATGTTTGTTTTTTGGGGGATTTTTGGTACACTTTTGTTATGATGCTAATGAAAAATTGTTGTGATTATTTTTAAATTTTTGAATTAAGTGTTAAAAAGAAAAATAAAGATTCTCATCTAGAGGGAGCTGACCTGATTGCCCGCCATCTTGCTGCTACAGGTACCCAAATAAACCAAAACCTGACAAAAAGGATTTAAGAAAAAATGTGCTGTATGCTCACTTCGAATCTCCGTTATCTCATTCTTACTTGTGATTTTTAGCACTTGTTTTGTTTCCACAACAGAATTCGACATCATTTAGTGATCCACACTGTCCCTTTAACTTTATTAGTAAGGCAGGGGCCTGAAACTATAATTATGAGGCCTTCAAATGGCTTCCGGGGATGCAATTTGGAGAACCCTGGTCTTGACTGTGTTGTCATGGTTGCTTGTGATTATGCGGGCGAGATTGCCTCTCTTCCCTTTTACCCAGAAAGTGAGCATCCAGTATTGTGAGTTATTTTATAACACATTTAACAGTTTATTAGGTACATCAATGGGCATTTGCAAGCGGACATAATTGCAATTTGGTATACCGACTCATGTCAAGTCATGTTTATTTGCTCAGCCCTTAATCACAAGAAGTCTCAAAGGGCTGTACAGACCACTTATTAATAAACAAAAATGATAATTTCTGATTTGGGTGAAAGGATCTCACCCTTCCCACATCGATCACTCATGTAAAAAATAAATCCGCTTTTCTTGCCTTAATCAGATGCTTGATGTGACTGATAGAAACTGCGAAAATGTCCTCTCATATTTTATAATAAACATTTTATTTTACATATACTTGCGTGTAAGAATGGGCGATACTAAGAATTCTGGTATCGATCCGATCCATGCAAATACAAGGTATTGTTGCTCAACACCAATCCGATACCTATACTTTGTAAATGTCATGATAATTGAATAATTTAACCCCTCTTCCGATAACTACTATAAACAGCACAAAGATCATAAGCACTAAAAATATCTTGTTTTTTAAACAATTATAAAACGATGATGTAAACTTTAAAATGATAGAAAATACATGTACATTTTTTTGTTACAAATGTTCCAAAACAAAAGTCTAGCGAGTAAACTAATAAGCAATGAAAATACGAATATTGTCAAATAATGTCAACAACTAAAACACCTTGCATTGCGCAATATTTTGGAAATGGTCAGTAAGTGCAAATAGCGTAAATTATACAATATTAAAAAAACCTTCTGAAATGTATCCAGAGCATCAATTGAACAAAGAACAAAAGTCAAGAATGAACGAATGAATGAATGAAAACTTTTTTTTCGAACATTAAAATAAAAACAGGACAAAAACAATAAGTCAACAACAAAATAATGTCACATAACAAAAAGGGGTAGTCAGAAGCAGATGCTTATTTTTCCTACCCCTTCATCTTCCCTATTAAATACATTTTACAAATCCTTCTTTCAACAAGACTACAGACAACAATCTAACTACTCGTTTCAGTATCAATAATATTGATATTTGGCTCTATCCGCTCAGTAATTGTGTGCATACACTTTTATTCAAACCAGCACAAGGTATGTTTGTCATCTGCAGTGTTTTTATGTTAGTCCATCCCTGACAGTGTTACCGGAAACCTATTTTTTGTTGCTCTTTGACAGGTCTTGTTTGGATTGGATTAGATTATGAGGGGTCACTGGCAATGTAGCGGTTCGCTCCATCGGCTGAGATCTGTGCAAGGAAGACGGGTTGCATTCCTTGTTGGCGATGTGCCAAATCTCGATTGTAAATGTACTATAAGCTTCATAACAATCAACCTTTTGTAATTATTTTTAGAACAGTTTTGTTTGGCTGTTGTGCTTTTTCTGTAGGCTCTCTGACGATGTAGTGATTCACTCACTTGATGTCCAAGCACACATTGTGGGTGCAAAGGGTCCGTTTCTATTTGTACTCTGGGAGTGTTTTTTGACTATTCTATGGTAAAGCTGTGTGATATAATGAAATGCTATGTTGTCATGTTAAAAAAATGTCAACTGGATGTGATATTACCCTGATCATTTTTGCCATTTAGTGTAGTTTTCCCTTAGTTTTGATGACAAAATATAGCCATTTATTTCTCTTTGGTTTGTGATATGCATCTAGCAAAGAGTGTCTGTCACCATCACTGATTGATGTACAATATCTGTGTACAGTGTCTGAACAATGCATCCTGCAATTCACATAACTGCTTAGAACTACTTGTGTTCTTCTGAGTTGAGAACCGAAACGGTGTGGTGTTCTAAAAAAATTATGATATATTTCTTTTGTGTCCATTTTTGTCCATCCCAGTCTAGCAGAAAGGTAAAATGAAATCTCTCAATGTGGACTTGCCTGTATCTGCATTTGTCTCCTTCTTGTGACCTTCAAGTCCTTGTCGACAGTGCCTCGGGTGTTCAGGTTGAGAAACAACAGGATTTTAAACCGGTCCTGCTGAACAAAATGACCAACTTTTTTTCTACATGCACACATTCTAAAAACTGTAGATTTATAGCTACTGGGCAAATGCTAGGCATATTT
The DNA here is from genome assembly GCF_059441175.1 of Urocampus carinirostris. Classification (NCBI taxonomy): domain Eukaryota; kingdom Metazoa; phylum Chordata; class Actinopteri; order Syngnathiformes; family Syngnathidae; genus Urocampus; species Urocampus carinirostris. Next base: position 19,713,198 of record NC_142354.1, read on the forward strand.
GGATGACACTGCAAGGACTTTGTTGAAACATTTAATTGCATTATATCTCCAGTTACTTCTTAATCATTTTGAAGGGATGAACAATACCATTTAGTCCTGTTTTCATGAATTGTGGGAAAAGTATCACTTTTGAATGAAAGATTGAATATATATCTATATATATGTATGTATATGTGTGTGTGTGTGTGTGTGTGTGTATGTATTACCAGTATGACTGGTCTATGAACTTATAAGCTAGCCCAGTGGCTCTAACATTCATAATCAAAATTCTATTCAGATGCAAGAATTAACCTGCAACCTGAGGGGTTTACAAGCAATAATTGCATGAATAGCAAGTATTTCTTTACAGAAATATTGTTTAAAACCTTTCACAAAATTGCGATGATTACAATACTAACGCTCCCCGACCTACGAACGAGTAAGGTTCCGGACGATCGTTGGTAAGTTGAATTTGTTCGCAAGTTGCGCAGTGCTATATTGTGTATGATTATGGTTTATATAAGTATGTTTAAGACTTGTATAGGTAACCTGTATTGTTTTTTACAAAAAAAAGATGAAATAATATGCTCTAAAAAGATAAAGTGAGGTTTTACTTACTTTTGGCACTTGCGCTTCAAGAGGTCCTCCTCCGTGCTAAAAAGTGGCTGAAAAAAAGCATTCAGACCATTTTCTCAACCGCATCAAGCTTCCTTATTGCACTTTCATTTAAAAAGAGATGACTTGCCTTTTCTTTATACTTTACACCAACCATATTGAATGGATGCTCGAGATATTAAACAATAAAACTATAAAAGTTTTCAGCGCGCCAGCGACACAGCACAAGTTGTTATGATTACACACAAACCAGGAAGCAGAAGCTGGATTTTTTTTCTTTGGTGTGGATGCTGGGTGACCTCTCACAGCCCCACGTGACAGAAAGAAGCACTATAGTACTGACCTCTACTCGGAAAAAGGTGCACACAATACATAATCTAACACACAGCGATGTCCGGATATTTTTCGACATCCTGAAAAAAATTATCGGATCTGCCGGAATCTGTAAGTCGGATGTTCGTAAGTCGGGGAGCGTCTGTATTGTGGCGGCTTTAGGGATTGCAACATTAATAACATATTTTCGGGGACTGGACAATATATATATATATATATATATATATATATATATATATATATATATATAATATTGTTTTAATAATCTATTTTTTTTTAAGTTTGGTCAAAGTACGAAAAAGTAAGAAACATCATTTAGGATTGTTGTGAGACGGCCTTCTACCTATAGTAATAAAGATAACAAATGATTAGATCATGAAGATTAACTCATTTTATGGCACTGTGGGCCTATGTAAATGTTTTTTAGGGATATTCGTGCAGTTACTGCATTTTTTTTGCATTGTATGGATTGGGATAAAACTACAGCCCACAGGCCCTCTGTAAAATGCTGCCCCATGTTGGTGCCCAAGTTTTAAACATATTTTTTTAAAAGCTGAGGTAAAATGTTATTTTGGCTCAACGAGCATTGGTGCGCAACTGCCATATTATACTGGGCAGCTTCATCTCATGATTTGATGTGAGGTCAGAAATCGGGCATATTTAAAACGCAATTTTTTTTTTGTTTGCTCTGATGTTCTGCACCAGTTTATTTTTTGTCATTTATTCAAGTTCTCTTTTTGTTATGAATTTTGTATACTTGGATGACAGCAACTCGCAAATCAGGAAAAAAAAAGAAAACTAACCAACTGGCAGTGTTTTTTGGTCATTACTGACAAATGTGTTCTCCCTCATATTTATATGCTAAGTTAAAAACAGCAGTGTGAACTCCAACAGCCAAACATTTTCCAGTTGGAGCATAATTCAGACAGTGTAATTATTTGTTGGTGTTGTCACTGTGTGGCATAAAATATGCTCATTTAGTTTTTCAAACTTTACACTCTCTGAACATGATTTCTGGACCCCGCTTGCAGAAAATAAATGCATAGTTCTTTGATTTTTAGCAACTACTATTGACACTATGCATTAATGTGTTGTATGGCATCAGACAGGTAACATAGAAAGCCTAGGTATAATGTTGGCACAGTGACATTGCCCCCTCCCACCTCCAGAGTGTTGCTATCATCATAAAGGTGCGAACTGTCACCTTAACAATATCTCTATCCAATCGGTAAAGTGTTTTATTTTCACATCTTTTGACATGTAGGATACGGAGACCTCCAAAGTGGTAGGGATAAATACTATGAAATATAATGTTTTAGTGTTCACGTTGTTCTTTTGCAGTGTTACTTCCATCCATCCATTATCTGCACCGCTTATCCTCAGTATGGTCGCGGGGGAGCTGGAGCCCATCCCGGCTATCTTCGGGCAGTAGGCAGGGGACACCCTGAACTGGTTTCCAGCCAGTTGCAGGGCACACAGAGACAGACAACCCACTTGCTCATTCACACCTAGGGACAACTCTGACCTGCTAATTCAGCTGATATGCATGTTTTTGGAATGTGGGAGAAAACCGGAGTGCCAGGAGAGAACACGAGAACATGCACGGGGAGAACATGCAAATTCCACACAGGAAGGTTCGATCTCATGACCTCAGAAGTGTGCCGCACACGCGCCAAACCACTGCTCCGCCGTGCTTGCAGTGTTACTTTTTTTTATCTTTTCTGGCCATCAAGCCACAATAACAATGGGTGTTAGGATATCTTTATGTATATATGCTATTTTCCACAGCAGTCGGGCACGATGACCAATTTTTAATTAAAACATTTTTTGGATGGATTTTTCAATCCTCCCACATTCCAAAAACATGCATTTCAGGTGAATTGGCCGGTCCAAATTGTCCCTAGGTGTGAATGAGCGAATGAGTTGTCTGTCCCCGTGTGCCCTGCGATTGGCTGGCAACCAGTTCAGGGTGTCCCCTGCCCACTGCCCGAAGATGGCTGGGATAGGCTCCAGCCCCCCCGCGACCCTAATGAGGATAAGCGGTACGGCTAAAGAGATGAGATGAGATAATTTGCAGCTTCACATTTAAATAGAATGTGTCCATGAAGTGATGTGCACACAATGTAAGGGTGCAATCTCTTTATGCCACTGACGGCGTTTGGAAGACTTTTTTTTTTTTCAAAACTTGAAACATTGTCTTTTTAAATGACAAAAGTGCAGTTTTATTGTTTAGTATTGAGTTAAAATTTGAAATGTAATTGTGAAGTTGCTATTTTTCTACCTGATAAGTGTAAATTTCAGATTTTATTTTTTTGTAAGTTTTTGGGGCAACATTTTTTTTTAATGTGATAGGTTCCAGTGGCCCCCTCGAACTTACTGAGGATGAGCAGTGCAGATAATTGATCAATGTGTTTCAGCGGTAAATACAACAAAAAAAATCTTGAAGAAAAAAATGAAGACAGGCCTGCATTGAATTAACCCCTTAACAATTCGAAAGTCAAAGTTGTATCTTCACGATGTCCCCTGTAACTGAAATATATCATGTCGCATTTAATTGGAAAGCATAAAATTTCGAGATTCAAGACATTTTGACCAAATTATACTCCTCACAAAAACATCACAATTAGGCTGAAACATGATACCCGAAAACTATTAAAACAGGATAGCTCACCCAAACACGCTAAGAACTTCTGCTTATGGCACGATTGTCGCAAAATATAGCGTGGTTACATTAACGAAAGTCCAATGAATCCAAAATGTAAAATATTTACTCTTAATGCATGATAATGCCGACAGATAAAAAAAAAATCCGCCTTGAAGCATTCTTGCATTGTTTGACTGTCTAATGCGTTTATTTTCCTCCAGTACTCCCCATTAAAAATAAACAGACTTGTCATCTTGTTTTCCATACTTCCGTTAGCCTCTCACCTTTTGATTGACACCACTCTTAGCAAATTGCAAGATTTTTTTCATACTCCTTAGCCTGTGAGAACCTTGACACATTGGTTAGCCAATTAAATTCCCAACCTAATTTTATGCAATTTCACTTGGTCTATTCAAATTAGAGCCAAAAATAAACATGTGCAAAGCCAATCGCGTGCAAGTGTGCAGAATCATTGATTAACTTCTGGAAAGATAAGTCAAACATTTACATCTTTCACAATGTCTAAAATTGTCCAAAGTAAAATACACAAAAGCAAAGTTTTTAGGGCTGTGAATTGGTCGTCTCCAAATGGCCACATCTGGAAAGACCTACCATTAGAAACATTTGTAAAATACAATGTTAAGTTTTATTAGACTAGGTTAGGCTCTAATCTAGTGTCTCACCTATTTTCCAGCTAAGAGACCCATGCTACACTCTTTTGCAGGCATTTGATTTCCCCCAAAAATTCAGGCGAGAATAAAAACCTCGTGTTTTCCAACTCGGATTATTCAATGTTAGTAGTACTTGCAGTGATTATTTCAGCGCATTACCTTTTAAAAGAGACCGAAATCATCCATATTCTCCAAACGGTTCAAGAACAGCATTATTTGGTTACATCTTGGATTGGGATTTTAGGCAAATTTTACTGGAACTTTAAGGGGATAAATGATAATCATATCCTTCCGCTTTCAAATGATCTTCATGGGATGGGTATATCTTACAGTATTGACAAGTTTATTCAAATACATCCCTCCATCCATTATCTGCACCGCTTATACTCAGTAGGGTTGCGGGGGTGCTGGAGCCCATCCCAGCTATCTTCGGGCAGCAGGCAGGTTACACCCTGAACTGGTTGCCAGCCAGTCGCAGGGCACATGGGGACAGACAATTTGCTCGCTCATTCACACCTAGGGACAATTTGAACCGGTCAATTAACCTGACATGTATGTTTTTGGAATGTGGGAGGAAACTGAAGTGCCCGGAGGAAACCCACGCAAGCACGAGGAGAAAATGGAGATTCCACACAGGATGTTCGATCTCATGACCTCAGAACTGTGCCGCACACACGCTAACCACTGCACCGCCGTGCTTTCTTATTTAAATACAGTATATGTAAAATACCCACCAAAAATTCAAAGCTTAAAATAAAAATGATATTTTGAAAAAGCCATTGCTGAAAATGTTTGTGTGTGTACTCAAATGTACTTCGCTGAATCAAATCATAATCCAACTATGTTAAAGTCAATCAAATCGTTTCTTTCTTTAATTGCTTTGGAACCCATATATCGAATCATCTGTTGTGGAGCGATTCTCTGCGTGTTTTTATGCCAAAGCCCATTAAGTTGAATTGAGTTATTTCCTAAAAATAGGACAGTGAGCTCAATGAGATTGGGTGAATTGTTTTAAAATGTAGTTTTTTTGAGCCGTTCTCCCCAAACACAATCCATCAGCTTGCCTGCAATGCCACTTAATCATAAGCAAAGAGCTAAACATGCATATTCCGTTTCATCTCGCAACGCAGTGAGGACATAAGTGAATGATTGTACTTGTAGTGAACTGGAATAGCCTGAAATTAGTGCCACCCCCTCAATTTATTATTCAGGCATATAATTAAAATCCTCAAATGTCATCCTTCACTGTTGATAGCTTTGGTAGAACGTTAAATGCAGTTCTGTCCCAGATTGATGTTGTTGCTGCTCGTGTGTGGCACCAATTATCCCCCATATCAGTGGCGGTGATGCAACAGAAGAATGCTTCTGTCTTAATCACGTCCATTTTTGCCCCCAACCCTCCCAGGTTCCTTGCTTCCATGCCCTCAGCTTGCCGTTTTATTGACTTGTCGCCTTACAAGCTGTGAACACAGCAGACTTATTTCATATTGCATACCTCAGTGGACCTCTGACACACAGCAGAAAGGCTGACTGCCGGACGAACAGAAGGTCGGCGGTTGAGAAATCTAGTTGAACTGTACTCTGTTCACGTAATGGTGCTTAGCCAGTGTGGTGAGCGTGACTTTTCTTTTCATTACCGATATTTTCTGTGTGTTTGAAAAGAGAATACATTTAGCTGCCAGTCTGCTAGTCTTTTGAGTGGTGTCTCTGAAACATTCTGAAAGCGTTTCAAAGACGCTACCGTATGTGCTTTGTTGAATCCGCCAATCAAGACTTTTTTTCACTGTAATTAGTAGCCACTTAAATTGCGCCGGTTAATATTAGGCTCCAATCAATGTTAATATCCCCTTTAAACTTGTATCTTCTTACCTTGCCTGCAAGTTGCAGTTTTGTCAGTTTTAGTTTACATTGCTCACTTGCCCTATTCAATGTTCAAATATTCTTTGGTTTTTACTATAAAACCTCTTTGGCATTACATTAGCAAAGTATACTGGCAGATAAAAGCACACCAAAGCACTGTAATTTGTACCTTTTGTCATCATCAATGAGACACATTGGTCTATCTTTTTGCTTCTTCGACATGCAAATCGTTCTAACATGTCAAGTCATATTTATTTGTATAGACCTTAATCACAATGAGTCTCAAACAAAGATTGGTTGAACAAGGACACAACTTCCATTTGCCATCACACTTACACGAGTGTCACTTATCACTCATGGTCATTTAAATATATTACAACTTTACATACACTTTATCCAGTCAAGTCAACTAGCATTGCTAACTTTTTTCCCTTTCTGAAGCTAACAATTAGCCACTCATTTTTTTGAATTTGTGTCCTAACTTGATTTGTTTACTTTCTTGAAACATTTGGAGTTTGAGTAATTGAAAACATGTGAACTATATTTTTGTAAGGAATTCATTGTAAAACTGGAATTTTAAATATTATTGTAAGCAAATTAATTTTCTTGGTAGTTGCCTGACTGCAATCATGTTAGGGCAACTTCAGTCTTTTAAGTTAACCAGCACAACACTGTTTCTGTTAACAAGTTTTTAGTCTGTCTGTTCAGTATACAGTATAAAATTAGCAACGTTGTGTTGGAGCTGTCAGAAAGCGCCTTAAGGGTGTCATGTTAGATTCAACATTTTACAGGGGTGTCAAGACATTTGCTCACTTTGATTGACTGTTATCAAGTGAATCAGCACAGGCAGTGACAAATGTGGATTAAGGTTTAAAAAGGAAGCACTCTACTTTTCAATTGCGCATTATTTCACACCAATGTATCAACATTTGGACAAACATTGTTATCCTTGACGGGAAAGCGAAACTTTTCTTATCAGCTTTTAGATGTATGCTTGATATTTTTCAAATACAATACATTTAAAGGAAGAAATCTTATCAGAAGCCAGTATAAAAATGTTTTAATGTAGGCCTATCAGAGTAAAGGCAGGCTCGCAACCAGTTCAGCGTGTGCCCACTGCCCGAAGATAGCAGGGATGGGCACCAGCACTCCCGCGACCCTACTGTGGATAAGCGGTGCAGATAATAGATGGATGATAGTTATTTGTGATTTTTATCAACATTAAATTCAAAAATGTCATTATTGATACAAGTAATTCCTGAGAAAATAGATGCTTTTGTCACTGTCACTATTGTTTACAATAAAAAGCTCATAATAAATGGCAAAATGTCATGTATTCTTTTGAGTACATAAACTTCTTATTTAATTAAACAAACCCCGTGTTTTACACAAAGCAAAGCATAGACCAGTATCTGAAATAACGCCTGCCCGGACGCCCGGGGCGTGCATTTTTTACGTCGGGCGTAGAACTTACACAACATCTCTGGGTGGCCGACAACTTTTTCAAGAAAAAAAAAACAACATTTCTTTCGTTTTTATTTTTTATTTTTTTTCAAATCAAAGCTTTGCTTTATTCCGATTTGGAAATCTTCGTTCGGTTTGGAAATTTCGTTTTTTTTGGGGGAATTTGCATACTCTGCAGCCAATCAGAAGCCTGCATCGAATAACTTCGTGCTTCCAGACTCTCCCAAGCGTTATAAGGTCGTGCATTTGCATATAATTTTCCAAAGTAGACGCATAGAGAAAACAAGAAAAAAGGAGAAGTGGTTAGGAATCAAGCCAAAACCTCAGCCCCAGAAGAAGGATTCAAAAGAAGCTAATAAGATTTATGACGCTACAAAACGTAAACATACATTAAAAGCATCGTGGAAAGAGTTCACGTGGCTTTTAGCAGACGATGCAGCGCAAACATTGCATGAATGAAGATAAGTAAATACAGGTACATACTGATCGCAAATGGAAAACAGCGATGTCATATACATGCAATGAATGTTATAAGTAGATTTATAATAAACTTAATTTTAAAGTGTTGTTCTGTTATATATTCTGATTGTCAATCCTTAATACTTTGCAATATTTTTTTTTTTGCGATTACAGTGGGACCTCGCTACTTCGCGGTTCCACATTCGTGGGTTCAGAGCTTAGCGGGTCTAAAAAATAATAATAAAATAAAATAATTTTTAAAAAGTATATATATATTTTTTATTTATTTTTTTGTAAGCATTTTTGAAGGGGCGTCGCTACTTCGCGAATTTTCATTTTTCGCGGGTGGTTTTGGTCCCCATTAACCGCGATAACCGAGGGATTACTGTAGTCGTCTTGTGTTTCAAAAGTTAGGAAAAATGGGGCAGGCAACTTTTCAGAGTTGTCTGCCCTGTAACTTTTTGTCATGAGTTTCAGACACTGGTAAAGGAATTGAAGTATTCAATCATACATCGGAAAAAGCATAATTATTAGCTAATTCGTAGTAGGGCTGCACGATTATAGGAAAAAACTAATTGGGTTTTTTCAGAGCAATATTGCAATTTTGATGCGATTTTGAAAGAAAAGTGCCCTTTTTCTGCTAGCTTTTTTTTTTTTTTTTGTGAATACTTAATCCTTGGAAGCATGACTTGCCAGTACATAGACCTTTTCAATGAGTGGGGTCAAAAATGAGTATGGAAAGAAACAAAAATACCAATGGCATTACATCATCAACATGTTTTAAGAGGAATACCTGGGATATGACGATATTACAATCACACTACGTCCTATCACAAGATCGGTTATATTTCGGTTAATCGTGCTTTTCTAATTTGTAGAATGTGTAACTTACTATTTCCGTGGCCACAGAACAAGGGCCTCTGCCACAGTCTGCAGAGTCATTGGTATAAGAAAGGTGTTGGCCAAGTAGAGTAAATGTTTTTGCTTTCACACTGGCAAAGTTACCAGAATTTTTTTTTCTCTGAATGGAATTAAGACCACGTGTCAGAGGGGAAAGCTTTTGGCTTGTACATGTCAATGCCGATGTAAGAGCTGAATAAATTCAACCTCAGTACAAGACCTGTCAATTGGGTAAAAAAAATTTATGGCAAAGCGTTCATTATCATTTAATAGATTCCTGGTGGGGTTTTTTCTCAAAATGTATGTCAACTTTTTAGCCAAAGGCTAAGTGTAAACAATTGGTACACGTTTCTAATATCTTAAGCCTCAAATACAGTTTTCCTTCTCTTCAGAACACAGCGAGTGGGTGAGGTTTGGGTGTATGTTTTGAAAGACGGTTCTGGTTATCATTGGCAGCACATGGTGACACATTTTCACAGTTAGTTCAGGAAATACACAAGAACAAAGAGTCTTTGTAAAATCAGTGTACTAGCAAGGTTGTCATCAAAATCAGAGTTGATTTATTTGCACAATTTTATTCTCAAAAGGACATTTCTATTTAATTATACTCCTATATATTTTGTCGCTCTCAGTGAAGCTTTATGAGGTAATCTTATTTAACCGAATTGACTGTTCTGAATATGTTTAGAGCAAAGGAGCCAGAAAGGATGGGTTGAACATGCTGGTATTATTCAACGTCCCGTAATGTGATTTCTGAGGTTTTGATTTGATGCCAGTAAGACATTTGTGATGTTTTCTGCTGCATGTTTAAGAACTCCCTTTGGAGTTTAACTGGATAATTGGTCCACTATGTATAATGTAGACCAGTACATCTTGCTGCCTCATGATGATAAAAATGACATGAGGACCATATGCCATAAGTTTCCATCCCAGCTCAGCACTTTGTGTGGTGTCTCTTGGCCAGCTGCCTGCACAACTCACAAAATGGTCAATTGGGAGATACATTGCAACTTTGAGCACTTTCCACTTGTGCAAATAGTTTAGTTTGCTCATTTTCCTCTAATGACTACATGGCCGGTCCATTAGATGGAGGGAAAAATCTGATCGTGGGTGTCTTCCTATAGATAAAAATAATAATGCTAACCTAGGATGTACAGTTTTTGGGTGTGAACTAAAATGACAAGTCCTACTGCCTTCAAATATTATTTTAGGATTTTTGTGCTGCCATTTGCGAAAGTCATTTACTTATTGCTTGCTTTGATCCCATCCCTGAATATGATGTGTATACTACATCCTCTCAAACAGTGACCGCCACTTTATTAGTGGTTTCAATTAATTTATTAGTCTTTCATCATCTTTACAAATTAGTACCTGTCCTTAATTAGACCCCTCTGATTTTCTTTCCTCCATAGGCACAAATGACTTAAGCTGATGCTTGCAAATCAAAAAAAGTAGCATTTAATGAAGCACATAAACATTCCTACCCGTAGGATGTTGGCGTCTTCTACATTTAGCATTCTAGTCTCCTCCTTGCTTCCTCTGCTATTGTGAACATGCATTGTTTATGTACTTGGGAACAACACGTCTCGAGATTAGTTCCGCCTGGTCTGCCCCTCCCACCCTGCCTTGGTTAGCTTAGACATTATGTATTTATTTCTGGGAAAAAAAAGGAAAAATAAACAAAAAAAAAACATTCGCAGTTCCAGTGCAAGTGTTCGACGCAATTTCTACCTCTATTAATAGTGTAACTGATTTGTTAACTGGTACAGTTCATATTATAGTTATCAGAATACTAGTTCTGAACATTATACAGTAGGAATAGCATTTGGCAGTACAGTGCTCTTTTTCGGGTCTTTCATTTAAACAAAACTGTTATTATTCTGTCAATCTCAACAAGAATATGGCATTCCAAATTGACCTATCAATACCGAAATTATAACATGCAGCAACCCACTTATCTGTTTTGAGAATGCAACATTTTAACTCCTTCTGACCGCCAACTAATTTCATATATAACCTGCTTATTTTCTTTTTGGCTTAAAGCAGACAAAAAAAGAAAAAAGGGAGTATTTCGGGTTAAAGATAGCCTTCATTTGTGGATGTAGAATGTTACAGAAATGATGTAATTTTGGTAATTACCAAGGCTATTAAGTTTGGACAGCTGTGATATAAACCTTTCAATGAGTGGCGGTCTAATAAACGTGTTAAGTACCTTGTATATCATGTTCAATATTATAAAAATGTCCTTGTACTCTGTGAACTTGGGTACACAAGACCTCTATTATGCTCAGAAACATGGCATTTTTATATTGTCACCTTTGAGATGCTTCAATGTGTGTTTTATAGTTTTACAGTGCAAATAAAACTGTACCAGTTTGTGTTTTTTTAGTGTGCCACTGTCGGAAAAATCTGGCTGCTGTTGATAATAGGAATCAATAAGCTTGGAGGCACACAAGTCCGGTTATATCGGACAAATTGGAAGCGTTGCACCATTCCCATCTGTATAACGCATCGGCTTAATGGATCAAAAACAAAAAACCAGAAAAGGCATTACAGAAATGCGCCAGAGGCCACTAGATTTGATCAAAATCAAATTGGCTTGCATAGCAGTGCACTATTTCTGGCTTAATGTGACAAACGGCCGAAATGGCCAGTGGACGTAAGTAGGGAGATTGCCATCTGTGGTGAAGTGGCCCATCAGATGAGGTAATTAAAAACTGAAATGTAAATTTTGATCAATTTCAGTCACTGTACATCAATACTGACTTTTTAGACCTTGTTTAGCTCATTGAAAAGCTGCAGCAATCTGTGTGGTGTTTCCCATTCACTTCGTTAGCCAAGGACCTGCTGGTCACAGTAGCTTTTTAATCAATTAGAAATGACTCAGTGCCACTTCACTCCAAATCATTTCATCTGTCCTAGGCACAAACAACACAAAACGACGCACATGCATGCACACTCGATCTGGTTGGGCAAGGCTGCTTGAAAACAAAGGAAAAACACTGCTGGGGAATCAAAAGCACTTATTTCCTGTGCTTCTTGACAAATGTGATGAATGTCCAGGCTGTGAGGCAGTGTCACCAAAGGACATATACTGCTGCACTCAAGGACTCGGCCATATCAATAAATGTCCTGTGTCCTTCAGTCCCCACATCCTCTTTCCCCTTAAACAATTTTGCTGTGATGCGATACTGTGTCAGCTTTGCTTACAGCTGAGCTGTCAGTCAGCGGTGCCCCATGGAGAGTGGAAACAATGGAACCTTCAGGGTCCTTCTTCCTGCATTGTGTTGTTGTGCATCAACAGAGCATGTGTTTGCTTTGTGCTCATTGTTATTTTCTTTTCTTTCAGTCTATGTTCAGCTAGCATGACGTCCCCGCTCATGAGGCTAATTTCCCCTGTCGTGAACGAGGGAATGATAACGGCAGTCCCTTGAATGTATATGACTAGGTCAGGAGGGTCTAACTTTTGACAAGAGGGCATATTGTGGTAATGCTTTCTTTCAATCTTCTTTGGGTGCCTGATAACTTGTCCGTAAGGGGCTTAGTGTTTTTTTGTGTTTTTATTTAACCAGTATCTTGTTGGAACTTTTTCTACCATGCTTAGATGGATCATATTGGTTTTAGGTGTTGGGATCTTTACACTTTTGATCACTGAAACAGGGGTAGCATCTAATTGTTTAACAGACTACAAAATTAATTGTCAACTATATATATATATATATATATATATATATATATGGGCAGCACGGCAGCGCAGTTCTGAGGTCGTGGGAACCTCCTGCGTGGGTTCAAATCCAGCCACCAGCCTTACTGTGCGGAGTTTGTATGTTCTCCCCGTGCTTGCGTGGGTTTCCTCCGGGCACTCCGGTTTCCTCCCACACTCCAAAGACATGCATTTCAGGTGAATTGGCTGGTCAAAATTGTCCCTAGGTGTGACTGAGCGAGTGAGTTGTCCGTCCCCGTGTGCCCTGCGATTGGCTGGCAACCAGTTCATGGTGTCCCCTGCCCACTGCCCGGAGATGGCTGGGATGGGCTCCAGATTGTATCAAACTCATGAGCAAAACTACAATATTATTCATTTTCACTACAGTTTATTTATCTCTGGGAAACTCATGCACACTGGGAAATTATAAAATGGCATACAAACACTAAAAGTGATTATTTTAATAGGTCCGCCTGGGTTTTTTTCTTTAAATAAAAATGTTTGCCTAAATACGGGAACTTCTCTGTCAGATTTCACCTCTATTATTGAAAGAAACTAAATCGAGATGAGTTTCCTCCATGTTACCTGGTAGATTAAAGGTAGTCTGAAAATAATTGTTCAGTGGATGCCTGGCTTCGGCGACATGGAATGGACATATTTAAAACTCTCACTGTGTGACACGATGCAACTTTTCTTTTGTGTTTCTCTAGACATTTTCTTATAGACCACATAAATTGATGTGGTAGGCCACATTGAGCCCACGTCCCATGACATTGACACTGCTTTAGATCATAATCAAAAATGTCACTTATGCTGGTAAAATTCATTGTTCACAAATTAGGTACAATTCAAATGTTTTTAATATCTCAATATTGTTGCCTCTACACTTGTAAGTGTATTTTTTAATGTATTTTTAAAATTATTTTTTTCAAACGTACATGGCTTTTTAGGAGTCCCTTTAAAGGGCATTAGTTTGAGAGGTATATGGTTTTTGCTGGATTCGATGGGTTTGCCTTTACCCTTTGACAATCTTTTCCAACACCGGACCAGTAACTAAATTGTCATGACTTTATTATTTTAGATTTGATAGATAGAAATGATTATTTGACAAAATTATCAACATATTAATTATCGATTAAAATAATTGTCGTAATCTTACATCTAAGTTTGAATTTGATTTAAAGCTTTATCTATTGCAGCACTCATTCATCGATTGACTTGACTTTAAGTTGTAACTTACTACTGTATCGTCACTGACAGCGTTTTTGACCCTGGGCCTCAAATTTAGCCTGTGTGCAGCAAACAGACCAGATTTGCTCACGTGGCTCATGGGAAATGTCTTAAACTTCGTCAGGAAATCATGCGACAGGCCCGGTCTCGCACCGAGGCATAGAGTTGGGACACTTTTTCCCCAAGCCTTCAGTTGAATTTGATGAATTCACTGTCAAAGTCTGCAAATATTTAATTTATTTCAGCAGCTCAAGAAAAAGTTAAATACATCTTTGCTCTCATTAAGTTGAGTTATGAATTTAATTTACTGGAAGTTGCAAATGTTCTTTCTACTGTTTCAGTCACGCAAAGCAAAACAAAATCGGTACTTTAGCATCAGGACCGACAGCTGTTGTATTTATGGAATACAAAATGAACTGAAATGATGCCTCACAGTTGTTAATTCTCAGATCTTTTGACTTTCCCTGTCAACCTGCCAAGAAACTGCAAACAAATACATAAAATATTCTTCAGCGGTATCAGAGTTTGAGACAAAAAGCATTTTTAACATGCTCTTGCTGAAATGTTTTCCTCCATATTTTTACTGTAGCCGCGAAAACACACAAGCGAGTCCCACTAACACCTGGCTTTTGTCTTTGGGGATAAGTCACTGCAGTAGTTACACCTGGCTTCTTATCATCTCCAACTCTGATTGGCAGGGATTGAAACTTATGACACTCGCTTACTGTTGTCTCGCTTAATACACACCCAATATGTTCATTTTTCTAAAACTAAGACACCCCCATGGATACAGTTTATGTGTAACTCTAGACATAATGCTATGCATATGCTAAAAACAAAAGCCAGGTAGCTCGCTCTTAGGTGTGGAACAGGTACACTGAGAGCAAGGACAACTGGGAACTTAATTTTACCGGCACTGGCTATGTGATTTTAACTAACAAATGCATAAATATGTCATACATGCAGTGCATGATTTTGTAGACATTTTTATTGACATAGATTTTGGGGGGATGGATATATTACCCTTATATTATTTTTAGACATCACACCAACACAGTTTACATTGAATACAACATTCTCCAAAGGTTCCAAAAATATATTGAAACAAACAAATGAAATGCACTTGATGTTTACTCCCCTAACGTTAAATACCAATCTTTCACTTCAGTCTCCATGGTCATTGTTATTTGATGTGACTTTATTATGTGTTTAACTCATGATGACTTTAATTATATGATGATCATTATATTTTGGAAGCTTAATTCATTATCGTTTGGACAACATCTTCATCTTTTTAGAATCTATTTGAATAATTATCTAAAGGCAGTATGACAAATGATCACAAATGCCATTTTTTCATCAGCAGTACATCATTAAAGTCAGTTTTGTGCAATGTGGGTTTTTTCCTTTTGTATGCAAACCGTGTTTTTCTTGACTTTCACAAAAGGACTGACATCGTGTTTGTTTCTCCCACTCGCCTGTCTCTCTGACGAACGAAAGAAAGCTGCAAAGCGTCAATGGGAAGAAGGGGGTCATTGTTTTTTAACCGCGCTTTGACAAAGCAATCAAAGAACTTAAGGCAACGTTGAGAGCTGTGCAGCACTGGCTTGGCGTGATTGCTTGATGTAAAATGGCGCGGCTATAGAGGAAATCTGGTGCGAGTTAATTTCAGAGGATTTCAAGAGTGCAGGGAAATGTGCTGAGTTGGGTGGTTTTAGGAGGGAGTTTAAAGACTGCCCTATCGATCCTGTTGGCATGTTTCCCCTCGGGGAATGCAAATGTTTCACTTCCTTTACACACATCGAAACCCTCTTGGTAGAAAGAAACCCTAATTACCTAAGGATTTGAATACCACGGCCTTTTCCTCTGGCAATTTAATTTTCTAGAAACAAATAGTTTCACACTTGCTGAACAATGACCCCCCTTCTATTTGTAAGTTCCTGTGACAAGAGATGGTATGGCACCTGTCTCAGCTGGCAAATTTGCTAATTGTCGAGAAATTTCCTCGTCCCCATTTTTTTTTTCTCCACAAATGTCATCATAATACCTGCGAGTTTGCTCATCTGTCAAACACTATTGCACACTGAAGCTGTGACAGCTGCTGCATGTTATTGTCACAGCCAATTTAAACCCCAACCCAAGTGTTTACCAGAGCGAGGAGACCTATCCCCAGGTAACGGCTAATCGCTCAGGGATTCAACACATCATCTGTCGTGGGTTTAATAGTCGGCGTGGAACAGGCGGCGGAAGGCAGTGGCTCTGCCTCAATAGCCGCACAGCTCTCAAGACAACTCAATGTTATGGATGATTGGTCCAATTAAAAGGTTTTGGTTGAGCTGATGACACCGGTGACACCTTGCTGGCATCCTGACAACAAGACAATCATTTAGCATAGCTGCTATACTTTTTTTTTAAAGTGTATGTTTGTGTAAGTGTTCTAAAGGTCACAGCGTACACAAATAAATGAGTATTATGGGCATTTTGAGACCAATTTATGTTTGAATGAATTGAAGTAAATCTTTTAATGAAAAAAAAAAGCACGCAATTCATTTTAAAATTTTAAAATTCATTTGTGACACATCCAACCAAGTAGAAAAAGGTTGAAAAGTCATTCTGAAGACCTCACGTTTCCTTTCAACTAAATGTTATACTTGTTTGAAGAGTTCATTCACCCCAACTGTCTTCGGGCAGTGTGCAGGGGACATCCTGGACAGGGGTTCAGCCAGTCGCAAAGCACACAAGAGGCGGACAACCATTCCTACGCTCACTCATACCTAGGGACTATTTGGACCTGCCAATCAACCTGGTGTGCATGTTTATGTGATGTAGGATGAAACCAAAGTGCCAGAAGAAAACGCTTTCATGCACGGGAAGAACATGCACACTCGACACAGGAAGGTACATCTCTATATGAGCGCCTTTTCACATAAGAATTTGGATACAATCATTTTTGTTTGTTTTGTTTTTAACAAAGATCTAGCTCGCATTATGACTGAAGTTCACAAGCAGTCCCAGAGGCTACCACCAGAGATCGCTTAATTGTTTGTCTGCTGTGACCTCAACAAGAGTTTTTTTTTTTCTTTTTTTTTTAAAAACAAAAATCTTGCGAGAATCCTGTTCCCGAGCAGTTCCAGAGGCTACCATTAGAGATTGCTCGAGACCCCTCACCACTTGTGACCCAAGCTCAGTCAAGTTTGCGGATGTGCCTTCCGCCATCAGGCACCTGATTCTGCGCCCCTGGTTATACCTGTAGAATACCTGTAACCTGCAGCAAGTTTGTTTGGATCTCATCTCTTTAATTGCATTTTGTAGCATCTCGTTTTTGTGATTGTTTATGACCTTAGCCATGAGTTCTGAAAAGGGAAACAGTAAGGTGTCTGAGATAGAAGGGAAATGATAATTGTAACGAAGCAAGAAATACAGACGCTGCCGGACCTAAGACCCAGTTAGGTTACGGACCTTCGTAAGTTCAATTTGTTCATAAGTTGCCTTAGTATTAT
Organism: Urocampus carinirostris; assembly: GCF_059441175.1. NCBI lineage: Eukaryota > Metazoa > Chordata > Actinopteri > Syngnathiformes > Syngnathidae > Urocampus > Urocampus carinirostris. Next base: position 19,730,556 of record NC_142354.1, read on the forward strand.
ATTTTGTATGTTTACGGTTTATATAAGTATGTTTAAGGCTAGTATAAGTAACCTGTATTGTTTTGTACTGAAAAAATAAACATTTAATAAAATAACATGCTCTCTAAAGACAAAGTGAGGTTTTACTTACTTTTGGCACTTGCGCTTCAAGAGGTCCTCCTCCGCGCTAAAAAGTGGCTGAAAAAACATTATGACCATTTACTCAACTGCATCAAGCTTCCTCATTGCACTTTCATTTCAAAAGAAATGCCTCGCATTTTAATCAATAAAAACGTGAAAATTCTTAGCACACTAGCGATACAGTACATGTTGTTGAGATTACACATGAACCAGGAAGTAGAAGCCGGATTTCTTCTTTGGTGTGGATGCTGGGTGACCTCTCACAGTGCCACGCGGCGGGAAGAGGCACTACAGTACTGTCCTGTACTCGGAAAAAGGTGCACACAACACAAAATCTAACTTGCAGCAATGTCTGGATATTTTCTGACATCCCCCCCAAAAAAGATCGTATCTTGCCGGAATCCGTTAGTCAAATGTACGTCAAAAGTCGGGAGGAGTGTGTAATAAGAAACATTGAGTGACGGGTTTGTTTGAGTGACCAAGCCAAAAGAGTACAACAGTGAAGCAGCAAGTGACAATCACAAATCTGTGGAAAAAACTTATGCTGGGCTTTGCTGCAAACATTTCTGAGGTTGGTTATAGTACTGTTGCAAAAATACTAACAAAGGACAGACCAGAGAAGCTGGTGTTTTACAAAGGAGATGAGGAAGGAAGTTGCTTCAAAAAAATATCCAGAAAAGTGATAACTGGTTGTGCGTCAGCTCTCTTCAATGACACTTGCCTTATGCATTTCCATAACATTTTGAAGGAGAGACAATTATTTCATTGAGGGGAAATTTGCTTGCACAATCCTGGAATTAATTAGGCTCTTATGTAGAAGTACCACTCTATGTTTAAAAAGATAAACTTGGACTTAGACAAAAATACATCTTTAAAAGACTAATGTTGGACACCATTTTGACCACGTAGGGAATGGTAAATACAGCAATGACAATTTATGGACTAAATGTGGTTCATATAGAATATGATTAACACAATCCGCTTTTGGATGTCTAGTTTTGAACTAAATGAAGTCTAGACCGATCCATATTAAGGCTCAATTCCATGACTCTTTTCCCTCAATTGTACTCTTGACTTTACCAAAGCATGTTCACGATAAGGGTAAGAGTCCGACTCCGCTGCAATATGTAGAGTGAGGTTGAATAGTGAGGGACAAGGTCAGCTGTTGTGCTGTGTAAGATGGTCTCACGGTTAAACTGTAAGTCTACTCGCATGCCAATCAGTTTTGACCACCTACCTGCCCAATTGTCATCGCTGATTGTGTTTTTGCCTGCCTTTCACAGTTGTGGCTGTTCCTTCCTGCAAATTCCTTTGTATTTTTCCGAATATCCATATTGATTGGTAAGCATTTTGGGAGCACGCTTTATGCATTCTGTCTACGATTCATGTTGACCAAGAGAGAATTGTAGATCAACAGATTATGGCAAATAGAAATGACAAGTACATTCTTTGCTGATGCGACTAATTCTAAAACAAATAGCATACATACATGCCAGAGAAAATGGAAAAACACAGAAAGCAATAAACAAGATGAAATTAGTTTTTTTGCTAAATCTCTTTGACTCTTACTTGATAGGATAGTTGAGGTATTATAAATGTCTGATAAAATGAAATCCCCCCCTTCCTGTTTTTTTCCATCCAAGGTGAACATTACTAAGTAAAATAAAATGCAAAAATGTAAAGGCTGTTTGTGGAGGCTTAAGAAAGAATGGAATGGATATAAAACATCTGAATAATTACGCTGTGTATAAAATGACTCAACTCTACGGATCTTTTTAGGTGTCGCTTTTTCACTTTTAGCTTTCTGAGATCCTGCACATTTGTACACACTAAAACGAGATAAGTGGGAGGGCTAGTGGGCAAACAAATATCAGCCACCGTGGCTAACTTTTGTTCAGGCTCTGAACCTTTTTGAAGTACAGTCACGGCATCTCGAAAAGGTCACAACTGCCTTTGTCTTTTGAGCCTCGACCACAGGAGTACAACTCGATAATAAGAGTGTAAGACTTTTGTTTTTGCCTTTATCAGAAATACAGTCAAGGGGCTTTTTGTTAATACCCCTTAGTAGCACCTTGCATTTTTTCATCCTGTTTTTTTTTTTGTCTTCAGAGAAAATATCCAGAAATACTGTTACTCCATAATGTAACATAATCTTGTACTATATTTTTTGGACAATAAGGCGCATGTAAAAACCTCTAATTGGCCAGAAATTTGAATTTGCCCCTTGTTTACTACAGAATATGGTGGTCATTGCACTATTATATGCAGTGAGTGTCAGTAGCTCTTACAGTAATTTTCACTTGTAGTCTGGTGCGTCTTATGTATAAAATGTATATGCCAAGACTTTTTTGAGATGAGTCAGCGGACCAGCATCTGACCTGGAGCATGTCAACGCCTGCATCGACCAGCCGGCAGAGATAGGAAGCTGTGTCGTTTTTGTTACGGACTTTTTTGCACTAGTTTACAGGCTTTAAATGTCTTTGCTGTCGTGCGCTTTCCTGACAAATTTCAATATGTTACCTAGTGTTCTCTTTTATGGATGTTTACTATGTTTGTGTACTGTGACCCAATGCTAAATCTATTCCACCCTGGTCATCATAAAAGCGGGGTTACCATTTGTGTGGTCCCTTCTCAAGGTTTCTTTTTTCTTCACGCTGAGGTTTTGAATTTTTCCTTGCCCGCATGTTGGTTTAAGATCAGGCGATGGTGTCATTGTAATCCTGTGCAGTCCTTTGAGACATTTTTGTGATTAAGGGCTATTCAAATATTCTGTCTCTTTTTACATTATTCAAGATTTCTTACACCAACTTTGAAGTGTTTACCGCAAATAAATATCGGCTCCAAATATCGGTTGACTTTTGGGGGGAAGGACCTTGTATTTCGGCGCCACTTACAGTGCGGAAAATATAGTAAATCATTTGATGTCTAGGGGACTTTTTAAAATTATCACATACATATAGGATAGTAACTATCCTAACTAACTTATAAATGAAATGTGTCGGTTGGGAAATCAAGACTTTAAATTTAAGTTTATCATAAATCTACTTATAACATTCATTGCATGTATATGAGATAGCTGTTTTCCATCTGCCATCAGTATGTACCTGTGGTTACTCAACTTCACTCAAACCGAACGAAGATTTCGAAATCGGAATAAAGCAAACGTTTCATTTGAAAAAAAAATTAAAAAATAAAAACGAAAGAATTTTTTTTTTTTCCTTGAAAAAGTTGTCGGCCACCCGGACACGTTGTGTAAGTTCTACACCCGACGTGAAAAATGCACGCCCCGGGCGTCCGGGCAGACGTTATTTCAGACACTGATCCATGCTTTGCTTTGTGTAAAACACGCGGTTTGTTTAATTAAACAAGAAGTTTATGTACTCAAAAGAATACATGACATTTTGCCATTTATTATGAGCTTTTTATTGTAAACAATAGTGACAGTGACAGAAGCATCTATTTTCTCAGGAAATACTTGTATCAATAATGGCATTTTTGAATTTAATGTTGATAAAATCACAAATAATTATCATCCATCTATTATCTGCACTTCTTATCAACAGTAGGGTCGCGGGAGTGCTGGTGCCCATCCCTGCTATCTTCGGGCAGTGGGGACACACTGAACTGGTTGCAAGCCAGTCGAAGGCCACAGAAAGACAGAACCATTCACTTGCTTACCTAGGTACAATTTGGACCGGCCAACTAACCTGACATGCATGTTTTTGGAAAGTGGGAGGAAACTGGAGTGCCCGGAGGCAACCCGCACAGGGAGAACATGCAAACTCCACACAGGAAGACTCCGGTACCTAATTCATTATCATTTTGAATCTAAATACATCTCATTAAAAAGATGACGCTCCTCCTATAACATAAATGAAAGAATTCTTACAACCAAGTATCATCTGTAATGAAATGAAATATCTTTTATCTGCTTTAAGTGAAAAAAAAATCACATGGATAAGCTCATATTGTTGTTATTGTGTATCAGTCTGTGCCATTTTGTACAGCTGTGAGCAATGACTATCTGACAGAAGTTAACTACCGTGATGCTTGTCTTTTTTGTTAAGCAAGTAATCAATCAATGTAATGTACAATGTAACCTCCATTGTGACTGGTCAAGCTGTACAGTTAAACTATCGATATGTTTTCTAGTAAATCCGACATAAAGACTAAATTGCAGTCAACTTAAGGAAACACGGATGGCGTCTTAGTGACGGATAAAAAGTAGCTGTCACTGTGAGCAGGAGAGATTGTCTTTATTTACTCTGAAATAACCGGTGCAGTTAAGTCTACCTTATTTAATAAAGGGTTCTGTAGAAGGATCTAATTGCATTAGAGGCCGCTTGTGGCCCCTTGGCTAGGATTTCGAATATTGAATCAATAAAATAATCAACTTGAATCCATTGTCGAAATATCAACCACCGCTTTTTCGGCGTTGTTTTGTTTATTCACCAAATATGAAAACAAGAAATTGATAACATTATTTGCACTTTCATTAGTGGGAAAGATTCAACAATGCATGGTATAGGGCACATGTGTCAAACTCATGGCCGGCATGCCAAATGTGGCCCGCCACATCACTAAACGTGGGCTGCGGAAGCTTAAAAGGTCCGAGCGTCTAAAAATAAACACGTCACGAGTGCTTTGACCAAAAAGGGAATCAACTTCAACTTCATTGTCAAATATGCTACATACACAATATACACCACGGAGGTAATGACTTCCTCTTCCCCCCGTGCAAAGATGCACGATAAAAATGACAAGTAGAAGCAACAACAAATATCGGAACTTTTTTTTTTTCTTTTTTGGGGTGGAGCAAAAAAAAAGGAGGTTATGCATCGAAATATCAAAGTATACATTTAAAAATGTCAAGGTTTTGAATAAAAAATGTACAAAGCATAGCCAAAATCTAAATAGAACTCTTTTGAATTAATTTGGCAGAGGGCAGACAGGTGGAAGGGGTTAGGGCACGGAGAGAGTTCAGAGTCCTGACACCCTGATGAAAGAGGCATTCATTGAGCCTGCTGGTTCTGGCTCTGAGAGGCCACAGTCTTCTCCCTGATGGTAGCAGGTTGCCTGTCGACTGCAATATCCGTAAAGTGACGGCTAAGCGTCACTACACACCATTATTACCAATGAGTAGAATCAAGTAATAGATTATGTCAAAAGACATATTGTTATTTTGTTATGCAGTGATGCCTCTACATACGACATTAATTTGTTCCCAGATTGTGTTCGCATACAGATTTGCTTGTTTCTCGAGTGAATTTTCTTGATATGAAATAACTAAAAACCAATTAATTGGTTTCCCACCTCCAAAAGCATCCAGGTTAACCCTAACTAGCTATAATTTTCCTGATCACTAGAAAAACATTCAAATGCTCGGTAGCCTACATGGTATGGCGCCCGCTTCGAGACTGGGAGGTCGCTGGTTCAAGCCTCGGCCGGGTCATACCTAAGACTTACAACATTGGTACTCATTGCCTCCCTGCTTGGCATTAAGGGTTGGAATTGGGGGGTTTGGTCACCTAATGACTAAAATGGCTGCGCCCTGTTTGGCTGGATCGGCTCACTACAGTTTAACTGTACGGGTCAGGTGTATCGACATTTTGTTCTGTGTGCATGGTTACAAAGAATGACATTAAAAGTAAATTCTATTCTTCTATTCTAAATAGTAATTGGACACAAAAATACATTAACAAGACTAAAAAAATTACTAAAGGGGCATGTTGTCCAGTGGAAATTCTTTGCTTGAAAGTCATCTTGTATTCTTGAATTTCTTGTAGCTCTTATGTTGTTGTGTCACTCTAATTTATAACATCTGTGTTGTGATATTTCTTTTAAAGCAACTATAATGTTTATTACATAAATAACAAATTCAGTGTTTTTACATGAATGAGTAGTTAAATTTATTTTGCATACTAGTTAATATTTATATCGTAAGTTACATTAGGCCCTTTAAAGGCCGCCGTTGCACTGATCAGGCCCCTTGGTTAAAAGGGGTTCCACAATCCTATTATATATAATATATATATATATATACTGGACTGTCTCAGAAAATTAGAATATTGTGATAAAGTTCTTTATTTTCTGTAATGCAATTAAAATAACAAAAATGTCATACATTCTGGATTCATTACACATCAACTGAACTATTTCAAGCCTTTTATTATTTTAATATTGCTGAATTTGGCTTACAGCTTAAGAAAACTCAAAAATCCTATCTCAAAATATTAGAATATCACGAAAAAGTATACAAGTAGGCTATTCAACTAATCACCTGATTCATCTAATTAACTCGAAACACCTTGCGAGGGTTTCCTGAGCCCTAAAAAACACTCAGCTTGGTTCAGTTAACTAAATCACAAGTATGGGGAAGACTGCTGTCCATAGGACCATCATTGATACCCTCCATCAGGAGGGTAAGACACTAAAGGAAAATTCTCAAAGAGCAGGCTGTTCACAGAGTGCAGTTTCAAAGCATATCCACAAAAAGCCTGTTGGAAGGGAAAAATGTGGCCGTAAACGCTGCACAACCAAGAGAGATGACCGCAGCCCTAACAGAATTGTGACGAAGAGCCGCTTCCAGAATTTGGGGGAGCTTCAAAGACAGTGGGCTGAAGCTGGAGTCCAGGTATCAAAAGCCACAGTTCACAGACGTGTCCGGGAAATGGGCTACAATAGCCGTATTCCCATGGTCAAGCCACTTCTGAACTCAAGACAACGGAAGAAGCGTCTGACTTGGGCTATGGAGAAGAAGCACTGGACAGTTGCAGAGTGGTCCAAAGTCCTCTTTTCAGACGAAAGCAAGTTTTGAATTTCATTTGGGAGTCAAGGCGCCAGAGTCTGGAGAAAGGCTGCAGAGGAGCAAAATCCAAGTTGCTTGAAATCCAGTGTGAAGTTCCCACAGTCAGCAATGGTTTGGGGAGCCATGTCAGCTGCTGGTGTTGGTCCACTGTGTTTCATCAAGTCCAGAGTAAATGCAACTGTGTACCAAGAGATTTTAGAGCACTACATGCTTCCATCTGCTGAAAAGCTCTATGGAGATGAGGATTTCATTTTCCAGCATGATCTGGCACCTGCCCGCAGTGCCAAAACCACCAGTAACTGGTGCACTGACCATGGCATCACTGTCCTTGATTGGCCTGCTAATTCCCCTGACCTGAACCCCATCGAGAATTTGTGGGGTATAGTTAAGAAGAAGATGAAAGACACCAGACCTACAAATGCAAATGAGCTGAAGGCCGCTATCGAAGCATCCTGGGCATCAATAACACCTCAGCAATGCCACAGGCTGATTGCCTCCATGCCACGCCGGATTGATGCAGTAATCCGTGCAAAAGGATTCCCAACCAAGTACTGAGTGCATCAATGGACATTTTCAAATGTTTGATTTAGTTTTGCTGTTATAACATTATTTTTTTACTTGGTCTGAGGAAGTATTCTAATATTTTGAGATAGGATTTTTGAGTTTTTTTCAGCCGTAAGCCAAAATCAGCAATATTCAAATAATAAAAGGCTTGAAATAGTTCAGTTGATGTGTAATGAATCCAGAATGTATGACATTTTTGTTTTTTTAATTGCATTACAGAAAATAAAGAACTTTATCACAATATTCTAATTTTCTGAGACAGTCCAGTATATATATATATATATATATATATATTTGAAAACCAAATGGCTGTTTCACAATTTGTTACAATTTATATCACTGAACAATGAACATCTCTGGTCAATATTTATATTTGGTAAGAAATAATGATGGACATACAAATGGTAAGCAAGGAAACCAGTCATAGAGCATAAGTCCGTTTTTTTTTTTTTTTAATTTAAAAATAATTGCCAGCTAAAAGAAAAAGTTCAATTCTTAATATTTCCTGGCAGTAACGGTAAAAGGAAGAGAAGGAACACATTCAGTCAGCCTTGGTGACCTTCAGAAAAATACAAATTCACTAGAGGAAACCTAATGTGCCGTGTAACAGGTCAACTTTGAATTGTATTGTTTTTATCGTCAACTCGGTATAGACATCTAAGCTTGCCAATGGCTCATGTTGTTTTTGATTTCATAAAGTTTCAAATTAGTTCATTAGCGCAGTCAGAGCCATAATGTATACATTTGTTTACAGAAGCATTGTCCCAGAGTGCCAAACTGTGAAAATATTTATTTGATAATTTCATTTAAAAACGAAACAAAAAAAGAACTATGATTATAGGGTTTGGCGCTGCTCATCAGTAATAGTAAAGTTTCTGGGAATGATTTCAGTGTGATAAATTGCCATTAGATTTTTGTCCACACATCAAGGAAGTCCCCACTTCCTAGTATTGCATCCTGTATCCAGCAATTGAGAGTTTTTAAACAGCCCCATATGGTGAGTAGGCTAAATGAAGCAGTGTGGTGAGAGAAGCAAATATATGAATAAGTACAGAAAGTTACAGATGCGACCGCCATGATAACCAAAATCGTGTGATCACGTCACAAGAAACATTGGGTGTTAAAAAATGCCTGCAAAGTTCATGCATCGGTTATGCACAAGTTCAGTATTCTTGCAATAAAATCTTAGCAAAGTGCCCTTGTGTTTAGCTTTTGGAGGTATCAAAAATAAAAAAATAAATCACAAAGAAGTGAAAGTTACTACTTGAAAAGCATACTTTTACCAAAAGCTCTTTTTCTTATACGTTTTGTTGGAAACCAGTATTTTCAAGAAACTTAGCAATGGTTAACTGTTGTTTACTAAACAATGGCAAACGCTAGAAACCTATTTTTTTTAAATGAAAGATCAATGTTCAAGCTTTCAATTGATGTCATGTGACTTCACTTTTTGTAGGCCTTCAAAAATGCCTCAAAAAAGGCAAAATCTGACTGGCTCTCCCATCTTGAAAAAAACCATCTGGCATGAATGTGTTAAATGGAAGCAACTCATTAACTAAGCCCGACTGATACCAAGCAGAATACAATCATCACAATCATGTGCCTGCAGCCTCACTTTGCTGGGCTTGGTTTTGTTCATCATTTCTAAACGCAGCCTCCATGTATTGATCTGAGAGTAACTTCAAAGAGCTCTTAAAGAGGAAGCAAAGAGTTCTGACTGCTTGCATGGCCCTAGGCAGGCGTGGAGATCCTGTTTGGGAGTGATGCATGCAAACAAGTCCTAATGCACCCATTATTATTTATGGCCAACACTGAGTCATTTGGCCAGAGAGCTTCAGGTTAGATATATTTATACATTTGATGGTTTTTTTTTCGTCGTATCTCAGAGTATTAAAACCTGAAGTGTTTGCAGCCTTATGTAACAAAGCTCTTTAGATGACTTCCTATGAATAAATTTGTATCTATTTCTGTCATGTTTGAGGACAACGCACGATGAGCAGCCGAGCTAACCGGGAACCAACAACGTAAAGCGGCAACGGCTACAGCGATGAACGCGAAGCTGGTCGGGAATAAACCAAGGGACATGGCAAAACTGGTGATAAGGCCAAGCTAGCCGGCTAAACAACACAAAATAGGCAGCCAATGAGCGCCATCCAGGAGCAAACAAAACAGGAGAGCCCTTGCAGTCGCAACGCAATGGGGAGTGAGCCGGACAAAATTATACCAACAGCGACACATGCAGAGAAAAACAGACAAAAAGCCACGATCTCATACTTCCAAGCAAAAATGAGCTACATGCAATTATTGTTTACTACAATCACTGTCTGTTTCGTAGCTGACCTCACATGTGGTGCCAATGGAATTTGCCATTTTGAACATGTTGTGTTCCTTCAATGACGTCAAAGCTCTAGAGGAAACTAGCCAGATGAGTCAACTTTGATATTAAAGTTTTCAAGTCCCTCGCCAAGCACAAGCATACTTGTAAGGAGAAACACTACATGTTTTGTGTAAGGATTGACCAATGTGGGTTTTTCAGGGCAGGTACCGCTCATTAGTATTAAGAGGAGGCAGGTAACAGATATTTGGAGCCAATATTCATTTGCGGTAAAAACTTTAAAATTGGTGTAAGAAATCTTGGATAATGTAAAAAGAAACAGAATATTTGTTTTAAATTCAAACAACATTTTAATAGCACTCTGAAACCTTTATCAGTAAATTAGAATTTCAAGAACAACATTGCTGATCTTTCCCTTTCACATAAGTGTGGTATTCCCCTGTTGTTTTCCAAAGCCGTAAAAACATTAGGTCTGAAGTGTGTCTTACTTTGCAAACATTAGATAGGAGAGTCAGATTTTAAATTCAATTCAAACATTTGTTTTTACGGGAAAAATCAATAAAACCAGGGTCTTCAATCAATACCTCTTAATTGACGCATTATACAGACCTTCGGAAGTGCAGCCCTGAGAAGCATAGGAAAACTTGAGCGCGCGTTCAAGTAGGAATTAAGCCAACTCCGAAATATTTTTGCGAATATGCAAAATATTTGTGACAGCCCTAACTCACGCTCCCATCTACTGTCTCTGATTGCGGACAGTGCGGAGTGGGGACAGCTTTCTGCTTCAGTGACTCCGCCCCTGGTTGTTTATCCAATTGGAAGGCATTGGGTGGGTAGTATCAGAGATAAAAGGCAGGAGAGGGAGAAAAAGGATCGGCTCGGTGTTGTGTTTGATAATAGGCGCGTCGAATAAGTAAAAAGGCCGATACTGATATCCGTCAAATTCCCAAATATCAATGTAAATAATAGTCCTGCCCGATAACTTGTCGACCTCTAGTTCTGTACCTAGTTGAACAAAGTCCTACCATAACGGGTTAGGTCATATCCCAACTGGGCTAAAGGACAGAGTTTTCCATAATTTTTTCACTGAGGGCTGGATACAGAAAAGTATTGATGTGTTTATTATAGTTGGGTGAGTACCGATATGTTTTTTACCTGTTTCAATATCAGTCCATTTATTGGTACCAGTATTGGTAGCTGTTACCATTCTGCATGCTTTCTTTCAAGAAGCTAGAATAAGACAAAACAGTTCAAGGTTTGAGGTTTTTGAGGGCGCTGTTTTGGAAAAGCTTCATTCCTTTGTCGAGAGGAAGGTGAATACTTAAAAAAATTATGGCTATTTGATTGTCAAGTGGGTTGGGTGTGGTTGCATCTCAGAAAACCCTCCCAGGTGTAACAGAGTTGAAATTTGATTATTTTGCGGGTTTTTTTTTTTAATTCTCACAAAATCTGTGTTTTTATTGCATTACTGCTAAGACTGTGGTACCGCATTCATTTGTTAAGCCATGGGCGTGTGCGTCTGTCTTTCTCGTTTGGCACTTTATAGGCTTCTGCGCTTGCCGTACCTTTAGCTATATCTCCTCGTGCTGAAGATGTATGCAGTCGTGCACAGACGCCCTAACTCCTTTGTATTGTTTTGTTTATTGAATGCGCATGATCGTGGGTCGTCACACAAGGCATTTTATATCAGACTGGTTAAATCTTTTTTTTCTTTTTGCTTCCATAATGAAGACTCCTTCTATTTTACACTCTTAAACGATTCAAAATTCCCAAGGTTGTCACCAACATCCTTCTGGGTGGCATGTCAACACTAAACACATTTATTTTCATTTCACAGGCACTTCAACTTGATGCATATCTAATGTCGAGCAATGAGTGTTAAGTCCGATGAAGTAAGATTTATACGTTATCTGTAAAGTAAAATCTGGAGGTTTAATTGACTACCAGATGGGTGCATTGCTTTTTCTTTCCTTTTTTTTAAATCCAATGACTAGTTTGTTGAGAGGAATGACCTTGTGTGCGTGTGCTACTTAACTGATCCAATGACTAAATCAAAAATGTCCAGTACTTCTTACTGATGTTTTTCATCCTTGTAAAGTACACCTGAAGTAGATTAACACCTCTGTCACTCTGTTATTTCAAAGCGAAATCATTATTATCTTGTTGATACAGTGCTCCATCATTTAAAAGTGAACCCCTTATAAAATATCGACCAGTCAGTTTGCACTTTAAGGAGACCTGTTCAACATTCTTTATTGTATTCCCTGAAAGAAACGGGTCTACTTAAAGAGGTCAATACCCTTGAATTTGTTTAATCTTGTTAATGGTTTTCATTCGAGTTCCTGATGCACTTAATCAGCGGGCTCTCCGGCTATTTAATGCACTTAATTCACCGTAGGAGTGTTGCCCTTGAAGTTCATTCGACGGCAGATTGACACAATTTAGATTTACGAAATCATTTCAGTCGTTCAAGTCTTCTTGTACTGGAAACTCCGCCACTTTTGCAAATGTTCTCCATTTCCTCGCAGGATGTTGGTGCATTTTCATTCATACGACATGGGTTGAGGCAGACAATAGAACAATGGTTGTATTATCAACGTCTTATCAATATGGACTAAATACCAGGATGTGCCCCGCCTCCTCCACCCCATTTGTTCTTTCTTCATTCAAGCTTGATTGAATACACTGAGGTCTTTGATGTACTGTATGCTTTTTCTTAACACTAAGGTTGCAACAAACGACTATTTTAAGTCTACTAGTGACCGTCTGTTGAAACCATCAGTCGACGTATTTTTTTTCTTCTCAATTTTAGCATGAAGTCGATTTAAGTATGTGTAAAATAAGTAAAGCAAGATATCTGCACTGAAAAATACAAGATTTTATGTATTTAAAACTAAATGGGCACAGTGCACAGCCAGTAAAGACACAGGCAGTAATTTATAAATTAAAATCAATTTAAAATTTTGTATCACTGTAAACCAAGAACAGGTTCATTTGCATCAGTAGAACAGTTAATACAACCAGTAGGTGTGTTTAGTGATGTGTACTCAGTGGTCAACTACAAAGTCTGTAAATAAAGACGTTTGTTTTTTTTAACGTTTTAACAACCGACGATTATTTTACGGACTGCATGCATTATATTTCAAATATGTTGGTCAGGCAGAGTCTGGAATAAAGCTCAAGCTCTTCTATAGCGAAGTATATGCACATTAAATGAACGATCAAAACCGCTTGAACTTTAGTTGAATCTTACCGAGGTGAGTCAGACTCAGTTTCATCTTTAAATGTTGTGTGCCACCAAGCTACTGCCATGATATGCAATGTCTGCTTTGGAAACTTTGCAAGGATCCTTTTTACTGGCCTTATCCAGGTTGAGATGCTACCAAACTTTTAATTTTTTGTTAATGCCGCCATTTTAGTATTTCTATGTTACTGTCAAGTCGGACGTTTTAGCAAATCTCGGCAGAGATCATTTTCATGGAGATATGTCAACTATAGTTGACAATGGAATTCAGTGTTGACTATTTCTATTATCAATTATTTTGTTGACAACATCGACACATCGTTGCAGCCATATTACACATTGCATGCAGAAAACCTGCAATTCTGTTAAGCCGGCTTCATCCCACATCCGCTATTAATTAATGTAACTTTAATCCGCAGATGTATTGCTGTATACTCCTTTTTGCTGTGTTTTGTTTAGCTAAACACAAGCCCCAAGAGATCATTTTATGATAAAATGAAAAACTCCTTAATCCAAGAAGAAGGGAATTCCGCTACAGCAAAAACACAGGCAGATAGACAAATGTAGTAGCTCTTTTGTTTATTCAGCTGTATTTTTTAATACAATAAGAATATAAAATGTTGATTAAATAATACTATTATGAAAATTAAATATCGCATATAATTTTGCTATATTATATACACTGTATATAATTTTGATAAGAGGATATTTTTTTTCTATGTCCTAATGATTTTAAGATTGTTTAAAAAACAAACAAAAAAACAGGCATGGCAGATGGCCAATACTGTAAATTTCCTCATTTTGAGTATCATCTATTATAGGTCTTTACATGACTCACACATTAGGAACATAAGTTTTTTTCCTTCTCAAAAGATTAATGCATTTTCTTTGATTTTGTCGATACCTAACAAAGTTCTTATGTTATTGTACTGATCTTAATACTTAATGAAATAAAAGAAAAAGTAATAGATTATTTATCGTATTTTTTCGAGTATAACGTGCACTCAAGTATAATTTGCCCTCTTTTTTTTATTTATTAAAAATCTGTATAATATTTTGTTTCACTTTTTCAGCTCAAACTAAGCATTGTAAGTGACAAATGTTGAAAATGCGCGGCAAATATTACAATTATTTATTGAAAATGTTAACTATGAAGACAATACCAACATAACTTGCACAATACATTTTTGTAATATCTAATTAAGTCTAATTCAACCTCAGGTACACCTTGTCGTGTTTTTTTTCATTTATTAATATCTGTCATGATGAATTTGTTTTCTCCATTCTTTTAACATTTGTATCTGTTACTCTGAGTAAAACTACTGTGATGATGATATAAGATATGAAAATGCATTAGATTTTATTTGTATCGTATATTTTCTTTGCATTTATTTCATTGTTTTATTAATTTCAGGCAATTAAAATTATTTGTGTACACATGTAAATATATTGTAAATCATAACAGAATGTCTGAAAGAGGGTTGGTCGGAGTAAACTTAGTAAGTCCCGCCCCTTTTTACATATATTCAAATCTTAAAGCTAATTCAATTAAAATTCCTGCCACTTTTCTTGAACTGATATTCCCAGCAGGTGTAGAGCAAGTTGTTACACAGGCAACTCATATGCAGAAAACAATAATTTTGTAACAAAATGAAAACATTCATAATTGTGTTACTACAGGTAACAGACCGATAATATTACATTACGCAAATATGTATATTATATCACAGCTGTGGTAACAAAATTCAATACCAGCACTGGCAAAGAGAACACAAGGATAATTTTATCACAATAATGTACCGACAATGATAAGGACAGAATACCCTCGATGCAAAGAGAACAGACATACATTACAGAACACACTAAGAACCTTTTCAGTGCGTACTGTGACCAGACCAACTGTTTCTAAAGTAGTTATACCTGTGAATATTTTTTGCAATGTTTCAGTTCTAAACACAGACTGTTCCAGCATTTCACACCACCTACAGACACAGAAAAGCCTTTTTTTATTGTAGGGATTTTAAATTCTCCATATCCTCTCAAATGATGAGCCCTTTCTTTAATGTTTTATTAACAGCTTTAAATTAGATTAAAGATTTATTAAATTTGACAAGGTCCTGAAATTTCATCAACTAAGACTGCAAAAACATCTCATGCGTATGATCCAAATACCCATTACAGTACCCCAAAACACTGCTTGTTTTTGTACTGTAACCTACGATTTCATTGTATTTTGAAGTGTTTCCCCCAAATTCAAATTTGCTTTTTATGTATCTGATGTGGGTTTTCCAGGAAACTTTGTCCTCAATTATGACTCCTCAGAATTTATTACACTCACATTTTCAATTGGTGCATCATCAATCAGTATAGGTAATTCTATGATTTGTTTAAAATTGCCCAAAACATGTTAACTTGGTCTTATTTCCATTTAATACCGGTTGTTGGTATCCATCCAATTTTTAATTAATCTCAATTTACTATAGACAGCCGTTATTAGTTCTGTATTATCATTCAGATTCAGATTCAGATTCAGATCTACTTTATTGTCATTCTAGTACACGTGTATACAGAACGAAATGTCATTGTCACGAAAATATGCGTGTGTCATCTGCGAACAGATTAAGCCTAAGTACTTAAGACATTGCAAAAAATATCGTTTAAGTACACATTTTGGTTCCAACACAGATCCTTGTGGAACCCCACATATCATTATAAGATTGTTTAAGCTGTACTGTCCCATGCTAACGTATTGTTCCCTGCCTGTTAGGTAACCAATTTCCAGCTTTTTCTTGAATTTCATATTTTTCTTACTTTACCAACTTTATACTTTTTCTGATCAAATGCATTTGTAATATCCTGTACAGCCTCAAATATCACCATCGAAGTAGTTCTTACTTAGCCTTTGGAATTCATATTGACCTACATTTATCATTTGATGTGTTGTAAGGAAAAGGCTTTTTAGGGGAAAATTGGAGCAGGAGAGAAATTGTTCTGTAGTTGGTAAATTTGTGTTTGTCTTTACTTTTGTAGAGTGGTATTACTTTTGCAATTTTTATTTTTGTTGGAAAATACCCTGACTGAAATGATAAATTACAGATGTGAGTTAATGGCTTTGAAGTATTTGAAAAAACTGTTTTGATTAATACGGTAATATAATTCCGTAAAACATTGTCAACTAAGTGCAACCAGGTAAAAAAAAATACACACCTATTTCACTTCAGTTTTCCTACTAAATGTTTTTGCGTTTGCTTATCTAAGAATGAAAAAAAAAAATGAAATATTATACACCTTTGACAAGTGTGGACATGACTTTATTCCCCAACATGGAGTATCTGATCAAAACAGGATTTTCTCCCTGTTGAAGCACTGAAGTACAAAAATACCATTTTTGGCACAGCATGGTCCAGAATGCAATGAATGAATGCAAATGCTTGATGATCCATAAGGGCCCTCAGCTTCCCTGATGCTAACTAGCCTGCGAGCCAAACATGCACATGTGCACATATCTAGCCTAACATCGTGTGGTGTTTACGGGTCGCTGTAATCTGACTATCCCGCGGGTCGATGAGCAAGTCGCGCTCGGCTGTCTGGCAACGATTGACACTCCGATTAATTGATTTTCAGCTAGAAGCCAGCAGGCAGGTATAGGAGGTGTGAGCCAATCTGATGAGCGGCAGCAATCAAGTAATGCTGTTGTTCTTTTACCGGTTCCACATGTTAATTTGGTCAGTGTGGACCTGGAAATCACGTTTGTCTTTTCCAAAGACAACATCAATTAAGCCAAAGTGGAGGCCTGAGGGCCACATCCGGCCACCGTGGAGGTTTTCTTCATTATCGTATCATACACAAGGAATCGTTTAGTATTTGTTTTCAGTGACCGTGACTTTTTCTTGAAATATATTCTATTGTAGTTTAGTGAATGATTGGATATTTCCTTTTTTGAAGTGATTATAGTCAACTTTTGCTAAAATTTAAAATATAGTCCTGTCAGAACCCGAACAATCGATGGAGCCAGCGTAACGTTTTTACACAAGCTTTATGTTACGGGAACACTAATGCCAGCGACTCGGCGATCGCTGGGCAGAAGAGATCGAAACTGGACAGGACAGACGGGATCGATACCAGATACTGGATACAACGACAAGATACCGGACAGGCCGGGACAGGGGCATCGATACCGGATACTGGTTACACGTGCAGGATACCGGACAGGACAGGAGAGACGGGGTCGATACAGAATACCGGACAGGACAGACGGGATCGATACCGGAGCAAGATACCGGACAGGGCAGGACAGACAGAATCAATACCGGATACTGCAGCAAGATACCGGACAAGACGAGACAGATGGGATCGATACTGGATTCTTCTTCTTCTTTAAAAAATACCAGATCTTTCAAAAATTCAATATTCGAGCAGACCAGCCCTTGGCTTACTCATTCATTCTTTAATTGGCCCTTCCTTTCGTTTGACTTGGAGAACCCCAGACTACACCATGTCCTATTGATGTGAAGGATAGAAACTTCCACAAAACCGATGGACAACCATAATACAAATGACTTTAACATTTAATGAACATTTCATCATAGTCTGGCTGAAATTTTCGACAGCCATTTGGATACTTTTTACTGTGAATACGTGTGGCACTGATTAATTCCAACTGCAACTCGGCAGTAAATAGATACTCCCTTAATATTTGAACAACATCTGGGCTACCTAAGTAGTGGCAGCCATGTTGTTATGGATGTAGGTTTACCTCCATATTATTGTGATTGACATTCGAAAAATGCCAAACAGAGCCAGAGTATGGCTGTCATGAAATATCCGGGCTAATGTACGACAACAAATGTAAAAATTGTGAAAAACAAGACCCACCTGCACTAGGGCTGCACAATTAACCAACATCTAATTGACATTGCGATGTGACATAGCACGATTGGGTTATCGCATGACACAGCTTTGTTTTTCAAGGATTCATAGACAGCAACCTTAACATATCTCCCCTGAAGAGGGCGCTGTTGACATAAGTTTAGCCCCTTAACAATTCTGCAAAATTCACCTGAAATTTCAACCCAAGACATACCCACAGTAAATTGAATGCTGTTGTTGAACCGTAATCACTTTTGAAAGGTAACACTCTGAAGTGTTGTCCACAATTGAAATAACCACTGCAAGTGCTAGTAAAGTTGAGTAATCTAAGTTGGAACACACAGAAATAAAATATTTCTATTCTCGCCTGAATTTGTTTTGCCATCACATGTAAGATAAGTGTAGCATTAGCATCTTAGCTGAAAACAGCTGGGACAATGGCAATAAGGCCTTACCTGGTCCCAGGTCAAAGTTGATCACGATCTGAAAAACTAAACATTGTTTTTTTACACATTTACACATTGGTAGGTCTAGGCGTTTCCAAAAGTGGCCATTTGGAGACTCCAAAAGGACCAGTGACTTGTGACATCATTCAAACACATTTTTGCTTCTCAACTGTCTAACGGCCATGTCATCAACTCTTGGATGCATAAGTGGGATCGAAAATGACCCCAAGGGTTTTTTTTCTTTGTAATCCATCCATCCATCTATTATCTGCACCGCTTATCCTCAGTAGAGTCACGTTTGTGCTGGAGCCCATCCCAGCTATCTTTGGGCAGTGTGCAGGGGAGACCCTGAACTGGTTGCCAGCCAGTCGCAGGGCACACAGGGACAGACAATTAGCTCGCTCATTCACACCTCGGGACAATTTGGACCGGACAATTTCTTCGAAGTCTTTACAAAAAAATGCACATTTCTTTAAAATTGCTAAAGGCATTGAAAAATTCGCATTTATGTTTTTTCCCAAAATCTTGGAGCCCTAATATGCACTTGGAAAAAGATTGTAGGGGTTAGTGTTCAAATAAGGCGATCTCTGGGACTCGTTTCAGCCAGCGAACGGCGCCATCATTGGCAAGGCGTTTTGGTGTGCTCTAGCCATCCCCGGCGGTCGCATTACCTTAATTCAGAGCTGCCCTCCACTCACCGAATAAAGGTGCGCTCTGTTCGTCCTGGCTTGCAGGGCTTTCTTTGGAGCTCATTTTGGCTGGTATACAGTGCAATACGGTTTATGGCATGCGCCCACTATCTCCGAAGGGCGTATTGCAAGTGAAGTTCTTGCCTTGGCCTCCACTCACCAGGTAACAGTACTTGGAAATAAACGTAAAATCACAAAAAAAACATTGCCTTACACATTCCTCTTTCATTTGAACATCCAACGAAATTAGTGTAGACCCGTGACAACATCAAACCGCATCTGGTGGATCCAAACAAAATGGCCACTTGTTTATATATTGCGTAGCCCGTCACATCATGCAGAAACTATCAATTCTCTGGTTCTCAAGAAAGCAGGCTAATTATCTTTTATTTGAAATTGAAAATAACTATTTGCAAAACATGATTGAAATGTTGGGTTTATTTTCTGTCATGTCAAAGACCAACATATTGAAATATTCAGAAAGAAATCACCATATTAATTAGTCACGATAGTTAATTCCCTCATCTGTATTTCTCTGACAACATCCACTGAAGAAATCGTGGATTCCAGTTCTTCCTCCAGTGCTGTTAAAATAAGCCTTTCACGAGCCACCGCCGAAATCTAATGGTATTTGCAAATTTGGATTTTCATACCGGTCTTTAGGTCTCTTCAGTTGTGCTTCCTCTCAGTGGCAGTTGGTGCACACCTCCTCACAGCGGTGACAACCTTGCCAGTTTTGGCTAGTAGCCTTTTGGCAAGAGTTAGCCTTCAGCCCGTCTCTGACAAAGCAAAACTGCATGGTGCCTTTGACACACAACACAAGCACACGAATTTCCCAGTTTCTATTCTTACAATTCGGCCTCAATTTAGAAATAATTGCTTTCATATTCCTTGGACTTTTTTGAGAGCTTTTATACCTGAATCAAACTATTGTTTGGTGAATAGAAAAATATCAAGTTCATTTAAGTCGCTACCAAGGGTGCACTGAAACTGAAATGTGCTCTGGCAGATGAATTTTTGTGATGCAGAATTTACTTCTTACAATGTTTTATAATGAAAAGGTCGTATGATACTATTATACTATGTACTAGATCTTAGGCCCGAACTCGGCCCGTCATAAAATGTCAATCATTGAGTTGGGTTGGTCGGGCTTCTTTGTCGCCATTTTTTCCACTTTGTTAAGGATCTACACAGCATTCACTTACTTTTACTCGAAGAACTATTTAGATCAAGAAAATGCTTAGTTAAACTCAAAAACTTCAAAAATGTTTCCACCTCGGTTGGGGTAAAAGTTGTGCGGCTTCCTCCTTCCCCCTCCCTGATGTCGGAGGTCATTTCTGCTTCTTGGCAATAGCTTACAAGCGTTACAAACTTTCTGTCTGCTTTTTAGCCAAATCGTTGAGTATTTGCAGCTTGTAATCTGCAGAATTTGATATTGTTTTAGGTGCCATTTTGTTTAGTCTCACTTCGTTCGCTGCAGGTCGCTGCGATGCGCAGTTCAGCGGCAAACTGTTCATTTGGATGTGCACTTGCAGTGCACACTTGATTTGAGGGACTTGGTCCTAAGGAAACCCCAAGCTGTGTAGCCCAACCGAAACGCACAGTTCGCCGCTGAGGTACGCATGGCCAAAGTAAAGCTTCATGTATATTTGGGCGGCAAATCAAAGCTTCCGATTTATTTCGGGCTCAAATGAAGTTAATCCGTCGGGTTCGGGTTTATATACCAACAACTATGGTTGGGTCGGACTGATTTTTTTTATGCCACGATCTTACCTCCACTATGTAGTATGTTTTCCACACGACAAGGCACCCTACCCTTTTGTGGTATATTTTTCATATACAAGGTACATGGCATTAAAACTACAAGACTAGGATTGCATAAAAAAAAATACACATAAATTAATATATATAATAGAATATAAATCAACACTGTTTTCAATTTGTTCACTCATAAATTGATGCTCTGCTGTTTTCACTCGGACGTACAGCCTTTTTTGCCAGCTAGACAAGAACAAGAACAAGTATTTGAAAGGTGGCGTCCATGTTGCCGTCCAAGTTCTGCGTTTTCCTTCTTTTTTTCCATTCGATCAACAAACTAAACATGTTAACTAAAATAGGGCACTCCAAGACTACTTTCTTAAAGGCAGTACAATGACCTCACACTGGCACAAATGATTGGGAAATTAATATATTTATATTTATATAATTGAAAAAAAAACACAATTAAAAAATACAAACAATCGGATGAAAAGCTCTCAAATCATTTAAAAAAGGCCTGGAAATTGAAAAAAATATGAGTATTTTGGTTATAATATGAATCCCTTTAATTATTGGTTGAAATGTAACACGCATGTTTCTACAATTGACATGTAATCGCAAGAGGGCACTCGAAAACCACTCTGTTTCCCGTGGGCAGAACAGTTACCGTATGCGGGATCTTTTGATTGTAATGCATTTCCAATTTTATCCACCAATTTTATTCTGGTATATAAAGCGCATTATGAGCACACTTTCACATTTTGGGCCAATTCGGGTTCTTATGGGCGGTATATTTCATGCGTTCTAAAAGTTAAGCTTCAGAAGCTGTTTTAGCTCCTGAGTTATAAGTATTATTTGAGGATACGAAGTTACTCTATTGTTATATTTTAAAATCAGAAGAAAGATCAAACTGTAGTAGAGAAAAAAAGGACTTTTGTACTTAGCAGCCTTGACAAAGAAATAGGCTTGGCAAGTCATTTTATTGTAATTTTCACAATACCGTGTTCAATAGAAGAGGGGACAAAGTCTGTTTTTAGATGGAAAATCTGAAAAATTATTTGCTGGATTGACTGAAATATGGAAGTTGTATTGGCTTCATTGTGTCAGTTTTATTTTTGTTTGTGTAAGCAATTAACAGACAAGTTTTTTCCCCTCTGGGCTGTTTGATTTGTTTTTTACTTTTGTGTGTTGGTGTTTAATCTGTAGAAACAAAAAACAAATATTGATCAACATTACCAATGTAAATAGCAATCCCATATTCATACAATGCTTAGTAGTAAAAAACAAGTTCAAATACTACATTAACCTCAATGTACATAAAATACACTATTATTTTACTTTATTTTGAAGCACCTTGTTGTTAATGCACATTATGAATTGATTCTATTCGTACGATAACTCAAACTTAAAACCCTTTATCTGTACTTTTGAGAACAACGGCAATATTTTTGTCATTTTAATATCACAATTTCACATTGTTGTGACATCTTTAAACAGCTGACTGGACTTTTTTCCTGATGGTAATTGTTTTTTTTTTTTTTTTTTTTTGTCAAATTTGTCTTTTACTTGAACAGCACACTTTTATTATAATGTTCAATTGTTGATTATGGATCATTAAAGATAAGGAAATATACAGGACTTGTTGTCAGCATAATTTGTGGTTTAGCTCTTCCTACCAGGGGTCAACTGATTATCGGCACCGACATTTGCGAATTTGAGAGCTATATGTATCAGCAGTTTTATTTATTTGTCAGGCCGATTATTTAGGCTCAGATACAGCTGAGCCTTTCTCTCCTGCCTTCTGACTGGATTAGCGGCTGGGGACAGAGAATA
Source organism: Urocampus carinirostris (assembly GCF_059441175.1). Taxonomy (NCBI): domain Eukaryota; kingdom Metazoa; phylum Chordata; class Actinopteri; order Syngnathiformes; family Syngnathidae; genus Urocampus; species Urocampus carinirostris. Next base: position 19,753,219 of record NC_142354.1, read on the forward strand.
ACGTTAGAGCGGAATGTCAGGGGCCACTCTGGTAACTCCTGAGTCCCGACATGCCTGTGAAACGAGACCGCTGCTAATATTGATATCTTCAAAAGTCTATATTAGAGAAGTGTGTGTGTGTAAGACATGTTGTAATAAGTGTAGTTAATTTATTTTAGGGAAGCCTCTTCCGGTGGAGACTGATATATTAGCTCTGATAATAACATTAGATGGTCTATCAAGCGTGTGAGTTGGTGATTGATAGAGAGCATAAAGAGCATGCAAAAGTGGGAGGCTGAGTGATTAGCTTTTGCCGTAACATTAGTTTGTAAAGCTGGCTCGAAAACAAGAGTTCCCACACTTTTCTATTTGTGAGCTCCTTTGAAATTCCAATGCACTTTTTCTTTTAAGTTAACGTAAGTCATGTTGGTTCATATTGACATATTCATTTATTGTCCAAAAACATGAATAAGCTATCTAAGTTATGATGTCCCTTTATATGAGTTGCTGCTAAACCTAACTTCATTTCTTATACTGTCGGTTTTTGGTTTAAGTGAAAGTTTAGCTCCACACAGTCAACATATTATGTTTATTCGTGTATAATGTGCACTTGTGTACAACCTTATTTTTGATTAAAAATCGGCATACAATTTGTGATATTTTCTAAGCTCAAACTAAGCATTTTAAGTCAATGAAGACCTCCCAAAGCGCTTTACAATGTGCTCCACACTTACCTATTCACTCACACTTACATACCGATAGCAGTGTCAGCCATGTGAGTATAACTTACTTTTGGAAGATGCTTCAAGAGTAAGGCGACTTCCTCCTCTGTGGTAGAAAGTGGCTAAAAAAAAAAAAAAAACGATCAGACCATTTTCTCAATAGCATCAAGCTTCCTTATTCCACTTTTATTTCAAATGAAACGGCCGACCTCTTCTTTACACTTTACACCAACCATATTGAATGGATGCACGAGATACTAAACAGTAAAAATGTCACAATAAAAACGCGCTGGAGATACAGTATAGTATGTTTACACACGAACTATGAATATTAAGCCAGATTTCTTTTTCGGGGTGGATGCTGGGTGAGCTCTCACAGTGCCACACGCCGGTAGCTCCGGAAAGAAGCACTACAGTTAATGTCCTGTATTCGTGCACAATACAAAATCTAACTCGCATCAATGTCCGGATATTTTTCGACATCCCGAAAAAAATAGCGTCCGTACCAACATAACAATTCCAATGCATTTAAATAATGTCCTGATTCATCACCAGGAAACCAAAGAGTTGATTCCTTTGTCGTACTTTTTTGTTTTTATTTTCATCATTCAGAAGACTTGATGTTTTTTCCATTCCCGAATATTCATCTCCGGTACCGTGAGTAAGAATAGTGTGTATATGAGATAAAATCTTAGGCTGTTTCGTTTGTAATCTATTTCTGGCAGTCCAGTGGGTTTGTGACTGGCCAGTTATGCACAAATACTTCAATATACTACTGTAACACCTCGTGTATAGCGTGCATCCAAACTTGGATATGGTTTTAGGTTAAACAAATATGCGTTATACATGAATTAATCTGATAAGACTGAAATCTTTATTTTTTCTTTGAATGTGTCCCATCTCAACTAAGGATTTTACGTGGTGTGCCGACACGCTTAAAATACATTTAGCTTACAGAACACTTTGCCGGAAATTGCGATTTTTGTCAGGTTGTCGGTTGATGACACGCACAGATGAGATTTTAATTAGAAGACCTTATCCACTTCTTACCCGAACAGACTGCAGCGTAAGTGCAGCCTAATGAGCAAGATGAGTGCGCCTTCTTTGCCCTTCCTCCCATTTTGCTTGCTTTGTTATTCAAGTTCCCCGATGAATCTCGAGCTAAATTGTTTTCTGTTGGACGATAGTCCAAGGCCGGAATACATACAATGCCCAAGAGGGTGTGTGCATGTGTGAGTGTGTTCTGGACTTAAATCAAAGTTGGTGCCTCTCATTCTGGCACTATTTCTTTTTATTTTCTCAGTTTCTGTCCAGGAAGTTGCGTTTGAGGTTTCCAGCGCCCTGCAAGCGGTTGAAACAAACATCTCGCCACGGTTTGCAGTAGCACCACCTGTCAATTAACATGACGAATAAAAAGTTAGACTAGCCTCACTAAGCCATCAGTAGGGGTGGGCGATACTGGTATTTTTGCAATTGAGTAAATACAGAATAGGATTGACAGATACAGGTCCAATACTCCTACTTTATCCTTGGAAATTTCATGATCATTGAAGAGTAAACCCTTCCCCCTTAAGGTACTTGGCCAGTTTATGTTTAACACAAAGGTGTTCAATAAAACATTCTACAAATTGCCTATTTATTATTAAATAACTACATTCAGGGTATGAATGATGCTTAAAATATTTGAAAATGCTTTAAGTCGATCGTTCATAAGTTGTTTCAGTGCTATATTTTGTATGTTTATGGTTTATATAATTATGTTTAAGGCTTGTATAAGTAACCTGTATTGTTTTGTACTAAAACCAAAACATTTCATAAAATAATATGCTCTATAAAGATAAAGAAAATTGAGTTTAACTTACTTTTGGAAGATGCACTTCAAGAGGTCCTACTCTGTGGTAAAAAGTGGCAGAAAAAAGTGTTCCGACCATTTTCTCAACCGCATCAAGCTTTCCTATTCCACTTTCATTTCAAAAGAAACTCGTCTCTTCCTTACACTTTACACCAACCATATTGAACGGATGCACTAGATATTAAACAATAAAAACGTCAACGTTCTTAGCGGGCTAGAGATACAGTACATGTTTACACGCAAACTAGGAAGTAGAAGGTGTATTTCTTCCTCGGGGTGATTCTGGGCGACCTCTCACAGCGCCACATGCCGGTAGAAGCGGAAAGAAGCACTACAGTAATGTCCTCTCATCGGAAACAGGTGCCCAATTCAAAATCTAACTTAGAGCAATGTCCGGATAAAAATGTTCGTATCTAATGTTTTACATAAGTCGAATGGTCGTAAGTAGAGGAGCGTCTGTATATACAACTCTTAAAAGTGCTTGAAAATTGTATGAAGTGCTTGAAATGGTTGCCATGTTTCTCAACAAGTATGCTTAAAAATGACACTGCTCTTTGTTGCTTCATTTGGCCATTTTATTTCTTCTTCACTCGTGAAAAAATGCTGCTGGCATAAGTTTATATGGTAATGGACTATGAACCGTCATCGCCCCCTACGTGTCGTGCCGAAGAGGACTGGTGCATGCCATACCTAATCAAGGAACTATAAATGTGTATAATTGTAATGATATCCTTTACATTATGGACAGTTTGTTAAAAGTAGGTTTGTGTTCTCTAGTAGTAAGTTGTTATGGGAAAAACTTCCTGCGCTTGAAAATATTAGCTACATACAGTATTACCGAATTTTTTACCCAACACTTAAAGGGGGAGAGATTATTCTCAAAAATATTTATACTCATGTTTTTTAGATCCACAAATTTATTCGCAATTTACTCAAGATCTAAAAATATATGTCTTGATAAGTGTACACACAAGAATAAAAATCACATATGTAGTTGGGGCCCTGGAAAATATACGTTATGCACTGGAATTTTTTTTCTTTTAGTGGTAATGGAGAAACTGGAAAATTGGCTTTGAAAGTCATTAAAAAGTGCTTGAATTTGGCTTTTAAAAAGGCAAATGAACCCTCTATAATGAAAACTATAACCGTATTAAAACAAATATATGAATCTTTATTACTGTTTAAGAACGAACGCCAAGAGAGTCACACCAAAAAAGCAGCAATGCTATTGTTGTCATTTATTCTGAGTGGGTATTATAAGTACTACAAGGCTTCCGTATTATCGTCAAACAATTTTTGAAAACAAAAACATATACAAATAGGAAACAAATGAGGATACTTCATAAACCAGAAAAAAGGAAAATGAAATACATATTCAGAAAGGAGTGAGCAGGAGCAGAGCTTATTAGCTCTCACTCCTTTACAAAAAAATAATTTATACATATATGTATATAACGTGACAAAAAACATAACAAGGTCAACATGAAGACTAGAATAGCCCCCATGTCACAATATAATTAGGTCAAAACATAACAAATACATAACATTTTTTAACAGTATAAAGAAATGAGATACTTCAACGACAACTGTTTCAGAACAAAAGTCAAGATAGTCAAACCACAAAAGCAGCAAACAAAACAATATTTAACATTATTATCATGTGTAAAATGAGAAGACAGGATCTTATCTAAGTAAACTACTTTATAAATTATTACTTGTGTGCGTATGTATGTGATTTATTAGCTCTGAAACTGCTGAAACGTTGATTTTCGTAATAATTTGCACAGTTGTACTTTGGGTATTCCCAGCTAGGTTTCGTTTGAAGGTACCCCTGATATGTACCAACAACATTGATAAGAACTGATTTTGTGTGCTCTGCTGTCAAGGTGTCTTCAACGCCTTCTGGCAGCTAAATCAGCTAAAACTGCAGCTCCTGACCATCGACCACTCCAAGCATCCCAATCAATTTTTTTATCGGTGCGGCAGCGCCAGGCCATTTTGCAATAGTATCGATCCAATCCAGGTACTTGTTATAATTGATGATATTGATATTTGGATCAATTTGCCCACCTCGACCATCAAACCTAGAAAACATGACAAGGTGTTTAAAAGCACATTTTTAAATTGACTATTGGATTGTTCAGCCCCCAAGGAACTGTTATAATAGAAGACTATACTGGACTTAATTGTTCTGTAATATGACTTCATTTCTCCGGCCTGGGGGTTTTTGTGTAGTCTTTGCTGAACGGGCTTGTTTGCTTTTCGCTGCGTCAGCCAAATTTCCTTGGTTGGGATTTAAATAGTTGTTTCAGTATTTGCGAGCTTGACGTTCTGACCCTAAAGGCTCGTCTCCCTGCGCCTGATCTTTGGCTGATCTCGGCATTTCTCATGTTGGCGGGTTCCCTGGTGTGATTCGAACACTTTGGGGGATTTGAAGCCACACCGCTCGCTTCGTCAGGATTGAGAAACACGTGCGCTTCCCACTCCAATAGACACTTCCCCTCTCAGCTGTTAGATTTTACAAGTTTTACGTTGTAGCTCAGAACTGCACGATTAAAGCGCTTCTGAACTCTTGTTGGTGTCAGATGGGCAAATTTGGCTGTTGTCTAAAAGTGTCTGCAAGACACAAGAAATGTTTCCAATTAGGGCTGTAACAACTACAACACTGACGACTGTTAATAGTTGCACAATATTTTGAATATATAATCAGTCGTGCAACAAAAGTGCTGTTGAAAACTTTAATACAGTAGAATTTTAGATTCCGGGTTGGTCTTTGATCTGTAAAGAAACGTATCATGTCAAAAGCTACTTCAAAAATAGTCAATTCACATTTGAATTAGAAACTATTTTATTGTCATCGATAACAATGTAATGTAAATGATTTACAATGAAATAAACAAGTAACAACAACAACAAAAAAACAACAGAGAAAAAAATGAACTAACAAAGAATCTTAGGATAGGCACTATTTACCAGATACAGACGCTCCCCTACTTACGACCATTCAACTTACGAAAAACGGAAGATACGAACATTTTTTTCGGAATGTCGAAAAAATATCCAGAAATGTCTGTAAATTACATTTAATATCGTGTGCACCTTCTTCCGAGCACAGGGCAGTACTGTCGTTTTTTTTTCCCGCCGCCACTGGCATGTGGTGGCACTGTGAAAGGGGAAACATTTTATTCGCGTATATTTCACTACAAAGGAAAGCGTAAGCCTTATGCCAGACCTTGCCTAACAGAAAATCAAAAATAGATGAGTCCAAAGAACTCGTTTTGATTTCAAACTTTTGAGAATCGTTAGGTACTTTTGTTAAAGACTTTGCGGTTCACCACTGAATGTACTTCACAAAATGGACGCCATATTTGTTTTATTTACTGCTATACTGCTGCTAATGAGCCGGTTCTTGGTTTACAGGGTCAAAAAAGAGTTTACTTGATTTTAATTTCTTATTTTTTGGCCTGTACAAATCCTCTGAAAAGAAAAACGTTTGACAGGTTGAAGCTAAAGGCCTATAAGAGACCCGTCCCCAAAATAACTTTGGATGCTTCTTCAGTCAATCATATAAGCAAATTATTATGTCTAACATCATTATAACAATCCTTTGTTAATCCATTCAAAATGACGACATTGTTGAGTAACCATATAGACAGTACTTTACAGTTTCTGAGAAATTATTATTTTCACATCATTCTCTTCCTTAACAACAATAAAGTGTGTAAAGCCTGTGTCAAACACACATTGTCTTGTGAAAAATTTTAAAGTTTAAAGTGGGATTCAATGTACACTATGAGGGAACCACAAGGGCCCGACCAGACCAACTGAGCCAACAGTTCCCCTTCTATCGCTTTTTGCCGCTCTGATGGCATTAACCCTGATCAAGGGGCTTTCTCCAGGTGCGGTCTGTTTGTTGCAAAACTAAAATGTCAAGTCAAGTCACATTTATTTGTATTGCCCTTATTCACAAAAGGTCTCGAATAATTGCACAGATTACAATCACACCCTGATCTTAAACCAACATGCAGGAAAGGAATAACATGGAATCTTGGCTGTAGTCACACCAATGTTGCCCTGATCCGCATACTGTATTTACAGGTCAAACTGGACAGTATTCTGTATTTACGTGCTTGATGTTCCGACCCTAAAGACCCGTCTCCCTGCGCCTGATCTTTGGCTGATCTCGGCATTTCTCATGTTGGCGGGTTCCCTGTTGTGATTCGAACACAGTATTTTATCTTCTTGGGAGGCCAGTTTATGCTTAACACAAAGCCTACCAAAGGCCGTGCACCCACACCCTGTGTCACATTCCAAACCACCCTGAAAACAACAAGCTGTTATGACCTAGTCTTGTTGAAATACTTCTGTACAGCTTTTCTACGTGTTTATGAAGAATCTTGTTCGCGTCTTCGAAGCCTTAACAGTATTCCTTTCTCTTATTTGGTCATTGTACATTTACATTTCTACCCTCACATTTATTTGTTAATTATACGTTTATGTTTTTAAAGAAAAGGGGATAATCCAAAAGTCTATCTTGTAAAAAAATAGAGAAAATAAAAAGAGAGGGCATAATTGTCTCTACTGACCGGCCACTGCGCTTGATTGGTTTTCGATTTTTATGTATTTTTCGTACGAGTATGTTCAATAAGATTTATTTTTCATTGTATCAATTTTTTTGCATGTATCGTCATTTTCCACATAATAAAATCATTTTCCTTTCAAATTTAAGTAAACAAAAATAATGATCTAATCCTTCGTCTAGTGGTCTCAATAGTCTGTGACTAGTTGACGATTGAAGTAGTCGGTATTTGCAGCCCTAAGTTAAGATCTAACAGACCAAGACACAAGCATAATTCAAAAATCAAATGTAAAAAAATCTACCAGAATTAGATTTTCGCTAGGAGTTTATCTAGTTTGGAAGACCCGAAAATGTGCAAATCTAACTTGTAACTCTGAATCAAAGCCACTTGATCACGGTAGCAGCTGACAAAATATCCGTCGTGTTAGAAATGCATTCAAACGCCGATCGCTTACTCGGCAGTGGTCAAACGTTTCGCCGGGCTCCAGGTCTCACGACGGCAGACCTAGCTTGAAACTGGCCCTTGTTCAAACCTGAATTGATTGACTTGGAATCGGAATCCTTTTGCGCTTGCAGGCCCACTTTCTGATGTAAAAACCGCAAAGCCTTTGTGAATAGAGTCGCCAGAAAGCTCACAGGAAGCATTTGTCAAAAAGTTGCATGTGTTTTAGCGCTTCACTAAAAAACTGTTCAGGAGAAGCAGATGCCATTTGACAGTTGCCTCAATGCTTTGCTGATGAGATAGTACAGACAGCAGCTGTCTCTCTCAGTGTGCATTTTTTTATGCTTCATATGCAAAGCAATTTAAATCGGGAGCTGTTACGCACTTGTGATGGCTGTGAAACCACCCCCGAGCTCACTTCTGTTTGGTGAGAATTCAGACAAAATAACGGGACTGTTTTTTCATTATTTTTTTCTTAATTAGTCAATTTAATGGTAGGCCTTCTTTCTGTCTGCAACCGTGAATGCGGGAAGAGTTTGAAGATGAATGGAATCGGCCCACCCGTTTAGTCAAATTGTCCAATGTGTGCGCTCCTCGTTTAATTTGAAGTAGGCCTCCGGGCATGAACGGAAAAGACCGATTGACATGTGAGAAAATGCTACCTTTTTTCCAGATGCTACATCTAACATATTACCATCTTTTAAGCAAATGCAGGACAAGTGCTGCATAAAGCTCTCACACGAAATTACAAGTTGGCATTCATTTTCACCTTTCAGAGTGAAGGTTTTCACCGAGCAAGGTGAAATTGTACGTGCTATGATGTCAGTTGAATTTTTAATTCTGTAAAAGAAACATTCGTGCAAGATAATGGGCAGTGACATCACATGGTAATGGCGGGAAGACATTCGCTTCTATACAGCGATTTCAGCCAAGGTGAAAGACTCCATACATAATCGCGAGACGATTTACTTAGAAAATGCCTTTTTCTTTTACTACCGGATGGTAATGGCTCGCATTTTGTACCAAACGGTATATGCATCTGTAGACAACAATGAGGATATGTCTAGAATCCTCTGGGAAAGCATTATCCTTTCAAATGTCAATCACAGAAGGAGAGGTGGGTGGGCAAGTATCTCGAAATTCTGGTCATTTAAAATCACTTTTAAATGTGTATGTATTAAGCATGTATTTTTATGTTTGGACAAATTCTCATTTTACTCTATATCTATTGGTATTTTTATTAATTTTTTTAACACTTATAAATATGTAATAGAAAATATTCAACTTAAAACATTTGTACACACACTCTCTCGAAGTGCAACGCTTTAATTTTAAGAAAACCTCAAAATGCTAGAAATGGCCTTAAAAGAACGTTTTCCCTTGATTTAGAAAAGTAAAATATTATAAATAATTCCTTTTATTCTTCTTATTCTTCTAATTCATACTCTTCTCATTCTCCTTTTCTATTCTTATTGTTCTTCGTTTTCTTAGTTTTCCCATTCTCGTTCTTCCTTTTTGTCTTCTTTTTATTCTTTTTTGTATACTATTTTCATTTTGTTTTTTATGATTTTTATTATAATTCTTAATATTTATCACATTCTTCTTATTCTCCTTTTCTCATTTTTCTAAGTCTTCTTATTCTTCTCATCGTATTAATCTCCTCAGTCTTCTAAGTCTTCTTATTCTGATCCCCCTGTTTGATTCTTCTGATTCTTCTTATGTTTCTTGTTCTTCTCATTCCTCTTAATCTCATGATTTCTCTTCATCTTAGTATGCTTATTTCCTTTATCATTCTTATTATTTATAATGATAATACGATCTTAATATTAGTAAGTCCTACCCTTGGGAAAATTATAATAGGCCTGAAATTGGACGTTTTAATTTTGTATGAATTTCTACAGAATCATTTGATGATTGTTGACATTCTGCATATTATTTTTATTTTGTTTTTAATCATTTTTATTATAATTCTTCATATTTATCACATTCTTCTTATTCTACTTTTCTCATTTTCCCAAGTCTACTTCGTCTTCTTAGTCTTCTCATCGTATTAATCTTCTTAGTCCTCTAAGTCTTCTAATTCTGATCCCCTGTTCTGATTCTTCTTATGTTTCTTGTTCTTCTTATTCCACTTAATCTCATTATTTCTCTTATTCTTACGATGCTTATTACTCTTATCATTCATATTATTTCTAATGATAATACTATTTTAATATTAGTAAGTCCTACCCTTGGGAAAATTATGTTAGGCCTGAAATTGGACATTTTAATTTTCTATGAATTTCCACAGAATTATCCGGCAACCACATGACACAGTTTACATCTAGTTGCAAAAGTCGACGCTCGAAATTGACGACCGTTTGACATTATGCATCATTAAGCCACAAGGCTGGCATCATCTCAATCTCGCATCATCATCTTGTTATAATCGCTTGCATAATTTCTGCCTGGAAATGGTCTCAAGTCAGTAAATGTAGAAATGATTTTGGGGAAGGCGTCTGTGGTTTGCGACAATCACGTTGGCACATGTTCACCTCGCTGTGCTACTAATTATGATAGTAATTAGTGGCAAATGGCATTCAGGTAGAAGCTTTCAAGGTGGAAGGTCATAACTGCTTCCGCTCATTAAAGTGAAGCCCAAGTGTGCCAAATGATGACAAGCCAAAAAATGAATGTTGGCTTGATGCGACCCATAATAGTGGACGGATCCATTTTGCCAGGTTAAGGTTGTGTCACCATTTCCTTTTTAACGTCATCTCAAGCATTAGCGACTTTCAACCTTGCAATCATCACGAGTCCTTATAATGTAATGGTGGAATAGAAATATCAAGTAAATGACTTTTCATCTTTAGAACAGACAAATTTATTCAACAGCCAATTGATTTTACCACCAGTCAATAATAGTCAATTGCAGTAAAATGGTTTATTCCCGGTGCCTTCTAACATTTACCTAATGTAAATTACAGCAACAAAGATAGAAATCAAAACAAAGTAGTATATTTCCCAGCCTATAAGGCGTACCTAAAATCCCCAATTTGGCTAGAAATTTGAAAGAGCGCCTTATAACCTGCTTCACCGTATGAATTTAGTGAATAAAATTGGAATGCATACAGTAAATATAGGCATGGGTTACATTAAAAGGTCTTACTGAAATATCCCTTATTTAAGCAATGATTGATCAAATTGACCTCCAGTAGCACAGATGATACATGACATGGCATTAGACTTAATCTCAGCATCACACTATTTTCGCTAGTGGGGCACTGATTTGCATAGTGCATTATGCTAGGTAAAACAGTCTCTCCACTTCTTCACCAATGAATGTTAGAAAATGAAAAAAAAAAAAACCCTCAAAAAGTTTAAACAAAATACTAAACTTTTTAACCCAGTAGTTTCCATTTTTTTTTTAATCTGAGAGCTACTTTTTGTTACTATCCGTCAAGAACTGGAACAGGAGGAGAACCCAAATGCGTGACATTTCTCAAAAGCTTTTTATTTTACGGAAAATGGGGCAGTAATGCACGTTAACACAAAACGCCAGCGATTCGGCAATCGCTGGGCGAAAGAAGAAAAACAAGTCTGCCGTGGAACAACAGAAAGCAAGAGACCAACGAGATCGATACCAGTTATACGAGCCGATACCAGACAGATGATGTCGATAACAGACAGAACGGGATTGAAAGGCTTGCTAACAGCTATAGGAGATTGGAGACTGAAATCAAAACAGGACGAAACAGACGGGATCGAAACCGAACAGGATACACAAATAGGAAACCAGAGTCAAAACCCATGTCTAGCGGATGCAGAGTTTTGTTGACGGACTGACAAAGGGTGAGTAAGAGCACTGAGCTTAAATAGAAGGGAAGCCAATCCGTCAACGAGCCGCAGCTGGCACCAAGTGGGCGCCATGGCAACTGTGACACTATCTAGCGCCAAGGACACCCTGTTTGATATTTATTAATAAAATACAAATTCATAATGTTATTACTATGTGGTCACTATGTTATTACCATGTTGGAAATTTGGTTCAATACTCAGTTAACCTAAAATGCCACATTTTAGTACAAAATCACAGTGACCTAGCACTGATGAGCTATTGTCGGCGGGCACCTCAGCTGTCCTTAGGAGGCACCCTTGTGCCCGTGGGCATCACGTCGGAGAATCCTGGTTTAACCTATCAGAATCCACTACGCGAATCCGTGTTGTGGAACCGTGAGTAAATGTAGTGTGATTAAGGGATATGCTCTAATGGCATTTCATATGTCATCTGCACCACTGATGTTCTAGTGGAAATGTGTCGGCACACCAGGGCCACTACTTGGGTTCAATTCCCATTGCTTACCACGTGTTGCGGTTTTGGTCACTGGCTCATATCAATGAATTGTGTTACATGCGCATGTGGAAGTTGTTACTGTCGTCTCTATTTCATGTACCTTGTAGTCTGGTGCGGCTTACAAAAATATATAAAACAAAAGACTACTTGTTGTGGGGTGCGCCTTATATACGGTGCACCTTATCGTGTGAAATTACGGCAAGATAATCTACAGCAAAAACAATTATTTTAATTCTTAATTGCTGTTTTCATCTCACATTAGTTAGGCACATTAGCAAACATATTTGTTACCCAACGCGGCATCTTACTTGCTCTACTGAATCAGTCAGTCCGCAGTGTTGGGAGCCGCGATGACTTATCTGCTCTTGGGACCTGTGGGGAGCCTCGGGGGGTGCGGTGAACTTTCACGCCGCAGCATCGGCAACCGCAGCACAAATAAAAAAAGAAGCAAACTTGTGTGCATTTGACTGCCCGAGAATTGAGCTTTGGTTTTTATTCAAGGTGAGAACCTAGACACCGATAAACCCTGTGGTGCTCTATACTTATTTTTTTCTGTTGTTGGAATCAGTACAGGTAATGCTTTCATTATTTTGAATAGGAACCCCAAAACATTATTTACCATACAGACGCTGCCCTGCTTACGAACAAGATCGTTTGTAAATTGAATTTGTTTGTAAGTTCAGTGCTATATTTTGTATGGAATGTATGTTTTAGGTTTATATAAGTATGTTTAAGGCTTGTAAAAGTAACCTGTATTGTTTTGTACTAAAAAAAAAATCAACATTTTATAAAAGAATATGCTTTATGAAGTTAAGTTTAACTTACTTTTGGAAGATGCGCTTCAAGAGGTCTTCCTCTGAGGTAATAAGTGTCCGAGAAAAAGCGTTCCGACCATTTTCTCAACCGCATCAAGCTTTCTTATTCCACTTTCATTTCAAAAGAAACGGCTCGCCTCGTCTTTACACTTTACACCAACCATATTGAATGGATGCACGAGATATTGAACAATAAAAATGTCAAAGTTCATAGCGCGCTGGAGATACAGTATAAAATGTTTACACATGAACTAGGAAGAGGAAGTTGATTTTTTTTCGTCGGGGTGGATGCTGGGTTACCTCTCACGGCGCCACATGCCGATAGCGGCGGTAAGAAGGACTACGTTACTGCCCTGTACTCAGTAAAAGGTGCACACAATACAAAATCTAACTTACAGCAATGCCCGGGTATTTTTCGACATCCTGAAGAAAATATTCGTATCTACCGTTTTTTGTAAGTTGAATGATCATATGCAGGGGAGCTTCTGTAATATGTTTGCTCTGTTGCACGAGTCTAAAGAGGCTATTCTCATTTTTGGAATTGCGGGATATATAGTTTTAATACATCTCAAGAGGTCAGGTTTCTGCGTCTTGTGAATTGAACATCCATCACAGTTGCTCAGGTAACGGCAGGTTATTGTTCAGCTTGAGAACATCATGTGACAAACCTCAGAACACATTTGATGCGGGATTGGTTTTTACTTTGGCAAATCCTTCTTGAAATGAGTAGTTTTGAAAATAGCAGATTGATCTGAAATTGTGCATTCGGATGTCTGATTTAGATACAATGAGACATTATTATAATAAGAATACAATGTTCCCTCACTACCTCTTAGTTTAGTTATTGGGGAAAGAGGGTCCGTACTTTGTGTACATTTGTGTGTTGCGTGCATAGAAGATTACATTTTAGAAAACAGTTTTGGGGTTCACTTAATCAAATGTGTTAATAGTTTTAAAAATGTACTTTACCATATTTTCCGCACGATATAGCGCACCGGACTTCCGGGTGCACCCCCCAAAAATACGCGAGTCTCTTGTGATATTTTTTTCTTACATTAGCCTGAATTATGAGGCACATGGAATCAAAACTACAATAAGAGCTAGAGTTGTACAAACAAAAATTCATTAAGAAGAAAATTAAAATGATTTATTTTATAGAACATCAATTAACATAATGAAATCTGGTTTCGCTTCTAGAATTAATTAATTCATATATTTTCTTGACTTCGAAGTATCCCTTTTTTTCGCCAGACAGCTAGTCCTGGATAACCAGACGTATTTTATTTTGTTTATTTTGGCCTCAACCATTACCTTTATGAGGTCACTGTAAAACTAAAAATAAAGTACAAAAAACTACTAACTATACAGTTACATTCTAAGAGAAACTAACAACAACTTAAACAAGAATACGTCATTTTGTACAAAATGTTACCATCGATAAAAATCCCTGTTGAAGTAATCACAATATGTTTCATATTTACAGAAAATTACTCTCCAAAGCAACAATAAAAGAGAATCTCGTTTCCCTTGTTCCTCACAAGAGGGCACTCAAAAGAGCACTCAATATGTTTCTCAAAGGCAGAACAGTTCTCGTATGCGTTATCATTAAATTGTAGCTGCATTTTTAATGTTATCCACCGTATTTTCCGGTATTCAAGGTGCTCCGGATTAGGCGCATTTTCCGATTTCTGCCCTTATTTTGATTTTTTTTTGTCGCGTTTTATAGTAAGGAAAATACGATACCTAACCTAAAAGATAGAATCCATGGGTTTTGCATTTTTGATTTTTGTTGGATCATTGTAAGTGACTCAAACCAAAAGCAATCCGATACGTCTGTCCACGAAAAAGGACTTCATAGCTTCCCCGGGCTAAGTAAGGACCAATCAAAGATTCTCCTTCTTGAATCTGCGCTATGATTGGTCATTACCCGATATACGCAGCAATCGTGATGTAATGTATTTTGCTTTACATTTATATTTCACTAGAATACAAACCACTCTTGTTTATTCTTTAGTACTGTATTTTTGGCACTGCTAACCGCGCAGGACTACAAACCCTCCCCCAAAAAGTAGTCTTTTCTATATTTTTAATATATAAGCCACACTACAAGGCGTCACCAAGGCTAGGCTAGGGTATAATTACGGTATATAGTTGTGCAAAAAATGTCGCCGTAAATCCTTGTATGAAAGATAAAATGAAACTGGTTTGTGGCTGTAATAGCTCCAAAACCACACTACTAGCCCACAAGTGATTCAGATGAAATACAAAAAGGCACTTTATTTTTTCTCATTATCACACTATTTTTACTCTTGGTGCCGAAAACAAAAGTTTGAGAAAGGAGAAAACAGAACTCGGTCCTGATGTAAACGCAAAAAATCACGACAAAGGAAACGTCTCTTTGGTGTATCTGATGATTAAGCTGATATGCGTTCATTCATATCTTTCAGTGGTAAAGCGTCAGCGCTCTCGCCACTGTTACCTGGGTTCAATTCTCGTTGCATAAAATGTTTTGTGATTTTGACAACGATGTTATTCGATTAATCGTTGCACAAACATGGTGGTAAACCAAAGAACACACAAATACTATATGCGTTTCCAATCGTATCCACCATATATTGCAGTGTATAAGACACACTTGGTTATACTGTAAGTAGCGTGTTTTGGGTTTTTAAGTATGCCTTATAAGTATGCCAAATACGGTAGTTTATCTGGCTGCCCATCCATTTTTTTTACATTTCTATTATGACCTTAGTTCCTGTAAAAGAGACTCCATAATACTTGAACTCCTCAATATCTTCCCAGACTCGTTGAGGACACGTTGACCTTTTCTGGCAAAGTTGCTTTTCTTTAGATTTGTTTGGCACCGTTTTGAATCCCTACTGCTTCACACTCTGCTGCCAACAGTTGCAGTGAAAGTTAAAAGGTCTGAGCTCAATAAAGCCAACAGGACGTGATCACCCGTCCGCCAAAGTGAAACCCGCCTCGGCTGTGTCTTGAAACGATATCCATAAAAGTTATGAACAGTAGATGACAAAGGGCAGATATTGTGCAGTCTAATCTTAGTTGTAAACAAATGGGACCTCGTTATAGCCAGTCAGAGAAAACTCTATCCCTACTTTTACCAGGACAAAAATACCTGGATCAGGTTGTCCTCTCTCCGTTGCCATTTCCAGGGTAGAACAGAGTCCAAATGTTTTCCAGAGGGCTGGTACTAGAGCCTAAGGTGTGTGTAAAGGCAAGCCAGCCTATATCTAGTCGAAGCCCTGACATTGCACAACAGCTTAGTCAGGAAGATTTCCGCAGAACCGGCAGAGGTTCAAATCGCCACGGTCCACGCCTTCGCTGAGATATTGTCTCAAGGTTTAGCCCAGCAGGTGCAGGCCCTGCCGCGAGGGACAATATCAAGTGTGGGCTCCTGGTAACATAATTCTACACAAAGGGAATGGATCTGACAGTTTTTTTTGCAGAGGGTACTATTTGTCTGATCCCTCATGTACGACCTGTTTTCCCTTGGTTCTCCTCTAGGGTGCATTACTGTTGACAACTTTACTTCATTGGTATTCTGAACACATGAAAACCATGAGATAAATATAATGATATTAAATTTTAAGCTCTTACATATACATTTCTGGAAAAAATAACTCCATTTAAATTATTTTAACACACGTTTTGCACTCCTAGCTCATTTGAAAAGCTAGCTAATTTGTTTAAACGAGCTGTACGGAATTTGGAACTGCCGCCATTGTCTGGCTTGTATCATCATTGTAGTTCATGATTTTTGCGCAAGTACAAAGATTTCTGTAAGGCGCTCAACTCATTCATTTTTCCTGGGGTTTGGGTTGGCATTTGGACACTCTTACTTTTCTCAATTTTGAGTTACACTGAAAATTAGAAATATAAATAAAAAAAACTGTGGGGACAAGCATGATGTGACTCTCAGTACCCACCCTTCCCCATTCATCGTACCTCATGTGTTACGCCCCGGACAGTAAGATAAAAGCAGATAAGCACTGTAGAAAATAAAGCATACTTCCTTTGAAATCTGTTGAGCATTGTTGACACATACGAAATAAAAAAGCTATTAACCTTTCAAGTTTTAAGGACACTTCAAACGAAAATAATCAGCACCAGCTTTGATTCTACTAAAACTTGGATTCCTACCCTGGATATCCAAAATTGATTTTTAAAATGACAAATATATTTGGCCTTGTGTAAAGTTGACATAAATATGTTTCCTTTTCACAATTCGAACTCATTTCTGTCTTAGCAAGTTAAATTATTTATAATCTTTTTTATTTATCAGTCTAATGTTTTTGGGTTGCTGACCAGAAGGTAAAAGTAGTTTTTCATATAGGCCATGGAGTGGTGTTTTAAGTGTAATAGAAAGTAGAGTGGGTTGTGTATTTAATCCAATTGTGCAACGCAACGGCAAGATTATTTTTAAATTATAATTTGACAGTATAGAAGTTAGTTGTAAAAAAAAAAAAACACCTTCATTAAAGT
Source organism: Urocampus carinirostris (assembly GCF_059441175.1). Classification (NCBI taxonomy): domain Eukaryota; kingdom Metazoa; phylum Chordata; class Actinopteri; order Syngnathiformes; family Syngnathidae; genus Urocampus; species Urocampus carinirostris. Next base: position 19,770,444 of record NC_142354.1, read on the forward strand.
ACTCTTATTTGTTGAAAAAATACTAGAGCCTATAAATTGTGTTTGTTCTGGAGTATTTGATACATAAAATAAAATGTTTCTAAAATTGTTTGCGTGAAAAACGAGGGATTACTGTAGTTTCTTGTGTAATCCATCTGAACAAAATCGTTTTCTCTCAAGTATTCAACTGTTTTCCCTACCAAAGAAAACTATATTTCATAAACACTACTTCTCATACACGGACAATATTCACCTAAACAACCACTCATGAATATGAAGGAGTTCTGTTTACTGGACCTCAAGGTCTTTTTCAGTTTTGCACCTTCACACACTACTTGCACTTGATGAAATGATATTTTAACGTTACTCCCGGATGTCTAATTCAGGTGAAACACTCCTGTGGGTGTTGTTAGGCTATTGTTGTTTGTTCCAAGCGTCTCGGGGGGTCCTTGGCTTGTTGTCGAGTGTGATATTGTGGAACAAATGGCTCAGTTGAACAGCAGAGGAGATTGCCCTCAGGGCATGGAAAAGAGGGAAAGGAGTTTGCATGCTGAGACATTACATGTTCTTGATCCAAAGAGCCTTTGAACACCGGTTTCCTCTTGAAACAAAAGATGGTAAAAACTTTGGAGTGGAAGGTGAATAAAGACAAAGAGTGTTAAACTATTAAAGTTGTAATATCCACTTGGGCTGAATTTAAGAACTATTTTCGTAGTTTTCATTAGTTTTTTTCCCTTAAATTTAGTTCAACACTAATTTAATAAATTGGGAAATTAATCGCAAAAAAAGTGGTGAAATAACATATATTTGTACAAACAAAAATAAAAAGCTCAATGCTTGGTCAGTAGAGACAAAAATTCATAAATATGTAAATAATGTCCTTTTTAGGGACAGACAAAAAAAAAAAATAATATGATAAAATCAGGTAAACATTTGTATATTAGTAAAGCAAAAATAGGCTCATACAACATAACAACATTAAATAAAACAAATATTATGTGCATTTAGTGAAGTTCTTTACTCATGACCATTCGACTTACATAAAACAATATCTATGAATATTTTTTTCGGGATGTCAAAAAATATCCAGACATTGGTGTAAGTTAGATTTTGTATAGTGTGCACCTTTTTCCGATTACAGGACAGTACTGTAGTGCTTTTTTCCGCCGCTACCGACGTGTGGTGGCACTTTAAGAGGTCACCCAGCATCCCACCCCGAAGAAGAAATCCTGCTTCTACCTCCTAGTTCGTGTGTAAACATACAGTTCTATGTGTTTCTCCAGCGCGCTCATAACTTTGACGTTTTTATTGTTAAATATCTCGTGCATCTATTCAATATGGTTGGTGTAAAGTGTAAAGAAGAGGCAAGCCACTTCGTTTGACATGAAAGTTTAATAAGAAAGATTGATGCGGTTGAGAAAATGGTTGGACTGCTTTGCGGCCACTTTTTACCATGGAGAAGGAAGTCGCCTAACTCTTGAAGCCCATCTTCCAAAAGTAAGTTAACCTTAACTCATATAGCTTTATCGAGCAAATTATTTGAATAAATGTTTATTTTTTTAGTGCCAAACTTATACAAGCCTTAAACATACTTATACAAACCATAAACATACAAACTATAGCAATGAAGCAACTTACAAACGAACAAATTCAACTTACGAACGATCGTCCGGAACCCATCTCGTTCCTAAGTTGGTCTGTACACTTAGTGGTCCACTGCAACGTCTGTAACGAAAGAAAGTAATGATTCTCAACAGTTTGAAACAAATAACCTATATCCTTTTTAACGCTTTAAATACTGTTGTTGTTCTTTGGACTTCTAGCATTTAATTTCAAATATTTTTATAAGGCAGAATCTGGCATAACATGCAAGCTCTCTCATATTAAACTGTACACCTATTAGATGCAGCTTGCATGTCATCAAAACAGAGTCTGTAGAAAGTGGAGTTCGTACAAATACTATTTCGTTCAAATTTGTGACGTACTCTTTAAATGTTCATGCAACACGGAGCTGCCGTCATGATACGCAAGGTCTGCTTTGCAAACTTTGCAAATAGTCTTTTTATAAGCCCTGTGCAGGCTGAAGTACTCCAAAACTTTAGAAGTTTTGGTACGCGCACTTGATGTTGATGCCACCATATCTGTATGCTTATGTAAGCGCTCGAGTAGTGTGGTTTCGGCGCTATTGCGCATGAGTGACTCTCTATGGAGATTATACTCAGGTAGAGACTTTTCACTCAGTTGGAGGAACATGTCTGGTGACAATAATCAACAATGTAATTCATTTCTCCAAGTTATTTCGTCGTTTTTTGTCGACAACCTCGACTAATCATTGCAGTCCTAATATCCACTAGTCTCCTTCATTTTACTGGTATGAGCGCGGTGTAGCTCTCCCTGTCTCGGACCCAGCACAAAATGCATTTTCTGCTCGCTTCAATCAGTGATTCTGTTGCTTTAATCCTCTGCCCTCGGGGGACTGCTGACATGGATGAGAGTAAACTGTTGACATGGAGCTGTCTCCTATTCTCTCTGATCAAAGGCCGCTCGGCCCTCCTGTTTCACACAACCTGGCTTCAAATATGCTCTGAGTTTCTGCCCAAGATTCAGACTCCATCTCTGTTGCGCGCACGTCATTTTAATCCCCTGCATGTTGATAGATCGCGATCGCAAAGCGGATATTTATGACAACTTCGCCGTAACCTCTGTAACCTTCCTCTGAGCACGAAGCGTTCGATTTTGGAACGCACTCACGTCGCACTGACTGACGTTTCTCCAGGCATCGATGCACTGACTTAAAGTGTGAGGAGAGCTTTGCTTCATGCCGTGCTGTTTAATTAATCCCAAGTAATGATGCAATTATTAGTAACTGCTAAGATCATTTTAAGTGGCTGGAGGGGTGAGCGAGGCTATGACGCTAAACAAACAAGTAAGAGACTTTTAACTCGCTGACTTTTTGGTTACATTTCCATAATGTTTTTATGTGGATTACATTTGTTTTATGTAAAATTCAGCCGTTATTGTTTGCTGATTTAAAAACGAAACATTCCTTGTGTTTCGGAAAACTTCTCGTTACTGATTACTATGTCTATCACAAATTAATGAAAACGCTTTTAACTCCATAACAAAAAAATGAATACTTAGAACAGGCGGGGTGCATCGTTTGAGGTGTCGCTAAAAAGTTGAAAATTGAATATAGTATCTGTTTACAATGCCAGACTAATTTCAAAGAGCCTTTATAATTGTTTTTCTTCCGCACCTATCTCCTTTTAAGTGACTTTTGGAAAAGCATTTTGGGCCGTGGAATGAGGGGGTGTTGGAGAGTGACTTAATGCACGTCACCGCAGTTTTCTAGTAGTGTAGCATGAAAATGGCGGATGTAAGAGAAGGCCTGTCTTAAGTACATTCCAAACGCCAAGCCAAATTCCCCAAAAAGGTGAAAAAAGTTTATTCGAGCGTGTCTAAGGAATGCACGTACTTGCCCCTGCAAAATAAGGAGCTTGACACAGGCTACAATGATAGAATAGAATGTACCTTTATTATCATTGTTACAAAATGAGTTCGGTATTGTGACAACGAAACTGGACGTGGCACTCCAGTGGCACACATATAGACTTTGTAAGATAAAAGATAAAACATAAAAATAAGAATATAGAAATAATTTGGATACATACGAGCACAAAATATTTACACAAGAAAGTATGGGCATATAAAGCAGAAAATATTTACATTGGCTGTTGACTTACAGGGGATTGTAGTAGTGCAATATGCAGTAGTGCCAATAGGCAACATCATGAAAAGTAAGCATAGGCATGAATCCAATTTTACATCAACTTTAGAAAAGCAAAAACCAAAACATAATGCTCTTCCTTAGATAGCTTTTGTTTCATTTGGGAATTTATTTTTTACTTCAACTACAGATATTGATTTTTAAATCGCTAATAGAACACAGAGAATACTGGGGTTGGCTCCCTATTTTCTATACCGATACCCTAAAAAAGGCTGGTATCAGCAGTCTCCGATCATTAAACAATATATTAACTGGGTTGTCATGCATGTTTGCAAATAGTGTGGCGCAATGATTTAGCTAGCTTGGTTAACATCGGGTACTTTTCGCGCTGATGTTTTTTCACAAAGATGTTCTAGCTGAGCAAATAAATATTTATTCATCCTTTGTTTTTTTTATTATCCATGTATCAACAAACCCTGGACTGTCGAAAATTTGCTTACCTCATATTATAATTTATATACTTTAACTTTAAATTTTTTTGTTGTTGTGGCTAGATTACTGTGATACCATTTATGGAATATTTTGACACAGGCCAGACCAGGTAAGTTACGGTTGCGATGGTGCCCAATTGGCCATGCCCGTTTGGCGCCAGCTGCAGCCCGTTGACAGATTGGCTTCCCTTCTATTTAAGCTCAGTGCTCTCACTCTCCCTTTGTCTGTCTGTTAACGAACCTCTGCCCTGCAAGAAGTGGGTTTTGACTTTGTCCGGTTTCCTGCCTGCGTTTCCTCCCTGGTATCGTTCCTGTCTATTTTTGTCCTGTTTATTATTCACTCCAGTTTTCGTTCCCGTCTAGTTCGTCCTGTTTAATCTATATCCTGTTCAGATATCAATCCTGTCTGTCCCATACCTGTCCGGTATTGACCCCATCTGTCCTATATCTGCTCGGGCAATTGGTATCGATCTCGTCGGTCTCTGGCTTCCTGTCTTTCCACGCCAGACTGCTGCCGAACGTGTATGACTCCCCATTTCCCGCAAAATAAAAGGCTCGTGTGAGAAACATTTATGCTGGTCGTGACAATATAAGGAATTAATTAAAACTGGATGGCTATGTCATGACATCCAGCAAAAAAACTGAGAAAACATTTAACAGACACAATGCCTTGTACAAAAGGCACATTTTTGGGGTGGAAAAGTGAATGCTGCAAAAGCATCTTTTCAAGTCTTAGAAATTTTTGGTGACTACATTAAATTCTGGATTAAATTTCTTCCACATTGGGTTGGGTGAACACAACACAATTTTTGTTGGTCTAAATCATAACTAAACTAAACCAGACCAGCCCAAAATCCAATGTCCAAGGAACGTCTGTTACTGCATTGATAGGATTTCTGACTATCGTGCCCTTGAATTTGTTTTTGTGCTCAATACTTAATATATTTTGGCACGATGGAATAAGACACACATAAGATAAAGCAATTGGTCCTTTGTAGTCTTCATCAGTTTTTCATAATCATTTGTGGGCACATTACTGAAAAAAAATAATTACAGTTGCTAGTTACTTCATTTAAAAAGTAAATAATTCAGTTGACCCCCAAATTATTGACACCAAAAAGTAGTGCGTTACTTTAAAAGTAACTATCTAATTACAAATTCATGTATATACTTGGATTGATGGAGACCCCTTTAAACTGCTTTAAAAAAGCCACATAACAAAATAATAGAAGAAAACATGTACAGCAACCTCTGGAGCCAGCGAATCCTTCATATTGCATTGTGCAATCTCGAGAGCTTTTAAAAAAATACAGTACTTAGCCAAGACACTTCATATCCATTTTGTCATCAGGCTTTGAACTACTCTATGATCTTCTTTGCTATTTCTGGGTACTGTCAAAGACCTTTTTTCATTTTTTATCTTTTTTTTTTATCCATGCATGCGCATTAAAAAAAATATTTTACAAAGAAATACCTAGATAACGCACACTTATAGCCTAAATTGTGTGCTCATATTTGCCTTATTGATTTATGGTTAGTCTATTGCAGGGGTGGGGAACAAGTTTGACCCAAAGAGCCGACATTTTTAACTGTGAGAGTCAAAGAGCCACAACACGCACTGACCTGCCATGACAGACAGACGCACACAAAGGCCGACAATTAAAAACATATTATTTCCCATAACACACTTCTCTCCTTTTAATACAACAAGTATTGTTCATGTGTTGATTTCAAGGAAAGTGTCCACCCTCAATACATACAAAAAAACTAAACATGAAACAAGGCAAAGAGCCATAGTATATAGAAAATATTATGAGGCAAAGAGCCGCGTTCTTATTGGCTAAGAGCCGCGTGTTCGCCACCCCTGTTCTATTGTTTCTATATGAGCCACGCCCGACTCCGCACACACTGCCTACAATTCTCTACTGTTGAGATACAACCAAATATGCGCACCGGAATACAGCACATGTAAGCTGACTACTTGATTTCAGTACTTTATCTTATTGTTGTTATCGGGCTTGGATGTGAATTTATGCGGTAGAGAGAATATCTACATGATGAAAAATACATACTGTGTTTGAGACCGCACTACCATAACTGTATTCAGTTATAGTTTGTAGTTAAATATATTATGACCCAAAGAGTCATAATCGTAAAATAATTATTTATTTATTCATGTTATTTTATTATTATTATTTTTAAGAGACATAACTTATATAATAAAACAAAATTCATCAAAAAGGCCAAACCTGCTTTCCATCCAAAAGCTATTTTTTCAGTGCATTTTATTTCACTCTGTAATGTTAGATGATTTGATAACATTTATTAAATAATTCGTCCATAGCCCGTGTCCCATAAAAACAAATATACCAATTCAAATGCGTCTCCGCCCCAACCCCCCCCCCCCCCGCCCCCGTTACTTAAGATCATTGAGGCTCATTTCGAGGATCACTTTTTTCGTGAATAACTGTTAAATACAAGATATGAATACTTGTTAAATACAAGGTGCAGGCAAGAGTTCTTTTGTGAAAATGTTCAAAAACTTTAAACAAAAAGTTCACGGATGTATTTCCATTAAGCGCAGTGAGCGCGTGAAAAGGGGGGGAAAGTTCTGTGTGTCCACCCCTATCACTCACCCAATTGAATTGCTCTGTGTGCTTGGCTAGTGCTTTTGGGTGTTTACAGTTTGTTCTATGGGTTTTTATGTTGACATGTCTCAACAGTGAACATACATTATTTAATGAGCTTCCATATCATGGATTCTTTAGTGAAGGACAGCCAAAACAGGGTCTGTTGGTTTGACACCTTGACTGTAAACTGTAGTTCAGACTGTGCCCTTTAGATACTGGACCGGACAGCTTGGATTATCAGCTTTGGGTATGCACGCACCAAACCTGACTTTGAAGTTTTCGGAATTGGAACGTTCGATAGGAAATAAGCATGTGAAGTATTGCCCTTCAGGATTTGCCTGGACCGATGAAGTAAAGTAGCAGATTAATGTAAAAATGTACAAAGCAGTAGCAGCAATTGACTCTGAGAAGAATAATTCCGTTAGCGTTTGTCCCATACTGTTGATAATAATAACTTTATTTTTATCTCAAGCTAACCTGGTAAACTCGTGAACTGATTTGTTCACATTTGTAGACGATCCAAAATGGAGGAGTGTGTTCAGTCCTCAAACACGGTCAGAGAATCAGGAAAATCAGTTTGATGGTTGTCAAAGTAACAAGAAGAAAAATGTGAGATTTAATCCTGTGCAGTTGACAGTGTCACTGCTTGTGGCAGCTACGCCGTAGCGCATCAGCGGCACTGTTGAGTTCCAGGCCAGCTGCCGCCGAAATGGATGTAATTGTTGGTAACTGCTGGAGTGCACAACACATCACAAGCTCTGCAGGCTGGCAAATCTTGTTGTCTGCAGGTCTTGATGGTGATGATCATTGCCAGCCTTTCGGGCTTTGTGTCAAACGATGCTTACTGGACTGGAAGCGAGAGGTTTTCTTTGGCATGTGTTTCTTCTTGTTGCTTCCTAAGATTAGGTGTATGGGTGGTAGTTTCCACTCAAGTGTATTTTAATTATAATTTCCCCCTGGTGTTACAAACATGATGAAAGTTGCAGCAACTTGCATCTGATAGTATATTGTTTTTTCCCGACTATTAGTCGCAGCACCTTAAAACAGCAATTTGGCCTCATAACCCACAGAATATTGTGGATAAGATTGAAAATGCATAAGGTGATTATAATTATGTGTTACTATTCAAGGCTATACTGTGTATTACCGCATTTGATCAGTGAATGTGCAGTGTTTGATCAGATGGAGAAACATCAATTACCTAAATTGCAAAACTTTGTATGCAACCGGATTCAAACCCGAGTAGTGGCAGTACCAAAAGGCCACAAGTGGTACAGGTGACATATAACAAGGCATTGCAGCTTATCTCAAGTCAAGTCATGTTTATTTGTACAGCCCTTAATCATAAAGAGTCTCAAAGGGCTGCACAGATCACAGATTATTGCAAACCACAGACTATTATGACACCATCCCCTTATCTAAAACCTACATGAGGGCAAATAATACACTTATTATCAACATAAAATATAGGTTAATCATATGCTATAGAATAGAAGTGTGTTTTAAATTTAGATTTAAACATTTCCACTGAGGTTGCAGATCAAATCTCAGGGGGAAGAGCATTCAAAAGCACCGGGGCCCAAACCTGCGACTCTCTTCTTGGCTCTTGGGATCACTAGTAGACCAGCATTTTCAGAGCGAAGGCTCCGGACCAGAACAGGGGGGAATTCCATCTGAAAGATATGAGGGAACAAGTCCATGGGTGATTTTGTATACTACCAACAGAACCTTAAAATCACATCTTAAGCTATCAGGGATCTAATGCAGGTTAGATAAAATCGGGATAATGTGATCAAACTTTCTTGTCTTAGTTAAAAGCCTCGCTGCAGCAATTTGTACCATCTAAAGGCTCTTGATTTCGGACTTCGGGAGACTGGAGAGTAGTGAATTACAGTAAATAAGGCATCCTTTATCACACTAGTTTTACCAATGGTGCCTAAAACACTGATTTGCATAGTGCATTCTGACAGGTTGAACAGTTTATCCTCTTCTTCAACAAATGTAAGATGATTAAGAAAACAAAATCATATAAAAGCTGTTACATGTGTATGCATGGTGATTGTGAAGTAATAGAGAGACTATTGAACCAAAGAGTTGGTAACCCAAAATGTTGAAAAAGCCATACTGGACCAAAAAACCTGAAATCAACACATGTTTGGAGACACAAAAAATCAGATATATTTTAAGCCTGTTAGCACACCACATTGAATCGTTAGTTGATATGGGCAAAATTCTGTGAGAAAAATTAAAAAAAGCTTAAAACAGAGGAGAACTGGTCCGAGTTCACTTCAGAGATGAAAGCAAATTTAATTTATTTTTGTTTGATGGGAAGCACTATGTCCGGCAACACATTGGAAAAAGACTAAACACAAGTGTATAAAAAAAGTCAGTGAAAGGAGGAGGAGGTATTTTCATTGTTTGGGGCGTGTTTTCTGCAGCGGCAGGTGGACTTTTTGCATAGCTACATGGCCGAGTGAATGCAAATGTGTATCAGAACCTTCTCCTAGAGCACATGGTTCCTTACTGGCGTTCATCGCCCAATCAGCCTTTAGTCTCTACGCAGAACAATATTTCATGTCACACAGAAAAACGGGTAAATCTTTTTTTTGAAGGTGAAATAATTCTCAACCCAATAGTCATTAGCTAGAAAATCCTCTGTGACAAAGTTATGGTAAAAAAAAACACTATAATCTTCAGACTGTGGAGGGGGCTGGAAGAAGAATGGAGCAAAACTACTAGTTAAATCCTGTGGCCGCAGATGTGCTGAAGTCATTCACAGCAGAGGCCTGTACACTTCTTACTAACTGCTGGCTGTTGTAACCCTCATAATTTCTTTTCCATGCCAAAGCAATTGCTCTTCTTTTATTTTGATCAGCGTGTTCTCTAATTTTAATCAGTGCGTTTTCTGAAAAATATTTTTTTTGTGAATTGACTTTAGAGCCACTAGTTACAACCCTTTAGAATGCACTATGCAAATAAGTGCTGTTGGCACTGAGTAAAACTACTGTTCTGCCTTTTCCTATTTCATACATACCACTGGTGGTTTATTGTTAAGGTGTCTGCACTCTCACAGCCTCTAATCGGGTTCAAGCCCCATTGCATACCATGTTTTGCGATCATGGTCATTGACACTTATCCATTGATCCATCTTTGTGACAACATGGTTATAAACAAATGCACACTGTAGCTCTTACTAAAGTCTCACATGCGCCTTATGTACGGAAAAAAAAACATGACAAAGAACTAATCGTTGGGTGTGTGCCTTATTGCCCAGTGCGCCTTGCAGTGCAGAAAATATGGTACCCGAACATTAATGCAAAATACCAAGCATAAAAATAGATAGATAGATAGATAGATAGATAGATACTTTATTCATCCCCGAAGGGAAATTCACAAAATTGCTGTGAATGTGTCATATTTACAATCCACTGGCCTAGCACAGCATTAACATTTGGCAAATCTCATTTTGGCAGAGTCCCTAAATGTTCTCTTCCCCTTCGCAGTTGCATCAGATGGCCAGCCTCACCATGCTGGAGCAAAGCATCAAGGGAGCACAAGTCTAATAAGGGAAAGGAGGGCAGCTGGGGACTCCTACTGGTCCTACTCAGGTAAATTGCATTTCGAAATCAGTTGTTTGTCTTTCTCACTTTATTGGTCCCTGGGAGAGAAATTCTGTGATTTGTATAAGTGTGTTCTTTCTTTTTATGCTTTCCGTCTCTTTCTGAACGCCTCCATTTTAACAGGAAGACAAAGCCTCTGCACTAAGACATAACTCTTTAAGATTTGTCTGTGTTCCTGGCAAGCGCTTTCATCCGATGCACATTGCAACAGTTGGCCCAGATGCAAAAACAGCTGTAATTTTTTTGCTTCCTCCTGCTTCTCGCCATTGTTGTTAGAGACCATTTTAATGCCAAACAAAGCGTTTCTGGGGAAATCAAAATTGCCTCCCCTGTATTAGGTCCACCAAGGGTTTTAATCAGGCAAGACAACACTGAGAGAAGAGCAAGAGAAAAACGAGCTGCAGTTTTATAAATGTCTTCTTGATGTCTTCAAAGCCAGGGGCCACTTGCTAAGCAACTGGTGCTGAATTTCTCTCTCTCTCTGTCTCTCTGTCTCTCTGTCTCTCTGTCTCGTTGTCTCTGTCTCGTTGTCTCTCTCTCTCTCGTTGTCTCTCTCTCTCTCTCGTTGTCTCTCTCTCTCTCTCGTTGTCTCTCTCGCTCTGCCTCTCTCTCTCGTTGTCTCTCTCTCTCTCTCGTTGTCGCTCTCACTCTCTCGTTGTCTCTCTCTCTCTCTCGTTGTCTCTCTTTCTCTCTCCCTCTCTCTCTGTCTTTCTCTCTCTCTGTCTATCTGTCTGTCTCTGTCTCTCCCTCTCTCTCTCACTCTGTCTCTCACTCTGTCTCTCTCTCTCTATCATTGGTCTGTTTTTTTCTCTTTCTCTTGTCATCTTTTTCTTCTTTATTTTTATCTATTTATCTAGTATTCTTTCTCTCTATGTGCCTCCCTTTCTCTCTTTCACTTATTCTATCTTTGCCTCTCTTCTCTCTTTTTCTCTTTCATGGTCATACTAAAAATCTAAATTAGGAATGTCAAAAGATTAAGCCTCAACTCGTCACACTATATCTGCTTTAAAGATTTATCTCAATAAGTACAGCTTTGTTAAAGCCTTAACTTTAGAGTTGGGTTTTGTAGCTTTAACTGCACATCTAAAATAACTTTGGATTTCCAGCACCCTCTGGTGGTCATTTTATTTGTTCAGTCTAATTTTAACAAGGCATTTTGTAGCCACCCACATTAAATTCCTAGATGAAGTGCAACCCATTTGAGTTTCTTCATTAATTGATTCGGTGTGCATTAGTGCCTCACTATTAATTAACTTGTTTGTGATTGTAGGTTGCTTATGTGCATTAAGCTTAACGTTACCTTTACTAATGTGTGTAATTATGGCCTTATCTCATTCCTCTTACCCTTGCATGGATGAGAAATATACTTGGCATTGTTTTTTTATTTGTATTTACATTTGATGTACATAAACCTCCTGTACACACAATGTTAGTTTTTTGAGCGTATGATTTTATTTTTCCCTTTTTGAGTGACTGACTTTCTTAGAATAATTCATTTTGGAGTCCAATAAATTAGTGATGATGGTTAAGCCACTAAAAATACCAGCAACTAAGCTAAACATTACATAAACAGAACCAACAAACATACGCTGCAACACTAACAAATGAGATACGTTCCAGACGATGGTTCGGAAGTTGAATTTGTTCGTAAGTTGCTTCAGTGATATATTTTGTAATGTATGGGTGTATTTAAGTATGTTTAACGCTTGTATAAGTAACCCTGTATTGTTTTGTTCAAAAAAAGATTTCATAAACTAATATGTTATATTAATACAAATAAAGTTGAGTTGAACTTACTTTTGGAAGATGCACTTCAAGAAATCCTCTATGGTAAAAAGTGTCAAAAAAAAGTGTTCCGACCATTTTCTCAACCGCATCAAGTTTTCTTATTCGACTTTTGTTTTTCACTTCACACCAACCATATCGAATGGATGCACGAGATATTAAACAATAAAAACGCCAACGTTCTTAGCGCACTAGCGATACAGTACACGTTGTTATGTTTACACACTAACCAGGAAGTAGAAGCCGGATTTCTCCTTCTGGGTGGATGCTAGGTGACCTCTCACAGTTCAACGTGGTGGAAAGAAGCACTACAGTATTGCCCTCTACTCAGAAAGAGGTGCACACGATACTAAATCTAACTTACAGCAATGTCCGGATATTTTCCGACAATAAGAATAAGTCTTTCGTAAGTCGAATGGTCGTAAGTAGGGGAGCGTTTGTATTAACTTTTGCCATCCATGGCTGCTAGTGTTTTATTTTCAACTATTTAAAACACCAGGCTGGCCAAAAGTGGTATTTATATTTCTCTACCCTAACCTTTAGAGTCCTGTTTAAAATGTTCTTCTGCACACTGCACAGCAACTTTATTTGATGAACGAGGAAAATACATGTGTATTTTACAACATACACACAACATGCATCATTGCCCTTTCACATTTTGTGGTTCTTCCTAAAACTCTACATGAACAGGAGTGATTGTCCTCAATAGTTTAATGTTTAAGATCACGTACTTTGTTCTCACACCATATGTACAATGCCTGCTGGAATTAATTAAAGGCATGGAAATGTTCTGCTAAACTCATGTTTATTTTTATTATTTTTTTGTTGTTAACCTTTTAAAGCAATACTTCATGTTCTAGTGAAACACATTTGCAGCAGACACCTGAGGCCCCGGTGCAAACAAAGCTGTCCAGCGGGAAATAGAGGTTATGTGCTTTGGTAAAGGGCACCTCACTTGATGGGCCCAGGAGGCGAGAAGCACTCTGTTAAATTGTATTTACAGCTAGCAAGGTCCAAAAACAGCTTCTGGGAAAAAAATAACTAACTTGCTCTCAGAATGTAATGCAATTCTGTGAATGATTGGATCACGGGGGCAGTTTGTATTTGATAAAATAAAAAGGATTGCAAGAGAAAACTATGCAGAAAATGGGGCAAACCTGCAAGTGTGCAGGTACAGGTTTTGATCTCCCCAAGTTGACCGGTACAGGAAGTGAATAACAAGCCAAGCATGACTGCTGCTTCACTTCTTACAATATGTAACGCATTAGAAGTGGGCTGTAATCACTTGAAACCTGACCTTGTTTTTTCGAGCCACCTCCCTTATGAGGAGGTAAATGATTAAACGCGCCATGAGAATTATTTGGTGCTGACTGGAGGTAAGACCCTGGGACAACGAAGCGCGAGATGATTGACTGATTTTCAAACACGCTTCCAGTGGTGGAAATCAGATTAGATGCCTAACCAAAGTGGTGATATATAATTAATTAGTAGATGACTGTGTGAAATTACGCATCTCCGCAATAAAAGTTAATGTTATACGTAATAAAATGGCATTAATTTTTAATGATGACAATCATTTCAGCCCGCCTCTGCTGTGTAGAAAATCCTATATTTCTAGCTGCAAATATACCATTTGACATATTTCAATTGCGCATGCATCGTTGATCCCCTTATTTATATTGCATTCCATCATAATGACAAACCGAAGCATTTAATCGGAATCATCTTCTTGACACCTGCCCGATAACAGAATTGTCTGATACGCACGTTATGTAGAAATGAAAACAAAGCGGATATTGGTGTGCAATTGTGCAGTGAGCTAATCCTTCACCAGTCAGCTGGCTTGGCCGCCGGGAGGGAGAAAAGGAGGCATTGAGGCAACGTCGAAATGTCCATTTGCCTCGAAACGGTAATTAGCGGCTAAGGCTGTGAATGGAGGACCGACAAGCGTGCCTCGGCAGCTAAATGGTTATTAAGGGCATTTGCTCTGTGCAAGTGAGTGGAAAAAGAAACGCGGACAGCTGGTTGCGCCCGAAGCTGGAAGGTAGTGAGGACAAGACAAGACTTCAGCGTTGAGCTATGCACACAAACATGCAGCATCCTACCAGCTTGCACATCCAGCATCTGATCAAGAATTAGAACGGTGTTTCTCAACCACTTTTACCAGAATGTTTCTTAAGTCAAAACAATTTTGGTCTATGCCATGAACTGTACATTCGCTGAGAAACTTTGACGAAATATAGATCAGTGTTTTTCAACCCTTTTTGAACCAAGGTACACTTTTATTTATACGAAAAAGTCCTTAGGCACATGTTTGAAAATGAAGTTATGTCAAATATTTCACTGTACTACTTCATAAGAAGGTAGTTAGTATATAAAACATAATACTAAAAAAAGATAATTAAAAAAGAATGATGTACTTTATTTGTTTTTATTTTTTACAGTGCAACCTTAACCCGCTTTGTTGAACAAATTAAGTCATTAAATGTACTGTACTAACTCATGAGCAGATAATCAGTATATAAAAATTATATAAAAATCTCCCGCCACCTACTGATATGGATGAATATTACAGTTCCTTGTCTGAAGAAGGCAAAAATACTGAATAATAGCCTGATTTTTTTTGAAAGATAAAATTGGGCAAATTCCAGCGGCACACTAGACAAGGTCTCACGGCACACGAGTGTGTCCTGGCACACTGGTTGCAAAACACTGAGTATATATATACAGACGCTACCATACTTACGAACGAGGTTCCGGACAATCGTTCTTAAGTTGAATTTGTTCATAAGTTGTTTCAGTGCTATATTTTGTATGGAATGTATGTTTAAGGTTGATATAAGTATGTTTAAGGCTTGTATTAGTAACATGTATTGTTTTGTACTAAAAAGAAATCATAAAATAATAGGATCTATAAATATGAATAAAGTTAAGTTTAACTTACTTTTGGAAGATGCGCTGCAAAAGGTCTGCCTTCATGGTAAAAAGTGGGCGAAAAAAAGCGATCCCCCGTTTTACCAACCGCATCAAATTCTCTTATTCCACTTTAATTTCAAAAGAAACGGCTCGCCTCTTTTTTACACTTTTTACTAATTGTCGGTAACTGTCCATCCATACATCCATCCACCATCTCGGTAGCCTAGATGGTAGGGCGCCCGTTCAGAGACTGGGAGGTCGCTGGTTCAAGCCTCGGCCGAGTCATACCTAAGACTTACAACATTGGTACTCTTTGCCTCCCTGCTTGGCATTAAGGGTTGGAATTGGGGGGTGTGGTCACCTAATGACTCCCAACACAGCAGTTGGGTCTAAAATGGCGGCGCCCTGTTTGGCTGCGGCTGCTTCGGCTCGCTACAGTTTAACTGCACGGGTCAGGTGTATCGACATTTCGTTCTGTGTGCATGGTTACAAAGAATGACAATAAAAATAAATTCTATTATATTCTATTCATTACCTGCACTGCTTATCCTCAGTAGGGTCGCGGGGGTGCTGGAGCCCATCCCAGCTATCTTCGGGCAGGACACCCGAACCCTGCCATCCAGTCGCAGGGCACACAGGAACAGACAATGCGCTCGCTCATTCACACCTAGGGAAAATTCGGACCAGCCAATTTACCTGACATGATTTTGGAATGTGGATGGAAACCGCAGTGGCCGGAAGAAATCCACGCAAGCACGGGGAGAACATGCAAACTCCACAAAGGAAGGGTCGATCTCATGACCTCAGAAATGTGCTGCACACGGGCTAACCGCCGTGCTGCCTATATATATATATATATATATATATATATATATATATATATATACGCATATGTAAATATGATTTCCTCATTTGAGAATGTCTGATTTAAGACACTCTCGACTTTAAATTTATGCTACTATTTCAAACAATTTTCAGTCTAGATGCATGATTTAAAAACAAATTTTGTCAGAACAGCGTCAAACATAATAGAATAGAAGAATATAATAGAATATACCTTTATTGTCATTGTTACAAAATGGGTTGAACATATCGTGACAACGAAATTGGGCGTGGCACTCCAGGTTCACATTTAACAGTGAGGATAAAAGAAAACAAAGAAGATAAAGGAACAAAGAAGATAAGGTTATAATTCACACAATATAAAGGGAACAAACAAGATAAAGGTTATATTTTACACAATATTTACACAAGACAAAAACTGCCGATTGCAGGTGCTATCAAGCAATTCACTGCAATACTACAATTTATTTAGGTAAAGAATTACAAAAGTAAATATTACGATATTCACAGAGGCAAAATAATAACCCAATCATTCTTAAAATTGAGCTGGTGCTCGCTCTGTGAATGAAGCAATGATTGCGACCAAAGCGCTTATCTAACATGTCACTTTCCCATGTGCATTTCCTTATGAACTTTGATGTAAGTAGCCTCAAAACCCACACGATGAAATTTGATTAAAAGTTATTTAAGGCAAGCTGGTACGTGCATGCGAGTGTGGGATGGAAGCGTTTTTCATAAGAGGGATGATATCATCCTACCAAAAGACTCCCACAGGAACAAAGCTATGCATCATTTTTTCTTTTTATCTATGCTGCTTCCCTGTCTTCCCTGTTCAATATTTATCCTTTCTTATTTTTTTGATTTGTTCAATGTTCCACAACGGTTTCTTTTTTTACCTCCACACGTTTGTTTTATATCATTGACACAAGCAGTGGAGTATTTGCTGTGCCCTTATATACCTCTGTTTATTTCCCGCCATGTAGCATCGAAAGTAGAGTCCTGTCAGGTTGCAGAAAATGCTTTATTTATTATTCCATTAGATACAATTAAATACAGACACTGCCCTACTTATGAATGAGACGATCCGGACGATCGCTGGTGAGTTGAATTTGTTTGTAAGTTGCTTCAATGCTATATTTTGTATGGAATGTATGTTTAAGGTTTGTATAAGTATGGTTAAGCTTGTATAAGTAACCTGTATTGTTTTGTACTAAAAAAATACACATTTCATGAAATAATATGCTCAATAAAGATAAATAAAGTAAAGTTTAACTTACTTTTGGAAGATGCGCTTCAAGAGTTAGGCGACTTAGAGAGTGGCCGAAAAAAAACATTTTCTCATACGCATCAAGCTTCCTTATTCCACTTTAATTTCAAAAGAAACGGTTCGCCTCTTCTATACTCTTTACACCAACCATATTGAATGGATGCACAAGATATTCAACAATGAGAATGTCAACGTTATTAGCGCGCCAGAGATACAGTACAGTATGTTTATACACAAACTGGGAAGAGGAAGCCCTATTTTTTTCTTCGGGGTGGATGCAGGGTGAGCTCTCACAGCGCCACACGCAAGTAGCCCTGGAAAGAAGCACCACAGTACTGTCCTGTACTCGGAAAAGGCGGCACACAATACAAAATCTAACTTACCAGCAATGTCCGTATTTTTGCCGACATCCCGAAAAAAATATTCGTACATACCGTTGTTTGGAACTCGAAGGTGCGTGAGTTGGGGAGCGTCTGTAGCTTTCATTACAGTATTTGTGTAAAACATTGATTAGAATTTACATTAAAGCAGTGCCACCAAAACTACAATTCAGTTTATAGCTAATTATGAAATACACATTTTCTATGAAAACTACAAAACTTCAAGCAAAACCCCAGCAGTTCTCACTTTTGTATTGACAATTTTGATTGTTCTTTGGTTCTTCATCTTGCATTATGGCCATCACCTGGACACTTGCAGTATCAGTAAGTTAGGTGTGCAATTTTTGTTGTTTAAGAACCACGATAACCAAGCTGCAATGGATGTTGCAATAACAAATAATACACAGATATTGTCAATGTGAAATATAGGTCTTTCATAAGCTTTAGAATAAAGTGTGTTTTAAGCCTAGATCTAAACAGTTCCACTGAGGTTGCAGATTGAATCTCATCGGGAAGAGCATTCCACAGCACTGGGGCCCGAATGGAGAACACTCTCAAAACTGTGGATCTCTTGGCTCTTGGGATCAATAGTAGACCAGGGCCAATAATTTGTCAGGAACAAAGGTCAATATTAATCAGAATAATAAATAACCCTGTGTGTTATCAACAATATAATGCATTGTTGAGGAAGAAAAAAAATCCGATTGTAATTTTCTTTCAAAATTTCTTTGTAGCTTCCTTAAACCACCACATGTTATTTGTTGAGAAGCTAAAATCCTCATGAAGCTCGATATTGAATTCAAAATTAAACAATTGTCCTGCATGTTTTTAAGTGACATGTGGTGAGTTTTTTTTTCTTGTTAGGCCACAGTGAGTTTCACAACTACATTTTTGGGGGAAGAATTAATAAACCTTTAACTTATTCATAATTTCATTGGCAGAACAAGAAAGTGATGTATAAACTGTAGCATAGAAATCATGTTTTGTTGTCTTATACTATAAATAGTCATTTTGCTGCTTCGTTTGAATTTAAGAATCAAGACAAGTAATCCCCCATTACGAAAAAAGTCCATGCAACAAGAAAAACTGGATGGCTTGAATTGCGGTTATCGTTTGCCTTGAGGCAAGAGAATTGTGTGCCTCACTTCGCATCTCTAGATGCCCAGCACAGTAATGCGTTCCCTACTAATTGTATTAATAATATTCATATGTGGAAATAAGACGTTTTTAAAAAAGAAAATTCATATAAATATAACTAATTGATTTTATTTTATTTTATATTTATAGTGTCTCACCTGCTTACATCCAAGATTGCCACACTTAAGTGTTTTTTTTTTTTTTCAGGAATTTAACAGGGGCTTGGAATCCTTGAAAAGCTTGCATTTTAATGTGAATTTAAGGTTTGAAAAGTGCCGGAATTTCCGTATGAATTGCTTGTACATTCTTGAAATTGTTGCCTTGTTTTTCGTCAATCTGATTTGATAGATCACAAATTTAGAAAAATAAAACACGTGTGCTTAAAAAATGACGATGACACTCCTACTCTGGTGCATTTCTTCTTCCCTCGTGATTCACAGCAGCTGGTATTAGTTTGTATGGGGTTGTCATGTGAAGCATCATCACCCCCTTAGCATTACGCCCAAGAAGACAGGTGAAAAGACCAAGATGCCGGGAGGCAACCGTTTTAATAAAAGATGGGTAGAAAACAGAAAAGAAACTGTATATACTATGTCAACGTTTCTCAGTGAATGTACAGTTCATGGCATAGTTGACTGAAATTGTTTTCACCTAAGGAACATTCTTGTAAATTGCTAAAATGTTGAACAAATTCACGCACAGTGTGCGGACACTTATTCAGGGCCATGTAAAAAAAAATTAGTTAGCATTTCCCATTAGTTAACTCTTTTGATGGTACTGGAGAATTTGGAGATTTAGCTTTGAAAGACCATAAAAGTGCTTAAATTTTTCCATAAAAGGTGTATGAACCCCTTTTTATTTCCCCATCAAGATGGCTAATAACTTTAAAATCATAGCATAAACGATAGACGCCTAGCCCTTGTTTTAGCTTAGCAGCACCTTCAGTACTGACTCCTCGTCTGTCCCAACTCAAATCCCCATCCTCCATAGCGTCGGCATTCTCTGTTAAACAGTTCTCAAAATGATGAATAAACTAACTATTGATTTAGAACCCTCATCTCACTTGTAAATGACTCAGAGTTCAGAGCTTCTTATCCTCAGCGCTGCGAGTGTCATTCTGTTTGCAAAAGCTTCTGTTATAGATGTTTGGATTGATGCCACCTTGACAAGCTGTTGGAGCTGCAGAGCGCCTGTAATTGTGGGAGACGTGCGAGTTCTATTTCCTTCGGTTTTATTCCACTTCACTCAGGTAGCTCATGATCATTTGCAATCTTTACACTCATGACTCCCATAATGAAGTGAATGTCATTTTCAATCAATGGTTGTGTTGATCCAACTTAATTAGTACTTTAGAGGATACAAAGCAAGATTAGCTAACCCGCATGCTCTCGGCTGACAGGATTGTTTGTTTTGGATTTGAATGAACTCACTCGATGTTTGGTGGGCGCATCTCATTTCCTACTTAGCTTATCTGCCGTCAATCGATTCCATTTGCCTCCTGATTTGAAATAATATTATAGTGAAATATCTTTGAGGGCTCCACTCAGGAACAAATGACCCAAAAATTTAGAACTGAAACCTTGATAAAAGTCAAAACCCGAAGGCAAAGAAACTAAGGTCGATATTGAATAATTCGTTTGAAATAATAGCTTACGAATGGGGATGCAACAAACGGAAGACAGACAATTATATATGCTGATTAATCAACA
Source organism: Urocampus carinirostris (assembly GCF_059441175.1). Taxonomy (NCBI): domain Eukaryota; kingdom Metazoa; phylum Chordata; class Actinopteri; order Syngnathiformes; family Syngnathidae; genus Urocampus; species Urocampus carinirostris. Next base: position 19,790,928 of record NC_142354.1, read on the forward strand.
AATCAGATCAAATAAAAAAAGTTACATTCCTACCCCTTGTTTTTCAAAATGGGACACTGTTTTAGGTTCACGAGGGTGCTGGAGGCCCATCCCAGCCATCTCCGGGCAGTGGGCAGACGACACCCTGAATTGGTTGCCAGCCAATAACAGGGCACACAGAGACAGACAACTCACTCGCTCATTCACACCTAAGGACTGGCCAATTAACATTTTGTGAATGTGGGATGAAACCGGAGTGCCCAGAGAAAACCCACGCAGGCACAGAGAGAACATGCAAACTCTACGGGAGGAAGCTGCGGTAGCTGGACTTGAACCCTGAACCCCTGCACCGTGGGGCCGCGCGCTAACCACCCAGCTGCCGTGCCGCCTTTGGTTGAAGTTGACACAGTAAATTAAAATAATAATTGCATTGTAAACACACTTAAATTTAACATCAACAAAGTGTGATCATTATTTTCCAAAGTACTGTAAATTCATGTTGCTCTCGGGTATACATTTGAGGTATGAGGTAAAGATGCACCGTAAGTTAAGATTTTTTTTTTCCTACCGCTAACTGTTATAATCCTGCATTTGGAGGCCGATAGCAATAACCTAATAGCTCACACAAAATGCTTTTGAAAAAGAAAAAATAGGGGTTCACACGGGTGCTTGAAATCCTTGCAAAATGTTGGTTGAAGTGCTTGTAAATGCTTGAAATTTTCGCCATGTTTCACAACAAGTCTACTTTAAAATGCACCAACACTGCTCTCTGGTGGCCGCGCTCTGCTGTTGCATATCCTTTCTCGTGATTAACCGCAGCGAATTTAGTTCATTGGGCGTTGTTTTTATGAAGTGTCATCGCCCCCTGCGGGTAGTGCGCAAGAGAACAGTTGTATGCACTATGAAATGTTTATTAGGTTACACATCAATGATGAACATTTTTTATGGGCCATGCAAAAACTTAAGGTAGCGTTTCCCAGTCAGAAATTTTAATGGGAAAAAAATGACTGCAACTGAAAATGCAAGCTACATGTTACCCAACACCAGTCTTGAGAGATTTGTCTCAAAAATAATTACATACGTATTGTTTGGATCCACAAAAATATTTCTGAGATGTAAAATTCATGTCTTGATAAATGCTCGCGCAAGACTAAGACTTGCGTATGTAAATCACAGATATTTTCATGGATCTGCAAAATACACAATTCTTATTTCTTTTAATGGTGCTGGAGAAATTAAAAACATAGCTTTTAAAGTCCTTAAAAGGTGCTTGAATTTAGCCATGGAAAATGTTTATGAACCTGATTTTTTATTTATTAATCAACAAATCGGTTAGAGCAAGACCTCCAAAAAACAACTTATTCATTTAAAGGGACATTGTGTGGTATTTTACTTAATTCATTACAAAACTATTGATTTGAGTCATAAGCAAACATGTGAACTATCATTTTTCATATAATTGTAGGTCAATACATTTCTATTTATTTTACACAACATGGGGCTCAACTCGAGGGAGCGATCATATTTTTTTTTTCGCCACTTGTAGTCAATGATACTCCAAATAACCAAAAACCTTGTGAAAGCCTGGGGTAAAAGAAAGGTACGGCCGTTTTTAATTTTCGTTTTTGGTTGCGCTACACAATACACTGGCATCTGGTGGTCAAATATTACACAGTGTACCTTTAAAAAAGTAGTGTTTCGACACTGCAGATTGGTCAATAATTATAACACCCACACGTGAATTTAAGTTTAAGAAGTATGACGATGACTAAATTGTAACTTGCTAGGTAAAGATGCTACCTATACTAAAAACCATTATAATCCTGCTTCTGGAGACCAATTTTGACAACTGAATCACTTTTTTTTTCAACTTCATGCAATAATTAAAAACTGATGAATTAATTAAAAAATCCAGTTTATTTTGGTTTAAATTTACGATAACATTACACAGCTTGGGTTAACAATTCTCTGAAAAAACAGAGTTTATGTAAATATAAATACGGATAA